>NW_027494085.1:0-314476 GCF_021521415.1 Bidens hawaiensis
TGATTTTGGTTTTGACTTATGATATTTCATACTTTCAGCTCTATTTAAGGTTCAAAAATTGGATGAGATAGAGCACATAGTTCAAAATTTGGATCAAGATCGATTAATAGTCGACGAATTTGATCAAGAACTAGTTTTGCGTTATTTACAAAAATGCCACCGCGTGTTATGTAATCTAACACTCTGGAAGATCACATATATAATGTATGATAAGCTAGTATTGTTCCAATTAGTCCACAATAAATTCTTTATCCTACTTCACACATTTCTTATTGCTTTTTCACACAAATAAAAACCCTAACACCCATATGTCTTATGGACGCTCTCGACACACTTTTCAGCTAACTCGTAATTTTCAAATGAGAACGAAAGCCATGGGAGAATTAGAAGACTTCAAAAATATGATTAAGTTGTTGAGACTTGGTCCTATCGCTTACGCCCTAAATGATCAAGTCGATGTATATCGACGATGGTTATAACAATTTAGGGATTATGCTGTTATTGAAACCTATACAGTAAATGGGTATTTAGAACGAGAAGTTAATGGTGTGGTAACTGGTCAGAACTCGTTTTTGGTCAAGTGGAAATTCGTACTACTCTACGAATAAATGATGCTTAAGCTAGAGAGTTCTTCTCTCAAAATGACGTGCTCCATAATTTTTGGTAGATGGGGTATACCGAAACATTTCACCATAGCAAGGTGAACAAGAAGTACCTCTCTGTGGAATGGAAAATTTTTTGCACACAACTTTGTTTGTGTTTTTCACACAAGGTTAGTGAATGGGAGTTTGTGCTATAATAAGTGTAGCAAATAGTTTATGCTATTATGAAACAACAATAACCACATTTGAACTAATACTTGCAGGAGAAAATTGTTGGAGAATTTTGAAAGTGGCCGGGTAGATTGGAGGAGTACGTTTGTGAAATGCCCTATGATCTTGATGTAGATTACAATTAGGATCTCTGAATGTTACAGCTTGAATCTCAAAGTGCGGAATCCATTGAGATTGAACACACACAACTAAACATTAAGATCAATTTCATTAATAACATGAAAGGTTACAAGATATGACACTTTTTGTACTTTCTCTCTCTACTCTCTTAACTCTAACAAAATGACCAAAAGTCTACATACAAACGCATAAGTCTCCTATTTATAGGAAACAACATGAAGCACACCAAGTCCGTATATGTTATACAACGTATAACATATACGTCGCATAAGATATCCGTCCTTGTGGACTTATGTGTTGAATGCAAAATACATTTGACATTTTAAGCCCTATACAATAATATCTAATATATCTAAGACCCTAGCAATAGACATTGTGCTTTAACAGACTCCCCCTTGGATGTTACTAGGTCTTTTGATCTTCAATTTTTCATTCCAAACACTAATCATTATACACTTTATTCATGGACACCCGGTGTAGTCTTGGCAGCACCTCTGTCACCAGAATATTCAGTGAAGATATAATCAGATTATTACTTGTATATGATCTGTGAAAGTTTTCTTCCTTAAAAGCTATCGACAAACATGTATTTGAAAGTAACAACTTATGAAAATTTGATATTTGAAAGTAACGACTTTGATTTCTAATCATTTTCAACAGACTCTCATCTTCTTCTTTTCCATCTTATTCATCTATCATCATATTGTAACCAGCATACTCCAAAATAAATTGGTCCCAATAAAAATTGGATATGAAAGATGTTTACAGATAAGTTCAAACAAATTCAGAACCAATTCTTCAACATACACAAATAACCTTCAAATCAGATTACCTGATGTGTATCAAGTAGCTATGAAAACTTTAATCAAATGATTATTGTCGGTATGTTTTATGGATTTCCGAATGTGCATATTTATACCTAGAAATAGCAATAATATATGTCAACTGTGCAGCACTATTTCTCATGTGATCAGTCTGACACTATTGTCTTAACAATTATGACATATTTGTCATTATGCAAGATGGATAGGTATTAGATCAGATTCAACATATACGGCGGATATGTAAACAATAAATCTGACGTATATACATATGCGGCGTACATAACTCTCTTGAACTTATGCGGCGTATAAGTCTCAATACTTATACGTTGCATAAGTATTTTCTTGACAATTCAGATTTCATGTTCTATTCTCACCAATGTAATGTAACAAGTACAAATTAATGTCCTTGTACATTAAACCAATAACTTTAATAAGCTCAGTTTGAAAAATCACTATTTTACCAAGTTCAATTTAATGACCTTGAATAAAACAGATAAACATTTTGATCTTTTGATATTGATTTGATAAAAACAAGAGTTGTTTCATGAAAACACCCAGAGAGAAAGTTCACCCGCCCATCAAGAGTCGAAAATTAATTCCGAAAGAAAGTCTTTTAGGTTTTTCAATAGGAACAAATATCAAATGAAACTTAAAAAATCATTACAAAAATCACATATTTTTGTGAATTTGAGCAGGGAATCATATTGACCAAATTGCCCTTCCATCACAGTTTTATTTTCAGCGTTTATTATGACCGGTGTTAAGTCAGTCATTGGTATTGTTGTCCACCTAAACCTTTTAAACAAATGATTTACGAATTTCTGTGACACATTTAATTGATTCAATTAATCACAAGATATCAGGAAATATTAGCTCTAATCTTGATTCAGGCTTTGATTTTTACTTTGTCACCCCAACTTGACTTTAACCTTCGAATCAGAAGATAAAAAGACTTTTAGTTTTAAGCAAATCAGCAAATAATCCCCACTACAAGACATACCTCCGTTATCAAGCAATACCCTAAGGTCCTGTACCATGGATGAGTATGCACGATTTCATCTGTCGGCTTGCACACGTTGTGTCCCTTGTGGTCCATTTCTTAATGGTAATAAGACGCGAGCAAGGGGACAACGTGTGCCTAACAGCGGATTTCGATCAAGTCAATAATGAGTTTAGTACATAAATACTTGTGCGATCAAGTTTAATGACTTATAAAGCAGCTTCATCTGCGGGTTTGCTTTTTAAAGCTTGTTTAAATATTCATCGAAATGAATACCCAGTTGATAAACCGCATAAAGACCTGATGGATCCAGGAACCTTAAAGCATCCCATCAGTACATGATTTAAGGCCATAAAACCATACATCGTTGAAGCGTTAACCACTTACTGATAGCTAAGTGTTAACAAAATTTAAACAATCATTCTGATAAAAAAGGCTTGAGTATGACCAGCTATTACATTTCTGCCATCATTATCAAGACTTTTGTTAGAAACTAAAACCCCATCAATTAGGCAATTTTAAATTTATATCACTAACTTTTCCTTACTTGTTTGTTTTAAAGGCCTACTAATGCACTAATACAATTAAGCACACAGCCTTTTATGCCTACTTTTTACTGAATTTGGAACCAGATGATCAATGTACTATCATCTTTCCTTTTTGCTTCAAAAACTCATTTTCTGAGGAGCAACATTTTTTAATGTTTTTGACATTTTCAAATTTAATGTTTTAGACATTTTCAAATTTATAATGTTTTTTTGTTTTTCTGAAAATATCTCCCCCTAAAAACAAAAACTATATGAAAAACTATTTACAAAAGAAAATTTGACTCTAATGATCAGGATCACAAGGTATCTAACACACCTGTAATCTCGGTAACCCCCTTTTCAACATCGCCCAAAACTTTTAAACCATTTAGTTTTAACAAGTAATTAAATTGTGACTTATCAAAAGCTTTGGTGAAAAGAACTGCTTTTTGTTCATCAGTGTGAATCTTGTTGATGTGCTAAAAGTAGTTATTAATTTATTAACTAAATAAACGCTAATCTATGCACTAAGTAATAATTCTAGACTCTTAACTTAACTAAAACTACTAACTGGCAAGTGAACCGGTCGACTCTAGTACAGCTAAGTAAGTCCGGATATCGAACCCACAAGACTCTTTAAAGTACGTTAACTAGCAAATTTTAGACTTAACTACAGACACGACTATTTATTTATAATTATTGGGGGGTTTTACTAAAAACTAATATTAAAATAATCACTAAGACTTAAAGATGACTTAAACGTAGACTTAATTCAAATTATGACAAGCAACCACCAAAGCTAGAATCCCCTAAGTTTCAGTTATCAATTAACCGGGAAAATATTTACTTATGGAACTGGGATCATAAAATAGACGCTTAAAAGAAAACCCGAATAGGACCCCTGACCCTTCTCAAGAAAACACCTATGGGTTTCTAATAAGGTTTAACACTCACCAGTACTAAAAATCAAGTTTCCTTACGGTCACCTAATTATTTACAAACTAGTTCCTTTATACGAAATCCTACCTTACAACGCGTAAATCAAAGGCAGCTTAATATATTTAATTGTGTACTGCCCGTAAATTTCCGTTAAAATCCTTAAACCTTGTAAAGTTTTTATTTTAACCGAGACCCGTTCTGACATCTTCAGGGGCCTCCTGGTTGTTCTCGTAAGTTAAAATTCCTAACTTTTCATACAAGTATTACATTTCATCAAGCTGGAGGGCCTAGATGTAAAATTTGTATTAACATAATAAGTTAACCCTAACCCCTACCCTAAGTTGTGATCGGCAGCAGCTATACAGGGTCCTTATGGATTTTCGCGCAAGTTCTGGCCATTCTCCAGCCTCCAGAGACTAATTAGAGGTCGGTCCCAGCCTAATACAACTCTTTTTCACCCTTAAACCCTTTGTTGAACATGTTAGGGTTGCGTTTTGATGATAACAGTTTCTGGCTGATTCATACTCGTTTATTGTTCAGTTTGTAACTCTATGAAAATTTATTGGTTTTGATCGATTCTTGTGTTTATGATGTTCTACTTTGAGTCTAGTTTTCAGAAAGGTATAATATGTAATTTTTGGACGAGATTTGAATGCTTTTTATGATTTTATAAGATCGAGTGTCAAAACTGATTCGGGATGACGGATTCTGGTCTGTCTTCTCGACATCATAACTCTTTTTCGACAAGTCCAAATTGGTTGGTTCCATTTCTGGAACTTAATAATTTGAGTTAGGATTCAAACCCACTCGGAATCGTTTGATTTGGTTTGGTAATGATGTTTTTAAAAAGAAAACCATTTTGTTGCGCACTAAAATAGCTGCACGTACCTTTCTATGTTGGAGGAATTTTTATAATTTTTTTGTGCATTGGAAAAATGTAACAAAAATATTTTTAAAAGGCTAAGAAATGTTTTAAACTCTGGTAAAAATTTCATAATTTATTTCTATGGATTTCTTATTTAATAAAATGCATCTTCGCATGCCAAAATATGCATGTTATACTCGTTATTGATCGATACGTTCGTTTTAGGCTTAACCGGTGGCTGTCCAATAGTGTTCTTGTCGGGGCTGTTTGAAGTGAGGTTTTGCTCCGTCATATTCTTAGGTATGTCATATGTGTTATACTTTAATATCGTGAGCTAAGGTTATCGTTTGATTGGTCAATTATTGATAGATTGAAAACAAGTGTTCGGTTGGCTAGATTGTTAAATTGTTGCGTTTAGCGCGAGGTTTGAAGGAATATGGGCTATAAAAATTATTTTTTTAAGTATTGTGGCTGAATTGGTTGTCGGTTACTCAAACGGGTCAGTACTACCCAAATTCGCGTTTATTGGTAGTTTGTGCGTCATGCTTGCGAATTACCGACCCATCCAACTCGTGTAGTGTCGTGTGGACTTGTTGGCTGTAATTATCCTAAGTTTGGCCTGCACGGGGTTGAGTTGGTTGCTAAGTGCATAAGCAACTTGTTAACGCGCGTATTCGTTAAAATTAACAACTTTCGGGTGTAGTTTGGAAATCTTTTGTCCCCGGAATTAACTAAGGGTGGTTTTGGTTAATACAAGGCATCGGGGGCTGATGTAATTGGAACTGTTATGGACGAGGCTTTAGGTCAATCAAATCTTGTTAGAACGCCGCGTAGGATAAACGATTCGGTACGGTTTAGTTAGTAATCTTGGTGTGCAATCCGACAGGTTGTGAATTGTGGATTTGATTAGAGATTCTGTTGCTCGTTGTTGATTGTGTGCCTCGTGTCAGATAAGTTTCATGATGCCCCTTTTTAATCTTTTTACGTTTTGGGCTACCATACACACCCTGTTACGATTTTACCCGATTTTACTCGTTTAAACTATTTGGATTGTATTGCATAGTCTTATCCGTATTTGTACATTTATGAAACCATGTGTGAATTATATTCTATACCTTAGGATATTTTAGACTCGTTTATGGTCATATATTCCTTAAGGTTATATATTTTACTTATGGTCAAGGCTCGAGGATACTATCAGGCCTCGTATTAATTTCTAGATTATCCATTATTTATGGATTACACGTGATGATATTGTTTGGTTGAATAATCGATTAAGATGTTTGTAAGTGTATATTTGGATGTGTATGTTTTGATAAACTGTGACCGGGTCAAATATATTACTCGGGGAGGACCCGGGGTGATGAGGCCCGTGTTGCATGTTTATGGCCCGATAGGTCAAATATATTACTTGAGTCCTTGACTTAGTTTCTCGTGACTTGGGGTGAGGAGGCCCGCCGTCCTGCTAAACCGTGGTGAGGAGGCCCTTATCACGTGTTTAGGTTTGTAAACCGTGACCGGGTCAAATATATTACTTGGGGAAGAACTAGGGTGAGGAGGCTTGTGTTGCGTGAATTTATTATGTTAAACCGTGACAGAGTCAAATATATTACTCGAGGAAGACTCGGGGTGAGTAGGCTCGTGTTACGTGATTTTTATTTTGTTAAACCGCGACCGGGTCAAATATATTACTTGGGAAAAACCCGGGGTGAGGAGGCCCGTGTTGCGTGTTTGACCAAGAAGAATTATTTATGTATTTATTTACTTATGAACTGACCAAGGAAAATTATTTTATTTACTTATGATTTAATTAACCAAGGAAAATTATTTACTTATTTACCTTTGATTTTCCCCAACATTTTTATATTTATTAATTTAAATTGATTTATGGATGTTAGTTACAAAAAAAAAACATGAACTCACTCAGCTCAAGCTGACTTTGTGTGTATGCTAGTTTGACTTTCAGGTTATGGAGTGGATGTTACCGCTTGGACGTGCTAGATACTACTCGGAGAGTTGAAGGCATATCTAGTCAGAGATTAATTACGCAAACTGTTTTCTTTTCATTTATTACTTTAAACATTTAAATTTTGGTTTGGGGCATTCTTCCCTGTTTTTGGGAATTTTGATATTTATTATTCCGCTGTTTATTACTCTGAACTGATTTTAATAAGATGAACGTGTTTGGTTTTAAATTTTTAAGAATTTTTGGATATGATGACCAAGTGTAGGATTCCCGGGTTTCGGGGTCTTACAAATTGACTCGATAGAAAAAGTGAATCTATTAAAACTAGGCGGACTCCTTACGAAGTAGTAAATCTAGCAATCTTGGTTAGCAAAGACCTACCAATAACCTAGCACCTTACAGTTATTTTGGTTAGCAGCACACTTAGGTTTATTTAATTAAATAATATTATTCTTATGATCTTATTCGAAATCAATCATAAAATAGTCAAAGACACAAAGTAAATGACCTAATAGTAACCTATCTTAATGACAAACAATAATCAAGGCAACTATGGAATAATAAAACTTAATTAAACAACCTCAAGCACACATACGCATCAACTCAATATAATTAAACCTTTTACTAGTTCATAAAACCATAAAAATAAATAAAACCCAAGTCAAAATCAAACGTCAACAAAAGTTAATCATAAGCCTAGGCGGTCTAAGGGTTTAGCCAACAACCATACTCAAGACCAAAAGATAATAAATTCAAACCGATTAATAAGGATGCTTGAATGAGAAGGCGTTGAACCCTAATGCTCTCTGCTCGGGCCAAAGGCTTTTTCTCTCTTTTTTATGTTGATCAAACTTTTTGATAATTTAATGGAGCCGCCCCCTCTGTTCAATCTCCCATCAGCCTCGTCTGTCCTCGCAAAATTATAAAATTCTTTCTGTCGTGTGGTCTATCCCTTCACAACCGACCTCTCTCTTTTTTTTTCGGCCGTAGGGTTCTTTATATCCAACCATGCCCACTTTGTATATCTTTCATTAGTGTTTTGACAGGCCCACCTTTAGTTATTAATTCCTCCAAATAACCAACCAACTGATCTATTGCTACACAAATCGTAAATTGAATAACTAGCTAGAATAAGGAAACCAATATTATAACTCCAAAATCACGTACATGAGTTATTCATTGTAATATATAAACTTAATTATTGAATTTTACATTGTGTACGTAAAATAAATTCAATGTAATTTACCTTTTTTTTTCTTTTTTTATTAATAAGTTATATATAATAATAAAAATTAGTAATATATAGTATATGCTCGACGCTTCATTCATCGATCTCAAGTTTAGCAAAAGTGCTCCATTTTAACTCATTGTCTTTAGAAACCATTAAACTCACATATGAACAAAATATTAATAATATTCAATAAAAACTTGGCTAAAAAGCATCTAAAAGTATAGGGAATATTTATATAATAATATGTATATTTTGGACCTCATCAAATATCCCCATACTTAAACATTTTTCGTCCCTGAAAAAGATATTTGTAATGGAATCATAATCGAAAAATTGATCTTAAAAACATATAGATTAATTTAAAGCTCAGATAAACGTAAAAATCGCGATTGCCGATATTGTTGTCCATTTAAACCCAGCCACCAGCCTATCAAGCCCCCAAGCACATTTAGCAATTAAGTTTAAGTGATATCAAAATCCTATGGGTCTCACGCCTTTGGAGTTAAGATCCACCTACCCCATCTCAAGTATAGTAATGACAATTAAAAATAATCGAGTTAAAGCAATCTGGTTCAACATATCACCGTAAGATAAGAACCCCTTAATGGTAAGAAGAAAATGCACTTAGATGGAATTATGGATAATAGGTCAAGTGAGGTCGTACGAGCATGCCCTAAATATTATTGGACTTTGTCCTATATATGCCCTAAGAAAATATTTATTGACTAGAAACTTTTGAGCCCCAATAGTGTATCCTCAGAGTCGCCATCCCCTTGGTAACACGCAAACTCTCAGTCTCGTCTAGTATGTGCACTTTAGTTTCTTTTTCTAATTTTTGAGAATGCTTCTTTAGCATTTTACAATACTTTACTTTTCTCACTTTTTTTACTTTTCGTACCAATTTTTGGAACACTTATTTATTTATATTTTTTTCTTTTTTCTTCTGTTTTTTTATTGTGCACTTAGGCATCTTTAACCTATAAAATATATAACTAATGAACTAAAGCTCGTATAAAATTGGACGTGGCGGGGCACCACCACTCTTTATTTATTTTCATAAAATGGAGTGGCGTGCTAATTTTAAAGTGCATTCAATTCTCACCACCTTAGGGTAATCAGCTTATGGTAATATTCTCCATGCCTTATCGAATTTCAGCTTCACTGTCTTCCCTTAGGATGAGAACCCATAAAATCTAAGATTAATTAGGTTTATTAAGGATATGCAATGAAAAATCTTTCAAGACATCCCAAGTTAAGTACGCTTTCTTTAATATTATCTCATATTATTAGTAGTTTGAAAAACCAATTCCCGATAATTATCCTCATCTCCCATTTATGTGCAAAAAGAGACAAAATAAAGGGACATTTTTCAAAAAAAAATTTTTAACTCAAATGTCCTATCCTCGCACTTAAATTTTGCATTGTCCTCAATGCAAGGATAAGGACGAAAAATAAAAATATATTCGGAATACAAAAAACTAAAAAAAAAATAAAAAATAAAAACCAAAAAATAAATAAAAATAAACAAGCAAGATAAATAATGGAAAAGACTTAGCTGGTAATCTGCGTATGACGATATGATGCCAAAGTATTCTTCCATGAAGGCCCTTAAACTCCGAACGTACTTAGCAAACAGTATCTCATTCTCTCACACCCGAACGGAAGCGGCAAAAACAACAAAAAATATCTAAAAGTATCTTATCAATTTGATAGATGTTAAGCACTTAAGTATTTTACCAGACCATCCAACCCAACCAATATATAAATATGAATAAACAGCAACAAATAAATAAATATAAAGTATACGGCTTCGCTGCTCTATCCCTACACTTAAAATTTTCATTATACTTTATGGGGGTCATTTTTCTAGCTCAAAACCTGCAAAACGTAAAAACAGAAAACAAAGAAGAACTACAAAAAAACTACGTTAGTGACACGACACGACTCAAAAATAAAGATAGGACAAATATACAAACTCTACACTTGAGTTTTCACTCAAGACACTCTACTGTGTGATCTACTCAACTGTCTAAGTGGAGATTCCTCCATCACAGTCAAACTCCATAATCCTCCAAAAAACTGCATCACGATACGACCACTCACCAATCTCATTTATAACTCCTCCAAACTCCACAAACTTCCGCTTTCCACCGCCTCTTTCTTTATCCAACCCCATCTCCTCGGCAACGGCGCCAAAAACTTGATTTGCTAGAAGTAGTTATTAATTTATTAACTAAATAAACGTTAATCTAGACACTAAGTAATAATTCAGACTCTTAACTTAACTAAACTACTAACCGGCAAGTGAACCGGTCGACTCTAGTACAGCTAAGTAACTCCGGATATCGAACCCACAGAACTCTTTAAATTACGTTAAGTAGCAAAATTTTAGACTTTACTACAGACACGACTATTTATTTATAATTATTGGGGGGTTTTACTAAAAACTAATATTAAAATAATTACTAAGACTTAAAGATGACTTAAACCTAGACTTAATTCAAATTATGACAAGCAACCACCGAAGCTAGAATCCCCTAAGTTTCAGTTATTGATGTGTTGTAAAACACACGTATTTTTCGCACGTTTTATCTACGTATTATATTATATTTTATATGTTTTAACTCGTTTTAGATAGGTTTTACATACATTTATTAATCTTGTAGGTTTTGGGTGAAAGAAAGAAGAAATACGGGACTTTTCGAGCATTCTACGAGCCTTTTACGCATACAAGTTCAAGACAAAGCTCAAGGCCCGACCCGTATGCATCATGGAGGCCCAAGACCATATTATATTATAACATAAAAAAAATTAAAAAACCCTAAGCTGCTACAGTTGCTGCGATCGGCCAGAAGGGAAATGAAGAAAAAAAGGTTTTTCAAGCTAGGGTTTGGAGGTGTTGGCTGCTAGGGAAGGAAGAGGAAGGCAAGGACAAGTCTCGGGATCGTTCACTATCGCTTTTGGCTGAAAGGAACAGCCCCAATTCATCTATATATCCTTTCATTCATTACTTTGTTCATCAAACTTTATTTTCTTGATCAATTGTTAATTTGTTTTGCAATTGTGTTAGAGATTGAAGTGTTTATGATTGTTATTGATCGTTTAATGATTATTATGATGATTGGTATGGATTTAATGATGTTCTTAATTAGTATTAATGGCTGTCCAAAGATGATTATTGGCTAAACTTGTTAGTTTTACCTAGGAATGATGATTCTTGTTAGTGTTTGATGAGCTTGTTGGATTGTTTGATTGATAGACTTGAATTGCTATTGTAAAGTTTGATTTAAACACGAAATAGGTTGTGTTTAGTGGCTGGAAATTTTGGTGATTCATTGCATAAACCCCGTGTGTTGATTGATTAGTTTTGTATTGATTGATCGGTACATTGTTTGATTCTAGACTTTGTGTTTAGGGTTTGTTTGCAGTAGGTACAACCGTAGGGTTTTGTTGCGTGATTATTTGGATTAAGTACAGCGGTTAAACACCTTTTTTGAGACCAAGAGGTGATAGGAAGTTAGGGTTGTCTCATTGCCTTTGCATGCTAGAATAAGGATTGCGCGAGAGCGAGTTCGTTTCTTGTTAGGTTTAGGTGTTTTGAGCAACTAGTTGATCTATTTTAGTTTAAGTTGAATTGTTCCTCTATCCTTGGTTGTGTAGTATTTATTGCCAATAGGGTCGAGTGTTGGTGAGACCGAGAGGTGATCCTTCATTACAACACGTTAGCAGTTGTTTCCCGGTTTGGTCGTTTTAGCCGATTTTGAGTAGTTAGGGTTTCTTGTGTGAGACCGAGAGGTAATCCAGTGAGCCCGAGTGATCCCTAGTCGTGTCATCTTTAGGGACCGGTGTCTATATATCATTCAATCCATTAGCTTGTTAGGCCTACGATTTGATTCAGACCTAGGTAGACGTTTTTTTCCATTCCTAAGTTAACACAGTTAATTTTCCGTTAAGTTTTCTATTTTTGGTAAGTTTTATCAGTTAGTCTAGTTAGTTCAGTTAAGTATTTAAAAATCAAAAATCAATATAATTATTATTCTAAGGTAGGTCTTTTCTAGGGTTAGTGATCTTTAGCGTTCTGACGTGTCCACATGTTCGATACTCGGACTTCCTAAGTCTATACTACTTGCGATCGGTACACTTGCCGGTTGTGTGTGGTTTTAGGATTTTCGTTTTAATATTAAAGCTTAGTTGTGAGGGTCATTATTATAGGGTTATTAGACACACATTAAGTTTTTGGCGCCGTTGCCGGGGACACGGTTTTAGGCGTTTAGAGAGGGAATCGAGTTAGGACTTACCTTTTGTGTTACTTGTAATTATTTTTGTTTTATTTTACTTATTTTTTAGAATAGTTTAGATAATCTTATTTCTAATTATAGTTTTTATGCGACAGACTCGATCTCGTGGATCACCCGACACTGAAGCATTCCCCGAGCCAGAGAGAGAGTTTCGTGAGAGATATCATCCCGTTTCTCCCTCGTCCACTTCTACATCCGTTGACCCCGACGATAGGGATAGGATCATGGGCGACATTCCATCGAGGAGGACAGTTGCGGATCGGGCCCGACCGGCCAATGCTGGCGCGAGATCCAGCATCGCACCACCCGCCATTGGAGTTGCGATGAACTGGCAGATCCCGTCGAACATTCTGAATACCATTGCTCATTTTGCTCAGTTTCACGGGTTGCATCATAAGAACCCGCACTCTCATCTCACCCGCATCGTGTGTATCTGCGACACTTTCCATCTTGCGGGCGTTTCTGAAGACGCCGTTAAGCTCTGCGTCTTTCCGTTTTCTCTCGCTGATCAAGCGAGTCTGTGGCTCGAGTCCGTCCCACAGGGCTCTATAGCTACTTGGGCTGCCATGCAGACCCAATTTCTTGAAAAATACGATCCTCCGGCTAAGGCCGCTCGTTTGCGTAACCAGATACATTCTTTCCAGATGGAGGACACATAGAGCTTTTACGAGACCTGGGAGCGACTCAAGAATCTATTAGCATTGTGCCCGAACCACGGCTTGCAAGATTGGGCGGTCGTCGAAAAGTTCTATAATGGAGTGACGTACGCGACGCAGATTATGCTCGACACGGCGGAGGGAGGAAATCTGTTAACAACCAAAGACCCCGATGAGTGTATCACTTTATTCAATGGGTTAGCTATGAGTGAGTACCAGAGACCACCCGTTAGAGGAGATAAGACCGTCGATTCCATCTCACGAGGCATGCATTCGGTGGACACCACTATCGCATTGACGGCACAGGTCGAGGCGTTAGCGAAGATGGTGAAGGATATGCAGACGAAGAGCAAGTTGTGTGAGATCTGCAGAGGGGGCATGATACCGTTCAGTGCCCAGTCAGTTCCCAAGAGGAGGCCGTAGACTTCGTTGGAAATCCAAACCGAAATCCAAATTCTTTCAATTCTTATAATTCGGGATGGAGAGGCAATCAGAACTCCAACTGGAGGAGCGGCGTCCAGTCCAGTTTTCAGCAACGCCAGAGTTTATTTCAGGATGC
Organism: Bidens hawaiensis; assembly: GCF_021521415.1. Lineage (NCBI taxonomy): Eukaryota > Viridiplantae > Streptophyta > Magnoliopsida > Asterales > Asteraceae > Bidens > Bidens hawaiensis. The sequence continues at coordinate 13,819 of NW_027494085.1, forward strand.
CGGTGAGGGAGCGAGCAGTGGTGAGAAGAAGCCCACTTTGGAGGAGATGATGGCGCAACAAACACAGATGCTGTCACAGCTTATGTCACGAGAGGATTCCCGACACAAGGAGATGCAGGAGAAGTTTCGCGAGCACGAGCAGTTCATGAGGAATCAGGGAGCGTCAATTCAGAGTCTCGAGCGGCAGATGGGAGAGATAGCGAGTAGGTTGAACGAGAGGCCGCAGGGTTCACTACCAAGTAACACCGAGCATAACCCAAAGGGATTCGCCAAAGCTGTGACAACGAGGAGCGGTGTAGGGGCACGAGAGGAGCCCGGAATTCAGCAGAGAGGAGTCGTCGAGGAGCCTGCAGTAGTTGTAGAGGAGCGGGTGGATGAGGAGATTCAGATGAAGTCTCCACCGGCCCAGGTGCATCGGAGAAGCAGCCCAGGGAGTTTAGCACAGGCCGAGAGAAGTAGATACCGAGCGACCCACCGAGAGTCTACAAGCCCAGAGTACCATACCCCGGAAGACTCCGCCGAGACAGAGATGAAGAGCAGAGTTCCAAATTATTGATCTTTTGAAGCAACTTCACCTTAACATTCCATTCCTTGAGGCACTGACTCAGATGCCTAAACATGCGAAGTTCCTCAAGGATATCCTTTCGAATAAGGAGAAGCTTGCTGTGGTTGCTTCCATCCCATTGAGTGCCAGTTGTTCTGGTGTCTTACAACGGAAATTACCGGAAAGATGGCCGATCCAGGGAGTTTCACGATTCCCTGCATCTTGAGTGATGATACGGTTATTCATGCGCTGGCCGATCTCGGTGCCAGCATTAATCTCATGCCGTATTCTGTGTATCGCAAGCTGGGTCTAGGCGAACCGAGGCCTACCAGGATGAGTATCCAGCTTGCTGATCGTTCTGTGAAATACCCTCGAGGGGTGGTCGAGAACATGCTGGTTCGTGTCGACAAGTTCATCTTCCCGGTGGACTTTGTCATTCTGGACATGAACGACGATGATAGCGTACCACTAATTTTAGGCCGACCATTCCTTGCCACTGCACAGGCGTTGATCGACGTCTGCGAGGGTAAGTTGATTTTGAGAGTTGGGGATGAGAACGTCACCTTTGACCTTCGACAGTCACTGAAACACCCCAAGTCTGCTGATGACTCCCTGTACTTTATTGATACCATCATGGAGCATGTTGGTGAGTTTTTCAGCGAGATCTGTGGAGGATCTTCCTCCAACACTCAGATTCTCGATAGGGACATTCCGGAGATTGAGATGGTTGCCATGACCGACCACTCAACGGAAGATGACGCCGAGTCACATCACCCTGAGACTGAAGTGTCTGCTGAGATCGTACGTGACGATCCGATGGACCGACCTTCTGTCGAGAGCCCCCCTCCTTCCCTAGAGCTTAAGGAGTTACCTGCCCATCTGGAGTACGCGTTTTTGGATGAAGAGAGGAAGTTTCCGGTTATTGTCACTTCTGCTTTGACGGAGGTCGAGAGAGAAAGATTGTTAAGGGTGCTTCGAGAGCACAAGGAGGCCATTGCATGGAAGATTATCGACATCAAGGGTATCAACCGTTTGTTTTGCACGCATAAAATCCTCATGGAGGATAATTATAGGACTGTCGTTCAGCCGCAGCGGCGGCTTAATCCGAAGATGCAGGAGGTCGTGAAGAAGGAGATCATCAAACTCCTTGATGCGGGGATCATTTTTCCCATTTCCGATAGTTCGTGGGTTAGTCCAGTCCAAGTGGTTCCCAAAAAGGGTGGCATGACTGTCGTCACCAATGAGAGGAACAATCTGATTCCCACTAGGACTGTGACCGGTTGGAGAGTCTGCATCGATTATCGCAGACTGAATGATGCCATGAGTAAAGACCACTTTCCTCTACCTTTCATTGATCAGATGTTGGAGCGTTTGGCAGGTCAGCTGTACTACTGCTTCTTAGATGGTTTCTCCGGGTACTTTCAGATTCCTATTGCTCCCGATGACCAGGAGAAAACCACGTTTACCTGCCCATACGGTACGTTTGCCTATCGACGTTTGCTGTTCGGACTGTGTAACGCTCTAGCCACATTTCAGAAGTGCATGGTGGCTATATTTCATGACATGATCGAGGACTCTATGGAGGTGTTCATGGACGATTTTTCTGTGTTTGGGAGTTGTTTTGATTAGTGTCTCTCTAACCTCGAGAGGATGTTGACCCGATGCGTTGACACCAACCTAGTTCTTAACTGGGAGAAGTGTCACTTCATGGTACGCGAGGGCATCGTTTTGGGGCATCGTATTTCGAGTGCGGGGATAGAGGTCGACCGAGCGAAGGTCGATACCATCTCTAATCTTCCGCCGCCCACTTCCGTGAGATCCATCCGGAGTTTTCTGGGTCATGCTGGGTTCTATCGCCGTTCATTAAAGATTTTTCTAAGATTGCGAGACCCATGACTAAACTCTTAGAGAAGGATGCCTCATTCATGTGTTCTGAGCAGTGTATCGAGGCATTTGATCTTTTAAAAGACAAACTCGTTAACGCCCCGATCATGATTGCTCCCGACTGGTCGCTTCCCTTTGAGTTGATGTGTGATGCGAGCGATTTCGCAGTCGGAGTGGTTCTTGGATAGCGGAAGGATAAACACTTCCATCCGATTTACTATGCTAGCCGGACCCTGAATGGTGCACAAGAGAGTTACACCACCACCGAGAAAGAGCTTTTAGCTGTGGTGTTTGCATTCGACAAATTCAGGTCCTATCTTGTTCTGTCCAAGACGATTGTGTACACAGATCATTCTGCCATTCGTTATCTCTTTAGCAAACAGGATGCTAAACCACGCCTTATCCGATGGATCCTGTTGCTTCAATAGTTTGATATTGAAATCCGTGATAAGAAGGGGGACGAGAATGTGGCGGCCGATCATCTTTCGCGTCATGAGGGAGCTGAGTTAGGAGAGCCGGGGGTCAGGATTAATGACCACTTTTCGACAGAGAGTCTTATGTTTGTTTCAACTCAGGATGAGGGTTTCCCATGGTTCGCCGACTTTACGAACTATCTTGCTGACGGGTACTACCCGAAGATATCTTACCAGCAAAAGAAGAAATTCTTTGCTGATGTCAAGTTTTACCTGTGGGACGACCAGTATCTTTTTCGTATAGGTGCTGACCAGTTGATCAGGAGGTGTGTAGACGTTAAGGAGGGATGGCAGATTCTGAGCCATTGCCATGTTGGACCGACAGGAGGTCACCACGGGTCGAGTTTGACGGAAAAGAAGGTGTTTGATTGTGGATTTTATTGGCCTTCGATTTTTAAGGATGCGCACGCATTTGTGAAGAGTTGTGATCGTTGCCAGCGTGTTTGCAACATCTCGTCGTGAAATGAAATGCCCCAGAATGCTATTAAGGTTTGTGAGGTTTTCGATGTGTGGGGCATTGATTTCATGGGACCGTTTCCATCTTCGCGTGGGAACAAGTATATACTCGTGGCGGTTGATTATGTCTCGAAGTGGGTTGAGGGCAAGGCCTTACCCACTAATGATGCCCGAGTTGTACTGCGTTTTCTCAAGAGCCTTTTTGCTCGTTTTGGTGTCCCGAAGGCGTTGATCAGTGATAGAGGAACTCACTTCTGCAATGCGCAGATGGAGAAGGCGTTGCGTCGCTATGGGATCTTGGCCTCAACCCACTAATGATGCCCGAGTTGAATTAAACGTAGACTTAATTCAAATTATGACAAGCAACCACCCAAGCTAGAATCCCCTAAGTTTTATGTTATCAATTAACCGGGAAAATATTTAGTTATGGAACTAGGATCGTAAAATAGACGCTTAAAAGAAAACCCGAACAGGACCACTGACCATTCTTAAGAAGACACCTATGGGTTCCTAATAAGGTTTAACACTCACCAGTATTAAAAATCAAGTCTCCTTACGGTCACCTAATTAATTACAAACTAGTTCCTTTATACAAAATCTTACCTTACAGCGCGTAAATCAAAGGCAGCTTAATATATTTAATTGACATGATAGACAAAGTTAATCTCTCAAAACTAGACGGACTCCTTACGAAGAACTAAATCTAGCAATCCTGATTAGCAAAGACCTACCAATAACCTAGCATGTTGGGACATATATTTTAGACCGACGCATCGAATTATTATTATTGTGGGTGAAAGATAATTAATATTTTTTTGTCTCAACCAAGGGTAGATGGCTTGAAGACCAAGTCATGCTAGACTAGTATAAAGAGATGTATTTGCTAATTTGTCTAGCATGAATGTATTGTGTATTGGGTGAGATCTAGGGTTTTATCTCTTAGAGAGAGCCGCCGCCTCCAGGATGAGCTCTCCTGGAGGTGGCTGATCTTTATTGTATGTATGTGTGAATGTATGAGTGCTTTGTATGACAATTTTTTGACTAATGAAATCATACTACCACTTCTTTAGTTGTGTTTTTATTACATATATTTGTTCATCCAGTCTATTGTTCATTGTAATCGATTCAGGCTCTTTCCCAAACACCACTCATCCGTCCAAAACACCTTTCAAGAGTGAATACGATTCGATCCTTGCTCAGATCCGAGCTCCTCCGTTAATAATGACCTTTATTCACGCTTCCGCACCGGGACTCGGGTCTTGTCAGTTGGTATCAGAGCGGGTTGCTGAATTGTTCAGACTAACTGCTGAATCTGATTCATCTCACTCTTAAATCCACCATGGACGTTAAAGCGATTAAGTTTTTTGCAAATTTTTTAGGGTTTTGAAATTATTTGATGATTCGGGTAAAATTTATGTGGATTGATGTTTGGGTTGATCACTCGTTCGGAGATTCAACATCAATTTCATGTATATTTGGTCATATCGGTCCAGATCTGATGTAACAGTGTTTCAGCTCGGTTTGGGGCAAAACTGTTATTGAAGATGATTTTCAGATCTGTAACGGCTGTTGATAGATTGAAGATAGATGGTTGATATCGAGATGACTGGGATATTGCTACAACGATTAATTTCAGATCAAGAAGCTTGGTTCTTGATCTGAAAATTAGGGTTTTATGTGCTTGTAATTGTTTCTGATATGAGTGTGCTGCTTGAACAGTAAAGGGAATATTGAAGAACATTGCTGCTGAACAATCTGATATGTAGAAGTCAAGAATGAACACGTAAAGAATGAATAGGTACTAGGAGCAATCTAATCATTGTTCGTAGCAGCAGATGGAAAATGCAGAGAGAATATTCAAGCAGGTTCTGTATTGGAAAATCATTGATTGATGATGCAGAAGAAAAGTCTGTTGTTCGAGCATCGATATGTGTACCCAAAAGGTATCTTATCTATTGCTCGGGCATAATGGACAAGACTATCATGAAATATTACAAGCACAAGGAAATGTTTCTACTGTTCGCGCGTCGATATATTTACCCGAAAGGTATCTTATCTATTGCTCGAGCACAGTGGACAAGTCCTGAAATGTCATGAAGTATTACGAGCGCAAGGAAATGTTTCTGTTGTTCGAGCGTCGATATGTTTACCTGAAAGGTATTTTATCGATTGCTCGAGCATGCAAAGTCGAGCAGATCAAGTTTGGATTCGAGCACACATGAACCCCGAGCACATCCGTGTTTATCTCAACAATCTGTCTTTTGGTGTTGAGCACACTTTGTTCTACTTGAGCAAACCTTCTTCCAGCACACTTTGGCTCCTGAGCATGCCCATGAAAAGAGAAAAAAAAATACAAGTGTTATCGAGCACGCTTTTGCTTTTGAGCATGATCAGGAAAAGACAGAAAAAGACTAAGTATTTTAAAGAAAGGTCTTGAACATGGTCTAGAGCATGCTTGAGTAAAGACAGAAGCATGCTCGAATAATGACAGAAAAATATAAGTGTTTTCTCGAGCAAGGTTTCGAGCAAGCCCTCGAGCAATCTCTCCAGCATGCTCGATGAAAGAAAAACACAATTGTTTTCGAGCAAGCCCTCGAGCAAGCTCTCCAGCATGCTCGATGAAAGAAAAGCACAAGTGTTTTCGAGAAAGGCCTCGAGCAAGCTCCCCAGTATGCTTAGTGAAAGACAAAAAAAAAAACACAAGTGTTTTCAAGCATTCTTGAGTAAAAACTGAGTATACTCGTGAAGGGACTTTGACCTATGTGTGCTCGTAGACTGAATCCATGTTCATAAATGAATTACACTTGAGATTTTTGGTGCCGTTGACTATTTGACCAAGCTGACCTTTACGGAAGATATATACCAGGGGTATTTTGGTAAATTTTATCCAATCATCAACAAGCAAAAGTAAATCAAAGCCTTATCAATTTTTCACAAATTTCATCAAAGAGCTTTACAAGAATAAGTGTTGACCAAGCTTACGGATTTCATCCCTTATGAGTGTCAACCAACATAATGTTTTGTTTATCTTTGTTTATTACATAATCAACAATCTTGATATGGATGGTCAAGGTTGTTTCACCCATACTTGATTTGAAGACACAATTTTCAAAGATAATTGCAACGAAATTGGGGGAGTAAAAATTCTTGAATTTCATTGCAAATTGCTTGCTTCAAATCAAGTGAAAAGACTCAAGTTAAGGAAAAGTTTATCAAGATTGATAATCCAAGATTCTTTAGAGATGTTTCAATGATTGTGAGTTTCAGATTTCCTAGTACGGTTGAGAAGATAAAGTCATCACTAGTAACATGGTGAACGAATGATCAGTAGAGTTTAACCTCCTATGAAAACAGTCGCTTGACAATCAAGAACGGGTTATGGTTGACTTGAATGCTATCTTGATTCAGGGAATGGTTTGAAGATGATTTACAAGGGAAGAAACAGATTTGAAGAATGGAAGATTATTTGATGATAACATTGAGTTTATTTCTTTTTGTGATGACCTTGTTACTTGAAGTTGATCTTCGATGTTCAAAACCTCATTCATATGCCCATACAAATGTATCCTAATGTGATATAGGAGAAATGATCTAAAATGAACAACGGGAGAAGCTTAACGTGAGGGGGAGAATTTCAACAAAAGACAACGAGTTTTTGAGGTGATCATGGAAGAAATTCGATGGCATCGCTCTAAGGGAGAGATTGTTGGGACTTATATTTTAGACCGACGCATCGAATTATTATTATTGTGGGTGAAATATAATTAATATTTTTTTGTCTCAACCAAGGGTGGATGGCTTGAAGACCAAGTCATACTAGACTAGTATAAATAGATGGATTTTCTAATTTTTCTAGCATGAGTGTATTGTGTATTGGGTGAGATCTAGGGTTTTATCTCTTAGAGAGAGCCGCCGCCTCTAGGATGAGCTCTCCTGGAGGTGGCTGATCTTTATTGTATGTATGTGTGTATGTATGAGTGCTCTGTATGATAATCTTTTGACTAATGAAATCATACTACCATTTCCTTATTTGTGTTTCTATTACATATATTTGTTCATCCAGTCTATTGTTTATTGTAATCGATTCAGGCTCTCTCCCAAACACCACTCATCCGTCCAAAACACCTTTCAAGAGTGAATACGATTCGATCCTTGCTCAAATCCGAGCTCCTCCGTTAATAACGACCTTTATTCACGCTTCTGCACCGGGGCTCGGGTCTTGTCATAGCACCTTACAGATATTTAGCTTAGTAACACACTTAGGTTTATTTAATTAAATAATATTATTCTTATGAACTTATTCGAAATCAATCATAAAATAGTCAAAGACACAAAGTAAATGACCTAATAGTAACCTATCTTTATGACAAACAATAATCAAGGCAACTATGGAATAATAAAACTTAATTAAACAACCTCCAGCACACATACGCATCAACTCAATATAATTAAACCTTTTACTAGTTCATAAAGCCATACCAATAAATAAAACCCAAGTCAAAATCCAACGTCAACAAAAGTTCATCATAAGCCTAGGCGTTCTAAGGGTTTAGCCAACAACCATACTCAAGACCAAAAGATAATAAATCGGTTCAAACAATAAATTCATGACGAAAATAATAAATTCAAACCGACTAATAAGGATGCTTGGATGAAAAGGTGTTGAACCCTAATGCCCTCTGCTTGGGCCAAAGGCTTTTTCTCTCTTTTTTATGTTGATCGAACTTTTTTATAATTTAATGGACCCGCCCCCTCTGTTCAATCTCCCGGCAGCCTCATCTCTCCTCGCAAAATTATAAAACTCTTTTCGTCGTGTGGTCTATCCCTTCACAGCCGACCTCTCTTTATTTTTTTCGGCCGCCGGGTTCTTTATATCCCACCAAGCCCACTTTGTATATCTTTCTTTAGTGTTTTGACAGGCCCATCTTCTGTTATTAATTCCTCCAAATAACCGACCAACTGATCTGCTATTCCTACACAAATCATAAATTAAATAAATAGCTAACATAAGGAAACCAATATTATAACTCAAAAATCACGTACATGAGTTATTCATTGTAATATATAAACTTAATTATTGAATTTTACATTATGTATGTAAAATAAATTCAATGTCATTTACCCTTTTTTTTTCTTTTTTTATTAATAAGTTATATATAATAATAATAATAAAAATTAGTAATATATTTGCTCGACGCTTCATTCATCGGTCTCAAGTTTAGCAAAAGTGCTCCATTTTAACTCATTGTCTCTAGAAACCATTAAACTCACATATGAACCAAATATGAATAATATTCAATAAATATTGGCTCAAAAGCATCTAAAAGTATAAGGAATATTTATATAATAATATTTATATTTTGGACCTCATCACTTGTCTATGGTAATAAACTTCTTTTCGTAGCAATCACGAATGAAGTGATACCGTATCTCTATATGTTTAGTTTTAGAGCGATTTACCGGATTCTTAGTTATTGATATAGCTGCATTATTATCTATAAAGATAGGGGTAGTAAGAAAATTCAAACCGTAGTCCCGCAAATGTTGTTGTATCCAAAGAACCTGAAAACAGCAACCGGAAGCAGCTACATACTCAGCTTCACATGTAGTCAACGAAACTGTGGTATGTTTCTTGCATTGCCAGGTGACAAATCGTTTGTCAAAGAAATGACACCCTACCGTTGTAGTTTTGGCATTCAGCTTACAGCTTCCATAATCTGAATCAGAATAAGCTCTTAACACAAACTCATCGTCACCAGAGACCTACCCCCAGACATCTCTTGAGATAACATAAAATTTCTTTTGACAATCATGAGATGTGAAACCTTCGAATTTAACTGATATAGGGCACACAAAGAGGTAGCGTACATGATGTCTGGCCGAGAAGCAGTCAAATACATCAATGAGCCTATCATGGATCGGTGTAAAGTTTGGTCAACCTTCTCCCCCATTGGGATCAGGACCGATACCATGATTCAATGGTAGAGGAGTGCTGATTGCCGATGCGTCATACATGTTGAACTTTGTCAAAACGTCATTCACATACTTTGTCTGATGGATAAAGATACCATCTGATAACTGTTCGACTTGAAGTCCAAAAAAGAACTTCAACTACCCCATGGCACTCATTTCAAATTTCTTCTTCATGACTTCTTCAAACTACTTGCACAAATCATCGTTTATCGATCCAAAGATTATGTCATCGACGTAAATCTGCACAATCAGTAAATGTCCATCGACAAGCTTAGTGAAAAGTGTACAGTCGACGGTTCCTCTGATAAACCCGTTGTCCAGAAGATGTTGGGACAACGTCTCATACCAAGCTCTAGGGGCTTGATGGAGACCATAAAGGGCTTTATCAAGGAGATACACTTTGTCTTTGTGGATCCGATCGACAAACCCCGGTGGTTGTCCCACATAGACTTCTTCACTAAACTTCCCGTTAAGGAATGCTGATTTCACATCTAACTAATAAACCTTAAAGCCTTTCCAAGAAGCAAATGCTTGAAAAATCCGAATTGCTTATAGCCTTGCAACTGGTGCATAAACCTCATTGTAGTCGATACCTTCTCTCTTGTTGAATCCCAATACAACAAGTCTAGCTTTGTTTCTATCAATAATTCCATTCTCATCTCTTTTGCATTTGAACACCCACTTGGTGTTAATCTGTTTCTTGTCTTCAGGTAAGTCAACCAATTTCCAGACCCCGAGCTTCTCAAACTGCATAAGCTCCTCTTGCATAGCATTCACCCAGCTTTCTTCTGTTAGGGCCTCTTTATACATATTCGGCTCAACATGAGAAATAAAACATTAAATGAGAATTGATTTTGTAAAGGAGAAACCTTAGAATAGAAACACTAGAGATTTTGGTCAATTTGACTTCTTGTTTACACCCCAGCATTTAGATCTCCAATTATATTAACATCGGGATGGTAGGATAACGTTCTTGGCACCAACTCGGTAGGTACTAACAATTCAGATTGGAGATAGTTCTCACACACTTCAGTAGCAATAGTAGATGAAGAAATAGCTTCAATAATCTCCTCATCTGAATCACCATTGTCATCAAAAACTGGAACAGTTTCTAGAACATCATCAGATTGAACATGGTCAAGAACATCTTGAGGAACAAACACAGGTTCTTCAGGTATAGTCACTTGATTTTCCAACAATTGTTGATTGTAAATCATCATCAAAGTTTCTTCGGAAAAATCTTCCTCAGGGAGTTTAAAACTCTCCCAAAGACTTTCATAATCAAACAGCCTTGAATCCCCTGGTCGTTGTATGGTATGAGTATATCGTTGACAATCGACATTTTGTACTTGAATGATCTTATGAAGGCTAGGAATATAGACACGTCTAAGTGGACTAGCATACCCCACAAAGAAGCCTTCAACAGATTTGGGGACCAAATTTTCCACTTGGGTTAAGAACAGTACACGTGGATCCAAACGGTTCAAGCCACTTCAAATTAGGTTTTCAACGATTAAGTAGCTCAAAACACATCTTGCCAAAATTCTTTACTGTAAGCACCTAGTTGAGTGTATGACAAGCTGCCACCACTGCTTCGGACCAAAAATTAACTGGTAGTTTTGAATCTGAAAGCATATTTCGAGCTGTTTCAATCAAGGTTCGATTCTTTTGTTCAGCAACCCCATTTTATTGCGGAGTATAGGGTGCGCTATATTTCATGAAGAATTCCCCCGTCATTACAATATTCAAGCATCCTGTTGTTATTGAACTCCATCCCACTATCACTTCGTATACGCTGGATTGGTAGATTATACAGATTTTCCAACTTCTTGAATAAGATCATTAGGGAATCATATGTCTCATCTTTTGATTCCAAAAACGTCACAAATGAAAATCTTGAATAGTCATCAGTAACCACAAGACAATAAAGTTCTCCTGTGATACTTTTGACATTCACTGGTCCAAATAGATCCATATAAAGACGTTCAAAAGGTAAATAGATGGATTTGACAAGTTTCTTTGGATGAGATTTATTTGTTTGCTTTCCCTTCTTACAGTCAAAGCATTCTTCGCTCAACTGAAAATTCGTCAAGTTAACTCCTACCAGGTCCTTGTGAACCAGATGGTTCATTTTCCTCAAACTTATATGTCCTATCTTTCGATGCCAAAAAATTGAGTCCCGTTCAGATGCTCTTGAGATGCAACAGTGAGCAGACCCTGAAGATGTTGATGAAGTGCTCATGTTCATAACGTAAAGATCATTCACTCGAGGAGCACGCATAATGATCCATTCGTCAGGTATTTTGAAACTTGGTTTCAAAATCCAACATTCTCGGTCTGTAAAGTGTGCAGAGAACTGTTTATCACAAATACGTGATATACTGAGCAGATTATTCTCCAACTCAGAAATGTAGTTGACATTCTCGAACGTAACTTTTCCATTTGTCAATGTGCCCTCACCAACAATCTGTCCTCCTTGATTTCCAGCAAAACTGACATACCCTCCTCTTATTGATTTGACATCATTCAACAAATAGAGAGTACCTGTCATGTGCCTAGAGGCTCCACTATCTATTATCCAACGAGAATCGTGGGATCTTGGCCCCTGCACATACAGTTACCAGGTTAGTGAAACAATGAAATCCAAGCCTTCTTGGTCTTAGGTTGTTTGAATTTCTTGTATAACAACTTAATTTCATCATTATCTGAACCACACAATAAATAATCTTCACTGGTTACTCATGAATCAGACTCTGTTATTACTTTTTCAACAACCTCTGGTGGTTTAACAATAGTTTTTACCACCCAATTTTGACCGTCGGCTTGCTGTTTGTTATAAAACGATGTTTGAATTGATTTTGAAATTTCTGATTATAAAACATCAGTTTTAACAATCTTTTCTACATCAATTTTAACAGGCTCATCTCGTCTTAAAATTTTCACTATTTCTGAAACACTCATTGGTTTCTTCTCACTTACATAACCTATAGCTTCCTTTTCAGATTCAGAAGTTTTTCCATACACAAACTTAATCTTCTTCTCTTAAAACAATTTAGCTTGTTTGTAATAAAATCTTGTTTTTGAAAATCTTTTAGATTCAACAGTCTCTTTTTCCTTATCCAAACCATGATTCTTAACCACTTCCTCAGTCAACACTGATTCTGCCATTTTCACTCCTGTTGATATATCACATCCTGAACTCTCATTCTTTTCAGACTTATCATCAACAAGTTTTGAATTATCATGATGTGGAGTGTTAAGTTCCACATTCAGTGCCTTTTTGAAACCTTTTGGTTTCTTTGGAACATAAGTATTCCACATTGGTGGAAACACAACATGATAATCTTCTTTTATATTCTCATTCTCATTATCCTTATGAATTGTTTTTGGAATAATGTGATCAAGAACATATGATGATGAAGCATAGCTTACTAATTTCAAGTTCACCCTTTCCGTCTCAATCTTGAGTGTTTGAAGCTCAAGTTTGAGAGCAGCATTCTCGTCTATGTGTCTGTTAATGGCAATTTATTTATCTTCAACCGTGTGTTTTAACATTGAAATAGTTTTCTGATCTTGTAAAATTCTTTCCCATAAATTCTTTTCACACGATTGAAGTTTCAAATATGCCTCACTAACCACATTTAGATTAAACAAAGACTTATCATAGTATCTTTTTAACTCTTTAATTTCAAGAGTTTTAAAGTCACATTCATCACAAGGCAATTCACATTTTTCACATAAATTCGAGTTTAGAGTTACCTCATTTGCCATGAATGCTTGTTCGGTTGGTTCATCACTTGAAATTTCTGAATCTTCATCAGTGATATCCTTTACCACACCTTCAATGAGCTTTTCCTCAATAGTAGCTGATTCCACTGATTTGTTGACTTATGGAATTTTCTCATCCTCTTTCACTCCAAAGTCAATCTTACCTTGAGGTACATCTTCTTCATAGAACCATCCTACAAAACTTTCGATAAGATCAGGAGGAAATAATGAAATAAGATAGTCAGAAGGAACCTCATGAATTTTATCATATGTTCAAGTAAGTTCTTCATTAGAAGTGTCATGATCAACTTCTTACACAACCTTGTTGGTTTCTTCATTCACATCCTTCAACAACTTGTCTAAGTCCTCGTCATTAACCAATTCAGCTTCACCCGAATCATCTATCATCTCATCAGACTTTTTAATCACAGTCTCAATCTCAACCTTATCCTCAACCTCTCTCTCATCCATATCTTTTTGTTTGTCTTCATCAACCACTTGAGCCACACTAGCTTGGAACACCGAGTTCCAATTAAAACCTTCATCAACTTGTGCTGTAGCTGCCTTTTTTTGTGAAGATGATGCTTCAGTAGGTTTCTTTCCTTTAGATGATTCTCCCTCTGGACAGTGATATATTACCTGCTTGTAGTAATCTCATCCAAAAGAATTTGCAACATTATCGTCCACACTTTTGCTAGTGCATTCCCTCTTGAAATGTCCTTTCTCTTTGCAACAAAATCATCTCACTTTAGACTTAATAAAGCCTAACTTTGATGTTGTACCATCAAGCACATTCCCTCCAGTAATTTCTTTAAATCTCTGAGCTCGTCTTATCACACTTGCCACGCACCACCTTATATCAATCAATTTCCATTTCCTCTGGGTCGATCTAATCATAATATTCTTTAGTCATATTGTAATTTCCAATGCGACCTGCAACCAAGCACTCGTAAGATTATAGAACAGATCCCAGAAAGTCCATATGTTCCTTGATAGTGTCAGTGGTCATGTTACCCGTATTCTTCATATTTACAGCAACGTTACATTGTATCACATTAGAATCTTATGACTTTGAAACTGGTATGGTTCATGAGTAACTACTGCTATATTGTGGAGTAGCAGAAGTAGTAGGTACACTTGTAACAAATGCTTGACTAGATTGTTCAGCACAGAATGCAATAGAAATCTTAGGATTTGAAGAAACATTTGATTGAGAGCCTTTGTAATATAATCCACATCTTGTGATACGGCTGTAGATTCATCTTTTGTTTCTCTCTTAATTCCAGGTCATGAGCTTCCAGCTTCTCGATAAAACTTGCAAGAATCAGACGGGTATAAGCAATGGAGGGGGGGTTTGATTGCTGAATCATGATAAAGATACCCCATTCTTCAGGTAATGCATCTGCAAGCTTATCAATATACTCATACTCTGGCTTGTCAATTTTCAGTCTCTTCATCTCATTCACAAGATAGCAGTATCTCTCAATCAACTATGCAAAAGACTCACCCTTAACTTGAGTAAATATGTCGAATTCTTTCTTTAGCAGTGCTATTTTACTCTTTCTCATGTCAGGGTTTCCACGATCTTTGTTCAACAAAGCATGCCAAATTGAATAACAAGAACCATTATGCTGCAAGAGTTGAAAGATCTCGGCTTTGAAGTCTTGTTGAAAGAGATTTAACATTTTCTTTTCTCTTAGAAACAAATTTTTATCTGCCTCAACAATTTGTGATAATCGATAATTTTCTCCATTCTCATTCTTGGGAATTATGTACTCTTCCTCCACGGCAGTCCATGTTTCGTAGTTCAAAGCTTGAACATACTTCTCAAACTTGTCAGCCCAAGAAGGATAATCTTCCATTCTGAGTAGCTTAGAAGGTTTGTTGGTTGTCCCAAGTTAATGTTTTAAAGTAGGATAGACGGCTGTGACACGAACGCACTTAAGTTTTTCATTTTGATTAAAGACAACGGATATGTATGAAATCAAAGAAAGTCAATGGATATGTTTTTGGTCAACGTATATGTAACGTCCGTAAATTTCCGATAAAAGATTTGGCCTTGTAGTGTTACATACACCTTCGGGCTTGACCCGGCTTTCTTCCGAGAGCTCCTGGCCACCCTCGTAAACGTTTGTCACTTACCTTTTCACCCAAGTTGCTACATCTTTCCAATTCAAGGGACTAGAGTGTAATAATTTATATTATAATAAAAAAACCCTAGGCCCCTCTTCACTTGGCCGATCGGACCAGGGAGCTGCTCTTAGGGGCTCGTTTTTCTTTTTTTGAAACCAATTCCAAGTGCCAAACATCAATTCAAGGTTAGTCCCATGTCCCCCTTAATCTTTTACACCTTAAACCATCCTTATACATCGTGTATTGATCGTTAAACGACTTGTTGTAGACTTGTATGGTGGCTGTCCAATTGAGGAATTCAAGGGTTGTTTTGATTAGGGTTTTTGCACCACAATCTTTCTAGGTATGTCACTTACATCATACTAAAATTTCATGGCCAATGGAGGTGTTTAGGTAGGTCAATCGATTTTAGTTCTAAAACTAGGGTTTATCGGGTGTAGGATTGGCAATTGTTGAGTTTGATGCGTTAAACGACCGGATGACTGGCCGTTTCAGTTTGTACAGCCCGGGGAGGGTTTAAGGGCTGTGGGAAAATTAATTTTTTGAGGCTTGGGGCTGTTTTGGTTGGTGCTTGATCAATCAAGTCGGCGGTGCGCGAATTTTCGTTTAAATGTTAAATTGAGAGTTGTAAAAAGGAACCGCCAACCCTATCAACTCGGGTGACATAATTACGATGTAAGAAAAGGTTAAGATGGGAATTTGGTCCATTTGGGGCTGATACGTTTGACAATTGGTTTTAAAATTTACTACGCGCGTATTCGACTCGATTTGATTACCGGGGGGTGAGTTGTGCATCATGGTTAGCCCCGGCCATAATCGTAGGGTGGATTTGGTTAGTTGAAAGGTTTTAGGGGCTGAGGTAATGTAATCGGGTTTGCCTCGGCCCAAGTTGTTGGGCCTTGGGCCAAGTGTTGGGCCTTGGGCCAAGTTGATGGGCCTTGGGCCAAGTTGTTGGGCCTTAGGCCAAGTTGGTGGGCGTTGGGCCAAAGTGTTGGGCTTGAGCGGCCCATTAGGCAAGTGTGTCCTTGCGGTCTAGTTTAGTAACGCGTTGTGTATAATTTACAGGCCCTCGCTTATGATTGTGCACTTAGCGATTTCCTAGCTCGTTGCAAGTGTTCGATTGATTCCAGGTGAGTTCATGATGCCCCTTTTATTATTTTTACGTTTTGGGCTAGCATGCACACCGTATTACAATTTTACCCGATTTTACTTGTTACAACCATTTGGATGCTATTACATAGTCTCTTTCGTATATGTGGATTTATGAAAATATGTGTGATTTATAATTTATGCCTTAGGATATTTTAGACTCGTTTATGGTCTTATATTCCCTATGGTTATATATATTATTAATGGTTTAGGCTTGAGGATACTATTAAGCCTAGTATTAATTTCTAGATTATCCATTATTTATGGATTGAATGTGATGATATGGTTTGGTTGAATGTTTGAATTTGATGTTTGTATTTGTGTAAGTGAATGTGTATGTGATGGTAAACTGCAACCGGGTCAAATATATTACTCGGGGAGGACCCGAGGTGAGGAGGCCCGTGTTGCATGTTTATGACGCGGCTGGGTTAAATATATTACTTGGGGAAGACCCGGGGTGAGGAGGCCCGCCGTTCTATGAACCGTGGTCGGGTCAAATATATTACTTGGGGAATACCCGGGGTGAGGAGGCCCGTATCACGTGTTTGGATGTTAAACCGCGACCATGTCAAATATATTACTTGGGGATGACCCAGGGTGAGGAGGCTCGTGTTGCGTGATTTTGTTTTATTAAACTGTGACCTAGTCAAATATATTACTTGGGGATGACCAGGGGTGAGGAGGCTCGTGTTGCATGATTTTAACGGTTTTGTTAAACCGTGGCTGGATCAAATATATTACTCGGGGAAGACCCGCGGTGAGGAGGCCCGTGCTGCGTGAAAAGATGTTTAATGTTTTATTTACTTATGATTTGGTTAAGAAAAGATATTTATGATTTTATGGACTCATGATTTTCCCCTACATTCCGTACTCATGGAATTTAAATTTTTAATGAATGTCGTTTATGAAAACTTGAACTCACTCAGCTCAAGCTGACTTTGTGTGTATGTTAAGAAGTGGATGCTACCGCTTGGACGTGCTGGATGCTACTCGGGAGGTTGAAGGCATTTCTGGTCGAGGAATTCAAATAAAACAAATGTTTTATTTACATTTGATTTTGGACACCTATACTCGTGTTTGGGATTTTCTTTAAATAATTACACTTTTTCCGCTGTTATTTACTCTGAACTGGTTTTAAATACAAAGAATCATTTGGTTTTAAATTTTTGTGAAATTGTGGATGTGATTACCAACTGTAGGATTCCCGGGATTCGGGGTCTTACAGTATATGTGGATGGTCAAAGAATGGTCAACGTATATGTTTCAAGTATAACATATGCGGCGTATATGTTATACGCCGTATATGTTATGCGTGATCAACATATACGGTGCTAAGACATATACGGTGAATGTCATCTTTTTGGTAAATTTGAATTTGAAGGTGCAAATGATGTAGGATTTGTATGAAAATTTAAAGGATTTGACACGGATGTATAAGGAAGGTATTGTGAAAGTTTGGAGAACTTTTGGTGGAATATGAATGTAGAGAGAAAACCTTGAAAACATGAAGTGTTCAAGCTAGTAACGAGCCATAATGCTCTGATACCACTTGAAATGCCCTGTGATCTTGATGTAGATTACAATTAGTATCTCTAAATGTTGCAGCTTGAATCTCAATGGATTTCACACTTTGAGATTCGAGGTGTAACATTCAGAGATCCTAATTGTAATCTACATCAAGATCACAGGGCATTTCAAGTTCTCTGATACCATTTGAAATGCCCTGTGATCTTGATGTAGATTACAATTTGGATATCCGAATGTTACATCTTAAATCTCAAAGTGCGGAATCCATTAAGATTGAACACACACAAGTAAACATTAAGCTCAATTTCATTAATAACATGAAAGATTACAAGATATGACACTTTTTGTACTTTCTCTCTCTATTCTCTCACTCTTAACAAAATGACCAAAAGTCTACATACAAACGCATAAGTCTCCTATTTATAGGAAACAACATGAAGCACACCAAGTCCGTATATGTTATACAACGTATAACATATACGCCGCATAAGATATCCGTCCTTGTGGACTTATGCGTTGAATACAAAATAAATTTGACATTTTAAGACCTATACAATCATATCTAATATATCTAAAACCCTAGCAATAGAATTTATGCTCTAACAGTTTGCAAGTTGAAATTCGCAAAGTGTTCGATCTTTTATTTATTGATATGATTTTGTTATATTTTCACCTAACTCATTTGATCGATATTAATTCTTATTAGGCAAATGGACCACCTACCTTCTTGAACACCATTTATTATAAATGTGTTTGTTTTCCAATTTTAATTCACTATTATAAATACATCTGTTTCAACTTGTAAATGTGCAACTATTTAAACTTATAAAACGGTTTACGTTATAACCAATGTAAAATTACATAATTTTTTATTAACAAAAGAAAAGGTTTAGTATTTCCAATGATTTAGTATTATAACTGTTGCAAGTAATGGATATATTAACGGAATCTAACGTGAAGATACTAACCGTTTTAAAATAATGGTTAAAACCCATTGGTAATGGTTTTGTCTATAAAACAACGCTAGTTCCCTTCTTATTTACAATGGGTTGGGATAATTGTTTAAACTAAAACGGTGCTCTGCGTTATATTCAACGATTGAACCTCACACCGTTGTAAATCATTTTTGAGATTGATGCTAATAGACTTTTTGTAGTAGTGACATGTTCAACCACATTTAAAAAGGGTTAAGGTTGAATATTATATATTAAGTTGTCAAGGGGATAAGAAAGAAAACATTTGTACATTGCCTGAGAGATCAAATTAATAACTATAATTCAATCTATCAATCACATGAAGTTTTCGACGTCTTCAAAGAAACATCATTCGACCAAGCACCGACAGTGGAATCCTATTGTTGGGCTCCAAATATGGCACATAAAAACATTAAGTTGGGCCATTTAAGTTTTTGCAGAGGACAGTTAGACCCATGGATAATATAGAAATCTGTCCTTTTTGTGACCATCATACCCACTCTGAAAAACATGATATGGTTCATCTTGTAATTCATGAGGGGCACTATTTGTCCCATTTATTTCCTGTACTTGTGATGTGGAAGAAGCATTTGTAGGGCACCCACCCTTCACAGGAAACTCGTAAGGTGTCCGTGTTTTAACCAACCAACAATGACGGGGACAACTCCATAGGGGTCATGCTAATAAGTAATAACATTAATTAACCTTATCATGAGTTTCACCATCTTTGGTTTGGCTGCATGGCAAGAAAAACGACAAACGATTAAAGATATAAGATCAATGAAAACCGCTTCAATCTAAGTGAAACTAGTAAGATCGATGACTCATTTGGAAAAGCGAACACCAAAACATTTTGAGAGCTTGAATCATGTATGAAAATTAGTAAGTTTGACTAAACGATCATGATTTAAAATGTTTATTGTTATTAAAATTAGTTATATTGGAATTAAAAGTATAAAATCGATCAACTACTATATTTATAATTTTATTAATATAAATATTTTTGCAAAAAGATGTTTTGATTTTATTTTGAGAAATAATGTTACTCGTGATTAATTTTATGACAAATAATTTGCATAGCAAAAATTAGTTGTGGTTTAAACATTATAAATATATAAATTTTATCTGGTAAATATTGAAAAGCTTACAAGTGTAGTTGTACTAATTTTTTGGAAAGTCGAAATAAAAGTTTACTTGCATTTTTTATCTTATTTTTCTCATTTTGATAGCATGCAGACACAATAATTAACTGTAGACAAGTTTTATTTCGCAGAGCTATTTTATTTCGATAAAAATGAAATCAATAGCTAAAATGAAAGATGAAGAGTTTGTCACGGGAACTTTATTTTTTCTATAAGTTGTAGCTAGAAGATGCCGCGTCGTAGTTGACTAACGATAGCACTATTTATTGAGTCGTTTACAGCTGCAAGTGTCTTAATCTTTTGTTATTTTAAGAATTATTATTTCATGTTATATGTTAAGAATATATCTTATAAAATTAAAAAGAAAGTAGCTATAGACAACCAACTTCAAAATTTGATTTACATAATCTGTTTTGATAAAATAGATGGCAGTTATTCACATTTAACTTAAAAATGATACTTGTACATCTTCTTAAAGGGGACCAAGTTTGAATTCCAAAACTAATCTACAGCTACAGGCAGGCAAAATCTGAACTTGCATTTGAAACAAAAACACAATATCGCTTTTAACCGTTCAAAATTGGTAACCGCATCAGCCCTGTATTGTACTCAGAAGTGATATTATAGGTTGTCTGGACACGCATGTTTAGGTGCCTATAAATTGTATTAGTTTGCCCATGGTGGATTCATGTGGGCTTTTAAAAGAAGTAGCATATATGAATTGGAACAATAATTGAACTTTTAAAAGATTGTCTGTTGAAAGAAGCCGCATACCAACTTTTGTAGCATTTTTAGCCAATAGTACTGTAGAATTAAATAAATCAACATCCAACCCAATTGTTTCATTAGCCTTTAGAATCTGCGTAAAAAATAGAGAGCGAAAAAAAAAATAGAGAGCCATAATGAAACAACTTATGATAGAGTAAAAAAAAATTGTCATGGTTCAAGTATGCTATCCAACACTAGAATATCTACATATGTTTTAAGTTATCACCTGTCTAACTTGCCTTATTACTGATCAGTTATTAATTAGTTCTTTATTTGGTACCAGAATTCAATTTTTCTATTCGTTATTTCCTCGCCTTATGAACATTTCCTTTTTATAAATAAAAATGCAAGAAGTGTTATGTGCACGTGATGCACAGCTAGTCTCATAATAGCAAACCATGTTGTTTTAAACTAAACTTTACAGTAGTAAAATTAATCTAGGTTGTGCAATGCAGGTTAGTAACATTCTCAATATACATTCTAAATATACATTCTATGGTACACGTTGGATAAAGTATTTACATGGATAGCACAGCCAAGTGAGATTAGCTTTATTGCGTATTTATACATTAATAAACTCACACTTAATGAAATGATATGCTCCTAGAAAAAATGGCTGGCGGAAATCAATAATCGAGCATATTCACGGCCACTACATAAATCATTGGCTGAACATCACCTTCAATAACCTAATCGATCACATTATTTCAATACTTTGCAAATTTAAAAATAAGCAAAATAAGGTAACTTGTCAACAAACCTTTAATACTTGCAAAGGTGGTAATAATCATATGGATGGATGCCTCTCATAAATAGTTTCTTTATAACTCATGGCAACAAAACTATCAAAAACCTCTTCATATATCAACATCTTGAACAAAAACCAAATCTAGCCTTTTAAGATGGGGATACTTATAAAATATGTTAGGACCGAACCTAGTGCAAAACCTTTATAGGTTGACAAGACCACACTAGATCTATAAACTCAAGGCCACTTGACTATCCTAGTGGAATCAGTATATTCAAGGGTTGGGAATAAATGTTTGAATGACAATAGATAATCAGTAAAACACACACAAGACAAAGATTCATGATGTGTTGTAAAACACACGTATTTTTCGCACGTTTTATCTACGTATTATATCATATTTTATATGTTTTAACTCGTTTTAGATAGGTTTTACATACATTTATTAATCTTGTAGGTTTTGGGTGAAAGAAAGAAGAAAACCGGGACTTTTCGAGCTTTCTACGAGCCTTTTTATGCATACAAGTTCAAGACAAAGCTCAAGGCCCGACCCGTATGCATCATGGAGGCCCAAGACCATATTATATTATAACATAAAAAAAATAAAAAAAACCCTAGGCTAGCAGCAACAGTCCGATCGGACTTCAGCAGGAAGAAAGAAAAGAAAAAAAGGTTTTGTGTGCTAGGGTTTGGAGCTTGTGGCGGCTAGGGAAGGAAGAACAAGCAAGAACCAAGCCTCGGGATCGATTATCATCAGATTTTACAGCAAGGAGCAGCCCGGAAACACCCAATATCCTTACATATTTTTCATTGTTCATACACTTTTAGTTTTTTGCTTAATTGTTAATTTGTTTTGCAATTGTGTTAGAGATTGAAGTGTTTATGATTGTTATTGATTGTTGGACAATTGTTAAGATGATTGGTTTGAGTATATTAATGGTTTTATTCAATGTTTATGGCTGTCCAATTATGATCATAGGCTAAACTTGTTAGTTCTACCTAGGAATGATGATTATGTTAGTGTTTGATAGGTTTTATGGATTGTTTGATTGATAGACTTGAATTGTTATTGTAAAGTTTGATTTAGACATGAAATAGGTTGTGTTTAAGGGCTGGAAATTTTAGTGATTCATTGCATAAACCCCGTGTGTTGATTGATTAGTTTTGTATTGATTGATCGGTGCATTGTTTGATTCTAGACTTTGTGTTTAGGGTTTGTTTGCGGTAGGAACAACCGTAAGGTTTTGTTGCATGATTTATTGGATTAAGTACAGCGGTTAAACACCTTCGTTGAGACTGAGAGGTGATAGGAAGTTAGGGTTGTCTCATTGCCTTTGCATGCTAGAATAAGGATTGCGCGAGAGCGAGTTCGTTTCTTCTCAGGTTTAGGTGTTTTGAGCGACTAGTTGATCTATTTTAGTTTAAGTTGAATTGTTCCTCTATCCTTGGTTGTGTAGTATTCATCGCCATTAGGGTCGAGTGTTGGTGAGACCGAGAGGTGATCCTTCATTAGAACACGTTAGCAATTATTTCCCGGTTTGGTCGTTTTAGCCGATTTTGAGTAGTTTAGGCTTGTTGAGTGAGACCGAGAGGTAATCCAGTGAGCCCGAGCGATCCTTAGTCGTGTCATCTTTAGGAACCGGTGTCTATATATCATTCAATCCGTTAGCTTGTTAGGCCTACAATTTGATTCAGACCTAGGTAGACGTTTTTCTCCATCCTAAGTCAACACAGTTAGTTTTCCGTTAAGCTTTCTATTTTTGGTAAGTTTTGTTAGTTAATCCAGTTAGTCCAGTTAAGTAAGTAAAAATCAAAAATCAATAAAATATTATTCTAAGGTAGATCTTGTCTAGGGTTAGAAATCGTTAGCGTCTTACGTGTCCACGTATTCGATACTCGGACTTCCTAGGTTTATACTACTTGCGATCGGTACACTTGCTGGTTGTGTGTGGTTTTAGGATTTTCGTTTTATATTTAAAGCTTAGTTGTGAGGGTCATTTTTATAGGGTTATTAGACACACATCAATTCACTATATTAAATGATCGTTAATGGAACCGTTATTTAATGAAGGAATGTCTAGGGTTTCGTGACGGCGGCGGCTGTACGAGGTTACACAAAGAGAATATTCGCTCAGGTGATTGTGCCCTCGTATTCAGAAAAAGGTCTGTAGTTACATTGTAAACATAGGACTCTATTTATAGGCACATACATTCCTTCTAGAAACCCAAAATGATTACATAATGAATGACATAAATTAAATACAAGTTTAAACAAATCTTCGTGTATGATATATCCTTGTCGAGCAAACTTGATTTGCATAGCATGCTTGATACAAGTCTTCAAGTAGAATTTACGTAGAATATTTTCAGATAGAAAATATTCTCCTCCAGCAGACTTCAATCTTCATGACATACACTTGCTTTGCTCGAATAAGTCCTATCAGCAAGCATGTTCTTCTAGATCTCTTCAATACTGCCTTAATGACTTATTGAGAACAATCTTCAGCATACTCGGATGTGAAGCTTGCTCGGGACTGAATCATGCTCGAAGTTTATACTACGAACATTTGAGATCTTTCTTTATTGTATCCATGCTCGACCCACCAATGTGCTCAGAACACTTGGTTTGAGCTGGATAAATCAAGTTGTTTGCTCGATTGGCAATCCATACTCGATGAAGAGCATCCTTGCTTGATGAACTGTAGCTTGCTCGAAGCCTTCAACACTTAGAAGAAATTCCAGAAGGTAGTCTTATAGCCATAAGACATCATGCTCGAGTTCGTGAAACCATGCTCGAATGTCCAAGCTTGCTCGAAGTCCATACTTAGCCATTTCTTTGAGGAGGTTAAGAAGATTCCAATCTTCCTTTGTAAATATCCAACTCAACAATCTCCCCCTAGATTGGAACAAGCTCAGATGAACCAAAACATACCTGCATACAGTTACAAAGTATCAATTTTTTAAAGATAGCCAATTTAAGAAAATGGTCATTATATTACATAATCAGAATTCTGCCTCTTGGGCATTACACATCAAAAATTACATATCATTTCAAATTACATATCAAAAATAAAAATACAAACAAAATACATAAAAGATAAACAGGGAACAATCAAATCATCCTTAGAGCTCCCATCTTTGCTATCCTGTTCACCGTCTTCTCTCAGCCTCGATCATCTTTTCATATCTCACAGCTGCGGCTCTTTGTTGAAACATCTCCAATTCCACACCATCCTCAGAATCTAAAGGTACATTTACATCAGTAATGTCTTGAAGATCCTGGATATGCATGAACTCCAACTCTTCATCATATTCCACAATGGCTATAGTTCTGCCTTTAAAGTTTCTCAATGATACTGAATCACTTTGCCTATTATAAGTAAGATGAGCAATTTGCGCATCTTGTTGGACTTGAGAATTAGGCACCTCCATTTCCCTTCTCATAGACAGGCTTTCCCTTAATGTTCTTCTTATTGAGCTTGAGCCGCTGGCTTTCTGTGGTTTCTTCTTCTTTGATTCCAAGAGAGAAAGTTCTAATAGTTTTACATCTCTTATTCTTCTCTTTCTCCTCTCCCTCTCAACTGTTGTATATGATCTTTTCATTTCTGATCAAGCAGTGAGAATCCCTTTTCAGATCGTTCTTTTAGGTATTTGGATAAATCATTCTTTTGTTGGCCAGCCATTCTACTTCTGTATTGATTGTCATATAGATCTAGCTGAGCCATCTTTTCCAATTGTTCTCTTGTAAAATTTCTAAAGTCACTCCTGAATATCTTGTGCGTCTCTTGTCCATCTTCAGTTATGACCCTCAGAGTTATTGATCTTGCATCAAAATATAAATGAGTTGGCAGGTTCAGATTTCTCTTTGAGCTTGTTTCCTTACAACTTCAGATCAAACAACAAGTCCACTAAACCTTGTTGTAGAGGGCTTTTTTCCATATTTCTTTTTAGATTCATCAAACATTCTTTTAATTTCTTCTCCCTCTTTTAGGATCAAGTATCCAATCCTTGCACCTCTTTCTACAAAGAATAATGATCATATCAGCCATTTTTTTTGCTTAGTTCTGCCTTCTGCCTCCAGCCTCTCTCTTCTTTCCTTCTTTTACAGAATCTTTCTCTCTTCTTCTTAGTACATTTTCTGCTCTCTATGATAGATTTCTAATAGGAATTCATGAGGCAGACTGTCAAATTCACATTCCTTCATTCCCTTATTCAATAAGATGTCTTTCAAAGTCTTCACCCTTTCAGGGTCATTGAACCATTCAACAGCTTCATTCTTCTTTCTTTCTGCTTCCATTCTCTCCTTTTCTTGTTTTTCCTTCTCCTTGATCTCTCTCTCCGATTGCAATTCAAGTCTTTCTGTTTTATGTGTTTCTTTAACCATTTTAACTTTTCTGGGAAATTCTCTTTGAATAAGTCTTTAATGGAATCATATTTGTATACCTGTACTTCAAAGAATTTTATTTCGTTTTGCTTCCTCTTCAGCTCTTCATATTCTTTCTTGCCTTGTGTTTCCTTCCTTCTCACTTCTTTCACATATTGAGAAGTATTATCAACCAATGGTTGTCTATACATTCTATCAAACTTAATGAAGGGTTGACGATTGAGGTAGGAAGGTGGATGGCCAGCTCGTAGAAGCAAGGCTCTTTGTTTTTCTCTCTTTGTCCATTCCTCTGCAGCCTTTGTTATACTCTCTTTGGTCATTTGATCAATATGCCTCTGTTCATACTCTAGACTCAGAAGATAGGCTTTGTCTTCCTTTTCACTTTTCTCTCCTCTTTCTATCCTCTCTTTCTTCTCCTTTGCTTTTAATTCAGCCATCTGATCAATCTCATCTTCATACATTTTCTTGAGAGTTTCAAAGTCCAAACCACATTGCATCAGAAAAATATTTTTTGGATCAGTCTTTAATATGTCCTCTTTTTCCTCAAAATTTGCATTTTCATCCAAATCTTGTAGAGTCTCTATCATGGGTTCTTCAATCTCAATAACCTTTGGCTCATCAACAACCTTCAGCTTCTCCCTCCTGGTATAGACTTTCTTTGCTGTTTTCTGTCTTTTGGAGATTGGACCCTCTGTTTCTAAAGTTTCTTTTCTCTTTTCATGCTCTTTAACCATATGCTCTTAAACTACAACAGGTTCAGTTACCTCATGATCAGCCACATTAACAGTCCAAGTCTCATCAAACACCTCCTCTATCCTTGGCTCTGAGACATTTTCAGTTTGAGATTGACTGCTTTCCTTTTCTTTTTCTTTTTGCAATGCTTGTGTCTTTCTAGCAGCAGCAACAACTTCAGGTGATTGTCTCTCCAGTTTTCGCAAAATATTATTATAGATTCTCAGTACGACCAATTTTGTAAGTAGCCCAAAACTGAGTCCTTCAGTTGTTCTTTCATGTTGCTCTGGTATTGTTGGACTTGATTTAGTTCGTGGCTGTTCAGATTGATTCTTTCTTAGCTCCTCCATTGCTGCCCCCAATGCTTTTATCAGCCATATTTCTCAATGTTTCATCTTCCTCTTCTTTCCTCTTTAGGTTTATCAAAGTTTCTAGCACTTCTTGAGGAATTTCTTCTTCTTCTTCTTCAGCTATAGCCATTGTAGCCATTTCTTCATTCATAATCCCCATTACAGTCTTAACAGACTCCCCTATTTTGGTGCATCTGAGGTCTGATGGTTGGGTAAAAGTTAGTTTATTTTATATATTAATTAGTTAGTTTTAGATAAATAATCGAATGAACATTGGTACTTCAAGTATGTTTATGTGTTTTCAGGATATTGGAAGTCATGGAGCTTAATAAGGATATTTACGGGCTTGGAATGAAGATCGAGAAGTGAGAGATTGGAAGTGCACGCATCACGAGGCAGTCAAGAAAAGAAAATAATAAATTCTGGAAAGTTGCATCTTCGCGATTCGCGAAGATGCAGGGCAACAACTTCGCGATTTGTGAAGTTGCAAGAATTCAGCCGCGACTGTTTTGTCCTTCGCGATACGCGAAGGAGCATGCCTATCATCTTCGCGATATGCGAAGATGCTCAAAGTCGGAAAAAATTAGGGTTTGCCTTATATAAACCCCTTAACCTCCCCATTCGGATTACTATGACTTCCAGAGGCAGTAGAGGCTACCAAGGACGACTTTCAGCCATCCAGAAGCTTCCGGTTTGTCTCGTATGTTCATCAAGATAAGTGCTTTAACGATTATGTCGATGTCCGGCTAATTGTGTGTGTTCGTTCTAGGCTAAGGTTTTGTGTGAAGTATTGTTTTGATCAGATTCTAATGCTTAATGAATATAGCTTGATTGATTTCATATGTATTTGTCTTGCTTAGTTGATTATTTGGTTGATTAAAGATTATGTTTGCAATTATTGATTTGTGTAATGTTTCTTTGGTTGTTCATCAACATTTAGGGTTAAGCTCTTGGGTAATTGAACTAGAATCATCAAACCTTATCATTGAGTTAGTTGTCCTAGACATATATTTCACAATTGTTGAGTCTAGATTCATTTGTGTCAACAATTCGGTTAGGGTATCGTTTTTCATAATAAATCAAACCATAGGACTAGCAATTATTATAAAACCAAAGACTAAAGAATCTGTGATTAACGTATGGAACACATAACCCAAACCTAGAATGAATGCTTTTTAATTAATATTGTTTACGAATCTTTTTAAGTAATAATTAGTTTAATTAAATCTTTTTCTAAAAACTGCTTGATATCGTCTGTCCGCTTAGGTTAAATAATTACTTATAAATTAAATAAACTTGCACTTTCCTTGAGTCCATGAGGAGACGACCTTACTTACCCGTACTTACTATAGATATTTAAGTCTAAAATTAATTGTTTGAGTAGACCGCGACAACCTACGTCATCGCGAAGATGATAGGCATGCTCCTTCGCGTATCGCGAAGGACAAAATAGTCGCGGCTGAATTCTTGCAACTTCGCGTATCGCGAAGTTGTCCCCCTGCATCTTCGCGTATCGTGAAGATGCAACTTTTCAGAATTTATTATTTTCTTTTCTTGACTGCCTCATGATGCGTGCACTTCCAATCTCTCACTTCTCGATCTTCATTCCAAGCCCGTAAATGTCCTCATTAAGCTCCATAGCTTCCAATGTCCTGAAAACACATAAACATAATTGAAGTACCAATGTTCATTCGATTATTTAACTAAAACTAACTAATTAATATATAAAATAAACTAACTTTTACCCAACCATCAAGGTCTTCTCAACCTCAGACTGCTCCAGGGCCTGAATTTTCTTTAAAGATTGTTGCAGAGCCTCCTCCAAAGCCTTGTTCTTGGCTTCTAAGAATGCGTTTCTTTCCATTAGAATTATGTTCTCAAACTCTAAATTAGCATTTCTGCAAGTAGATCTTCATTGACATAGGTTGGAGAGGATGAGGGTGTTTTTGTGTGGATCTGAATTAAAGATCAGATTCAGGTTGGTTTGAGGAGGTTTCAGGTGATGGTAACTTGTAAGTTTCAGTTTGGTTTTGAATGTCTTGAGTGATTGGTGTGGGTGTAGCTTAAATTATTGTTGATGTTGGAGGTGTTGGTATACATGTTTCTTGTATAGGTTCTTGGATTGGTGAGGTTGGAGGTGTTGGAATTGATGTATCTTGAAATGGTTTTGGGCTGGATACAAAGGGTTCAGTGTTGGCTGGGGATGATGGTAATGAATCTTGGGCTTGTTCTGATCCAGGTGAGGATATGTCATCTTTTTTTTCAATTGGATCCGGGGACTCAGGTGGTGTGATTTTGTGAATATTGTCAGTTACATTTGAGATCACATTAGCAACAAACACATCATCATTCATCTGCACATTTGCTACTCTACTAGGTCCCACAACAGGTTCTTCATTTGTTCCTTCAACATGAACCTCTACATTTTCAACTTGCACTTCTGGTTCTGGATTTGCAAATACTACCATTTCATATCCAATAGGTTCAACAACCGGTTCAACTTCTTCTTCTGGATGACCCACTTCCACATCAATTTCTGCTTCATGACCAATTTGTGCAACAACTGGTTCAATTACCTGCCACTCTACTTGTGGTTCAATAACTACGATCTCATTTCCTACACCATCATCATTGTCATCATCGCTCTCCTCCGATTCTTCATCACTTTAACTTGATTCATCATCACTTTGTTCTAGTGAAGGACAAACAAGGGAGAATTTCTCATTCCAAATTCTCATTGAACATACTTCTTGCTCCTTTTATTCTCTTATAAATGTTGGATCTTCTAAAGGTAGATGTTCTCCAGCTAGGTTTAGATCATGCAATGATCTGTTGATCAATATCTGTATGAACCTTGGATACATCAGGAACTTCTTATGCTAAGCTTTTTATGTGTTTCCAGTTCTCTACTCAAATGAGAAGTAGAATGGCTGGTTGAATAATATAGCAACTGTCATTGTAGCCAGTTCTCTACTCAAATGAGTCCAGGTTCCCCTCCTTGGTGATAAAGACTGAATAACATGATGGATCAGAAATCTGTACATCAAAGGGAAACTTCCTTTCTGAAATTGACCTTCGTGTATTCCACCCTGATATCCCTGTATCTCTTGAAAGATCCTTAATAATCGTTGAGAGGATTACAAAAGTTGCACTTGATGATTGTCATTGAATTTTAATGCTTCCCTAATGGATGCCTCTGTGACTTCAGTATCTTTTCCAAGGATAGATGCTTCAATTCTCCTTCCGTTCACATCATCCATGACTCAACAGAACCCCAAAAATCTGTGATATGATTTCAATATATAATTGGGTTCTCTATCAGTACCACCCGAATATTGGAGTTATTTAGAAAGTTGATTATAAACTCCAGCTCCCTGATCTCATCGTCCACCACCAAACGGGCGCACATGTTGTGCTTAGGTTCGAACTTCATTGCTATTTGTTCTGCAAAATAAAAGAAATTGTCAGTATCAATAATAGCAGAGCAATAGCAGTTGGCAGTTATAGAAGAAAATCATCTTCAGTAACCTGTTCCGTAACAATTTTCGAACCTGCACAATTTAAGTAAAACAATTAGTATACGAGTCAATAGAAACCCAAAATTCGATACTTGGAGTGCGATAATCGATAATTGATATCTTACCAAGTTAGAAACAGAGCTAATGGCTATAATTGAACAAGTATTCAAGCAAAATCGAGTATTTGAAAATAGCAGGGGAGGCACGAGCAGAAGGGTTTTAGTTATGAGAGGGAAAAAGTGTTTGGAAAATTTTCTAAGTCCCCCTTTTATACCTAACGCTTGGGTAGTACAACCCAGATTTGTCGTTTTTGTACAAGCCAGATGTCATTTAATTTGAAGTAAATGAACAACCTATGCTCGAGCATATAACCTAAAACAGTTGTCTCCCGTTGTGCTTGAATCCCATTTACAGAGCCTGCTCGACTAGCTTTTATAAGAAAAATGGTTAAGTAATTTAAGAATGTTCATTCATAGGTTTGCTCGAAACCAAGTATACTCGAGAGAAAAACTTAGAATTTTCTTAATTTCTTTTGAGACATTTCAAACCTGTGCTCGATTCCTTCACTTAACCAAAATTTCAATTTTAATTTACACAAGAATGATCACACATGCTCATTCACAAAACCATACTCGAGAGCATTCCTAACAAATACTTAACAGAATCAGTTCAAGTAAAATTGTTAGTATGCTCGAGAACACTTAGACAAATTGTCAAGCACAACCTAAAACTCAAGTGCTCGAAGTACTTAGAAAAATACTCAATCAATTAATCTTACTCAAAGCACATCCAAATCATCAATTCTACTCGAGCATGCTTATACAACTTATCATTTTGTCACCTATGCTCGTAGAGTATATTTGTGCTCGAGACACTTAGCAAAATCTATCATTCCACTACATTGTGGTCGAAAACCCAAAATCATAAACCAAGTAAGAATCTATGCTCGAGATACTTCGAAAAGTTTTCAAGACATATCTTTGTGCTCGATGAGCAAAAAAATCAATTTCAAACATAGATGCATGCTCGAAACACTTTTAGAACAGTTCTAAGACTAGAACATGCTGGAAAAGACTTATAATATTTCAAAAAACACATTTGAAACAAATCGTCACTTGTCTAGCAATCTAAACAACTTCACATATAAACTTTTGTTTATATCATCAAAATTTATCATTTTAGACACTGCATTGACTCAAGCATAAGTTTAGGGTGAATAAGAGATCAAACTTCAGTTATTGGTCACTTCAAAACATTTTATAGAGAGATCTCAACATGGGATCATACTGTCTAATCACTTTCACACCATTTCATGGTTGGCATTATTATGACCTAAGTCAGGTTGATAGTAGGTATTAAAACTTAGCATGATTATCATTATTTTCAGTGATATGATTAAGGTTCAATTAAATGCATAAGATATGAATGGTCAACACTTTGAACCTAGGTTGCCACTAATCTCTTCTCAAAGATTATTTAGCTTTATCCAAGTCACCTCAATTTGATTTCAACCCCCTGATGTTTGGTCAAAATAGTTATGTTTATTTGAACAGTATTTAGAAGAAGCAGACTTTAAGGTTGAACGTTGTGTAACGTCCGTAAATTTTCGTTAAAAGGGTTTATGCATAACCAAACTTGTATTTTAACCGAGACTCGTTCCGGCATCCTAAAGGACCTTATGGTCATTCTTGTAAGTCTAGTTGTTCAACTTTGGACACAAGACATCTCAATTACAAGTTCGAGGACTAGAGTGTAAAATCTTTTATAATTAAAAACCCTAACCCCCACCCTTGTTCCTGGTTGCGATCGGCAGGAAGAGAGTACCACCAAGCCTCCAATTTTTCTTTTACCAGCCATTCTTGTGAGCCAAAACTCCAATTCAAGGTTGGTATTGTTCGATTTTGTCTTTTTCACCATTAAACCCTTTATTGAATGTTAGGGTTGAGTTTGGTTATAACGATTTCTGACAGATTCGTACTCGTTTAATATTCGGTCTGTAACTCGATGAAAATTTATTTATTTTGGTCTATTCTTGTTTCTATGATGTTCTAATTTGAATCTAGTTTCCATAAAGATATAATATGTAATTTTTGGACGATATTTGATTACTTTTTATGATTTTATAAGATCGAGTGTCAAAGCTGATGCGGGATGACGTATTCTGGTCTGTCTTCCCGATAGCATAACTCTTTTTCGACAAGTCCAAATTGGTTGGTTCCACTTCTGGAAGTTAATATTTTGAGTTAAGAACTAAAACCAATTGGAATCGTTTCATTTGGCTGGGTAATGATATTTATAAAAATAATACCATTTTGTTGCGCACTAAAATAGCTGCACATACTTTTCTGTACTGGAGGAATTTTTATGATTTTTGTGTCGACTAGAAAAATATAATAAAAATATTTTTATAAACCTAAGTCATTTATTAAAGCCTGGAAAAAATTTAATAATTTATTTCATTGGTTATCCTATGTAATTAAATGCATCTTTGCATGCTAAAATCTACACGTTTTACTTGTTATTGATCGATAAGTTCGTTTTAGGCTTAACCGGTGGATGTTCAATTCTGTTCTTGTCGGGGCTGTTTGAAGTGAGTTTTTGCACCAACATATTCCTAGGTATGTCTAGTATTACATACATTAAAATTATGCACATTGGTGTTCGTTTGATTGGTCAACTAGCTGTAGTTTGAAGGATAGGTTTCGGTTGGCTTGAATGGTAGATTGTTGCGTTTAACGCGAGGGTTGAGGTAATTAACGACCAATTCAGTTAGGTGTCACCTCGGTTTGATGTACGGGCTGTTGGAAAGTTGTTTCTATAAGTAATGGGGCTGAATTGGTTGTCGGTTACTTAAATGGGTCGGTGCAACGTGTATTCGCGTTTATTGAATAGTTAGTGCGTTGTACTTGCGAATTACCGACCCATTCGACTCGTGTAGCGTCGTGTGGACTTGATGGCTGTGAATTTATCATAATGGGTCCACACGGGGCTGAGTTGGATGTTAATCTCCTAAACACCTCTTAAACACGCGTGTTAGTATCACCTAGTGCTTCCGGGGGTAATTTGGAAATTCTTTATTCCCGGGAGAATCTAAGGGTCGTGTTGGTAAACTTAAGGCCCCGGGGGTTGTTATGAATGAGTTCGATGAGGTCGAGGCTTTAGGTAACTCGAACCATGATAGAACGTCTCGTAGGATAAACGAGTCCTTTTGGTGTCGTTAGTAATGTTTGTATGTAAACTGACAGGCTTTTGAGTTGTGGGGATACTTAGGGGTTCTCTAGCTCATGGTGAATTCGTGCCTTGTGTCAGGTGAGTTCATGATGCCCTTTTTAATCTTTTTACGTTTTGGGCTAGCATACACACCGTATTACAACTTTACTCGATTTTGCTCATTTAAACTAATTGGATGACACCACATGGACTTACTGGTGTTGTGGGTTCATGAAAATATATGTGAAGTATAATCTATGCCTTAGGATATTTGAGACTCGTTTGTGGTCAAATATTCCTTGAGGTTATATATATTACTTATGGCTTAGGCTCATGAATATAGGCTTATTTGAATAGAATATGCCTTGGGATGATAATTATGTATGTTTGTACGTATGATTATACATGTATTATTGTATGGCCAATAATTGGCGATGTTAATTAGTTGTTATCGACTAAGGATGTTTGTGTATGCCTACTTTGTGTTTGCATACGGATGGATGGTGATCTTGGTCGGGCCAAACTATACTACTCAGGTTTTTAAATCCTGTGGCGGGCCCTAGAAAGCCCGTGAGGGGGGAGGCTCGTGTGGCATGATCATCATCGGATGATACGTGTTTGGGTTCTACGTGTGCTCAACCCTGATGTTATTACTTGGATATTATGTGTTTGGGTTGTACGTGTGCTCGACCCTGATGTTAATACTTGGATGATATCTATAGGGATATAATTATATGGATGTTTATATACATATATAAGTATGATTACTTATTATTGATGATGGCCTAACTGTTGTATCCCGTTTTATTTTAAAACTCTTGGTATGATTATGACTATTATTATTTTAGATGTCAATTATTAAAACTTGAACTCAATCAGCTCAAGCTGACTTTGTGTGCATGTTAGTGTGAGTTTCAGGTGAGAAGGAGGATGCATTACCGCTTGGACGTGCACGAAGCTACTTGGATGGTGGAAGGCGTACTTAGTCGGAAGTTTTAATAACGAACATTTTTATTTCAAAGTTTCGTTAAATACATTGAAATTTGATTTTGGGCATAATTCTCGGGTCTTGGGAACTTGTTTTAAATATTTTGATTTTCCGCTGATTTATACTCTGAATTGGTTATTTTAATGGAATGAACTGTTTTTGAGTTCAAGTATTTTTGTAAGTATTTTGTATGAATACAAACTGTAGGATTCCCGGGATTCGGGGCCTTACACGTTGGACTCACATGCCTTACATTCAGGGTGTTTATGACCTATTTGAATGCCCCACCCCTGTAGTTCCCTTAAGGTCCCTTCAAGTCTGATTATTTATAGGAATATAATATTTATAATAAGCATATGTAACCCTTTTTTTTAATACTACTTAAGCTAATACATATTTTATTTACAACTACTCAAATATTTAATAAAAGAGTTTTTGGGTGACCATAGCATCAACAGGCTTGTGTATGACTTGATAATTACCTTTCTGCTTATCATTTGGAGAGATGTATAAGAGAACATACCTTGATCTTCAAATGTTTCGTCACATCAGACTTAGCAAGATCATTATGTTTATATCACTTAGACAACTACTCACCATGAAAAGCTACCATACAATGTCAATGACTGAATTTGGTCCTTTAAGCTAATAATCCATATGTTAGGTGAATTAAACAGTTTTCTATCATTTCCTATAAGGCTGGATACAATCTCTATCTTAAAAACTTTTTAAGCTTCTATAAAGCTTGTAACTGAATATTCTTATCATTTCTTATATGAGATCACCAAAAACAATTTGCTTAGTCAAAAATCATTTAATTTTTTCAAACATCACATCTTTTGGAAATTCATTGCACTTTTGATCCTGAAAACAATATTGTCTTTCAAAAAAGACCTATTTTGACTTACAAACTTTTTTAAAGATTTTAGATATGATTCATGCAGACACATTCATTCAAAATGAATGTTTGTTCACTCAAGCACATATGAATCAAAGAAAACATGAATCAACTGACATTAGCATATATCATTTCAAAACAATTGATTCAAATCAGTTTTCAAATTTCAAACCAAATCATACAGATTTACCATGCAATAGTTCTGGCAAGTAATCTCAACATGCAAAGCAAAGCATAGTCCGTAAGCACAGTTCACACATTCATGCATTCAGAAACAATGAGTAAATTCAGATAGTCACTAGCATCTCACCTAAGCACACATCATCAATTAAACTTCATCAACATTAATCATTCCTAGGCATTTTAACAGAAAATGAAACCTGGTTTTGTGTAATGGTTTGGTGAATAAATCAGCCAAATTGTCAGTAATCTCTACCCTTTTCATTTCTATCAGTCCTTTTTCATTGCAATCCCAAATGAAATGATACCTAATTTCTATGTGGTTAGTTTTAGAATGATGAACTGGATTTTTCACAATAAACATGGCAACAGTATTATCTATGAAAATAGGAGTGAGTAAGAAATTCATACCATAATCCATCAACTGATTTTGGATACAAAGAACCTGCGCACAACAAGTAGATGCAGTAATGCACTCAACTTCAGGAGTTGAGATTGACACTATGGTTTGTTTCTTGCATTGCCATGACACCAGCCTATTCCCTAGAAATTGGCACCCCCGTGAGGATGACTTCCTACTCATGTTGCAAGCATCATAGTCACTGTCAGTGAACGCTGTCAAGTCAAATGAGTTATCCTTTGGATACCAGATGACCAAATCTGTTTGCCCTTCAAGTATCTGAAAATCCTCTTCACTGCTAACATGTGGGAGACTTTGGGGTTTGCTTGTAATCTGGCACAAACAGATACCGCAAACATGATATCTGGCCTTGAAGCTGTCAAATATGTAAGTGATCCAATCTTGGCTCTATATTCATGCTGATCCACTGGCTCCCCCTTTTCATTAGCTGCCATTTTCTATATGTATCCATTGGAGTGGACACTGTCTTTAAGTCCTGGCACTTGAATTTTTTCAGAATATCTTGTACATACTTGGATTGATTTATGAATATTCCATCACTCTTCTGCTGCACTTGCAATCCAAGGAAGAAATTCATCTCTCCCATAGAGCTCATTTTATACTTTGATTTCTTGACTGTTTCAAAGTCCTTGCACATTTGCACATTGGTTGAACGAAAAATAATGTCATCTATGTACACTTGAACCAGCAGTAAATCTCTTTTCATTCTCTTGTTAAATAGAGTCTTGTCAATTTCTCCTCTGTAGAATCCATTATCCAGAAAGTGATTCGAAAGCTCATCATACCAAGCTTTAGGAGCTTGATGTAGTCCACACAAAGCTTTGCTCAATTTGTACACCCTGTTTGGATAATTTGGATCTTCAAATCCTGGAGGCTGAGTAACATAGACTTCTTCATGAATCTTCCCATTTATGAATGCATACTTGACATCTAATTGATAGACCTTGATGTTCATTGATGCTGCATAGGCCAAGAAGATTCTAATGGCTTCCAATCTCACAATTGGGGCAAATACTTCTTCAAAGTTTATTCCTTCTTCCTGTAAGCATCCTAAAGTCACCAGTCTTGCCTTGTTCTTGATGACTATTCCCCTTTCATCCTTCTTATTCCTGAAAACCCACTTGGTTCCTATTGCATACTTTACTCTAGGCTTATCCTCTAAGTCCCATACTTTTAAGTCGCTGAATTGAGCTAACTCTTCGTGCATTGCTTCTACCCAACTGTTGTCCTTTAGTGCTTGATTGATGTTCTTTGGTTAAATTTGAGAGAGAAAGAAAGCATAAAGACAAATGTTGGCTCTTTTAGAAGAACTTCTAGTCAGTCTCTCATGCAAGTCCCCAATGATGTTTTCCGTAGGATGATTTCATTGAACTGAGGAGGTCTGAACAATCTAATCTGCCACAATTTCAGCATCTAAGTTTTAAATGTTTGCATCAGGAACATCAATCTGTTGCTCTTCTTCATTCTCAATAGACTGTTGATTGTTGGCATGTTCTGATGTAGATGCTTCATTACTTCCAATTTGCAATGATTCAAATAGTGATTGGAACCTGTCTTCATTCATATTTGTCTCTTCAGTTTGACTTGGCACTGGTTCACTCTCCACTACACTTGGCCATTATCTTTAGCTTCAACTTCAGTTTCATCTGATCTTCTATCATTTTTCATAAACTCAAATTCTTTTTCACTAGAAGCAACTTTTAACCATAATCTGTCTAGATGAATCTTCTTTTGTTTTTCTTTTTCTTCAACACTTGTTCTGAACAGACTTTCATCCATGTCTTCACTATAGATTTTAAATGACTTGATTAATTTATGCAAATCAAACAGCCACTTTGGTCCATCAACATCATTAAAATGATTTTCATTGAAGACTATATCCCAAGATTCAATCACACACATATGTTCCATCACAAAGACTCTATTTTCTTTTTATTGTGATGAATAGCCCACAAAGAAACATTCCAATGACTTGGATTGGAATTTGTTCATATAGTCTCTTGTGTTCAACAGTGAGCATTTACAGCCAAAAGGCTTCAAGAACTTCACATAAGGCTTTCTTTTGAAAAGTATCTCATATGGAGTCTTGTTGTGAGTCTTGTTCAATAGGACCCTGTTCTGCACATAACATGCAGAGTTGATAGCTTCTGCCCAAAATGTAACTGGTAATATGCATCAGCTATCATGGTTCTTACAGCTTCTATAAGAGTTCTGTTTCTTCTCTCTGCAACACCATTTTGTTCAAGAGTCCTTGGAGCACTAAATTGTTGAAAGATCCCTTTAGAAGTGTAGAATTAATTCCATTCTTAAAACTCTATCCCATTATCACTTCTAATTACTTTCACCTTCTTGTCAAGATGATTCTCCATTCTTATCACACATCCTTTGATCAATTCAGCAGTCTCATCCTTGGTTCTCAAGAAGTCATCAAGAATCACAAGGCAGAATCTCTTCTTTCCAATACTTGAAACACTCACATGACCAAACAGATCCATGTGAAGCAGTTCCAGCACCTCATCAATTGTGTTAATCAGTTTGCTCTTGTGAGAGGACTTGTATTGCTTTCCTTTGAGATATGAAGAGCATTTTTCTTTTAGCTTGAATTCTTTTGTAGGAAGACCAATAACATGCTCTCCTTTCACAAGTCTATTCATGTTTTTCAAATTCACATGACACGTCTTTCTGTGCCACAGCTTTGTTTCATTGTCAGTAGATCTTAACACAAAGCATGAACCACCTCTTGAGGCTACATTCTTCATTCTCAGCTCATATAGGTTTCCATTTCTTGGTGCCATCATGATTATCATATCAGGTTGGATTACAAACTCAGGCTTTAGGATAAAACAGTGTGCATCATCAAATCCAACCTTGTATCCTTTATCACAGACTTGAGAAATGCCAAGCAAGTTGTACTGAAGACCTTCAACATGCAATACATTTTCAAAGGAAACCTTGCCATTTGTCAGTGTGCCTCTTCCAACAATCTTCCCTCTATTTTCATCACTTCCAAAGGCAACAGGTCCTTCAAATTTTTGTTCATAATTAACAAGTGCATCTCTGTCACATATCATGTGCCTAGAACACCCACTGTCCATATACCATATATCGTTTCCATCAGTGGACTGTCCCTGCACATAAAAACACAAAATGATTAGTTACTGTCTGGGGTACAAACTTCATCAGTTTGTACATCAGAATCAATTGTATCATTAACAGCAGGGGGAAACTGGATCTTCATGAACAATCTCACATGAATCATCAGATTCATATCCATACTCCACATTCACTTCACTTTTCTTAACTTCAGTCTGTTCAATCACATATTCTTCCTTCTTGACAACAGATTCCTTGGTCTTCCATTGAAAGCCTTTTCGTTCATAACCTTGCTTCAATAGAAATTTCTCATCACCATTTAGGAACCCTGGTATCTCTATCATTTTTCCTTTGAAACCAGACCTCTTTCCCATGATAGACTTGTCTGATTCACTGGATGATTCATTTAATTTCAAGACAGCCTTCAGTCTCTTCTCTAATTTCACTCTGTTTGCTTCATCATCAGCTAGATCCTTTTCATCTGTCAAGTACTTCTCATATTTTTCAGTGTATTGATTCATATCTTGTCCACAGTACTTGTCAGGAATGACACACTTCTTCTCTTCTTCTATCCAACATGAGTTTGTGTGATGTC
This sequence comes from Bidens hawaiensis, assembly GCF_021521415.1. Taxonomy (NCBI): domain Eukaryota; kingdom Viridiplantae; phylum Streptophyta; class Magnoliopsida; order Asterales; family Asteraceae; genus Bidens; species Bidens hawaiensis. The sequence continues at coordinate 53,727 of NW_027494085.1, forward strand.
CATAAGAACCACACTTTTTGTACCACACCTTTGCAAAGCTCCCAAGATCTTCTAGGTCTTTCTCTTTCTTTATCTTGTCACTTGGTCTTGGGTAATCAAACCCCAATGATATCTTTGCATAGGTAGTCTTGCTAACATCAGTCTAAATTGGTCCACATACTTCGAATACTTATGGATCTTTTTCTTTCACAAACTTGATCTCTTTCTTCTTCAAGGAAGTGTATGATGAACTTTCCCTCTTCTCATTCAAAAACCTTCTTGTAAGGCCCCATTCCCGGTAACCTTACTTTGGCGTTGGATTTACTCATAAACACAGTTCTAAAATCAGAGTTAATTAAAAACTTTCGCGGAATACTAAAACATCAACCATCAAATTACAAAACAAAAAAAATCTTGTCTTAACAAAAGTTGAATTGTTTTAACATAACATCATATTTCATAACATTTCTTCCCCGAGATGCCAGTCTTCCAGTCCCTACCATGTGCCATCCTCAAGCCAGCTCCTTTAACCTATTTACCTGCGTGCATACTAAAAGTCAGCTATGTTGAGTGAGTTCTAGTTAAGCAGGTAACATACATTACGTTCATGTTCTAACACATGTGTATATATATATCCGAAGACACATATTACATTCGTTCTTACTTTCATACTTCCATACATTCATATCTTTACTTACCTTCATTATTTTTATACATACATAACCGTTCTACGTTTTAAAGAGCCTTTCGCCCTATGACCTTCGCGGATACTATTAGGGTCTGCAACCCTTTACTCTTCGCATATATTATTAGGGTATGCAACCCCATACTCTTCGCATATATTAGTAGGGTATGCAACCCCGTACTCTTCCCATATATTATTAGGGTATGCAACCCCGTACTCTTCGCATATATTATTAGGGTATGCAACCCTGTACTCTTCACATATATTATTAGAGTATGCACCGTTTACCCATTCAACCATACCTGTCTCATCAATCATTCATATAATCATCATATAATAATACCATTCAATACATGGTCATACACGTATCATAAACTTACCATTCAAGTAAGTGTATTATCTATCACATAGGAGTATGCACACAGCCCCGAAAACATAACGCACAAAAGGGGCTAGAACTGACCTGAAGTCGGTTTCTCTTGTCGTTAATGGTAATGCTCTTTCTTAACTGTGCACTGCTAACTATACAACACATTATGCGTGTTAATTGTCCATTACTACTACTTCTTACATCTAAGTTAATGAAACCCTCAGCTAACGGGAGTCCGGGGCGGCAGCCCTTAGCAGGGTCCAAGGGGCAGAGCTCCTAGCTGGGTCCAAGGGATAGGTCATTCATAAAAAACGCATCAGAAAATGGATTTCATGTAATTTCGCATGGCTATTTCGCATGAAATTTCGCTTGGAATTTCGCTTGGAATTTCGCTTGGAATTTCGCATGGAATTTCGCATGAGAATTTCGCATGGAATTTCGCATGAGAATTTCGCATGGAATTTCGCTTGGAATTTCGCATGAGAATTTCGCTCCGCATGGACCATTTCGCTTCGCATGGGCCATTTCGCTTCGCATTGCATGCGATGCGAAACCCTTTTCGTGCGAAATAGACCCGATTTACCTTATTTTGTTAATTTAGAGCTATTTTACCCGAGACTCTTCCTTAGAATCCGTCTTAGACCTTTTTATGGGTTTCGGGTTGTACCAACTTTGTATACCCGTGTTTCTCACAGTCGAACCGTCACCTTTTTAGCTTAAAAAGCACCCAAGAGCTTATAACTTATCAAGTTTCTGTTTTTCTTACATTTTACAGCCCGATCTACCATTCTATCAGTTTGCATGTCGAAACAGACCTAAAACTTAACCTTTTTAACCAAAACCCACCTCCGGTTCTCGGGTTCGGTTTAGATCTGAAACAACTCGAGGACCTGGACGTGATTCTTGATGTTTGATGGCGTTCACACACAGGATTCTTTCTTCTTTTAGCTCGGGATTGTTTTCGGGTGTTAGAGGGAAAGTGTGTGTTTTAGTGTGTGTTATGGTGGAAAGAAATGGTGAAAGGAATGGGAGATGGCTTTATGTAGGAGGCTATGGGCCCACCTTCCACTTCCATACCAACCTAGTCTTTATCTAAATACAAACACGCACACAATTAAACTAACGACACACCGATAATAATAAAACTTTCAGTTATTTATTCACAGAAATGCGGATGTTACACTTCTACTTGGTGCATACTCCACATCTCCTATGTCAAATATTTCATGATTTGAGAATATTGGATGGATAGGAGCATTGACATTGACTGTTGTAGATCTTTTAGCTTTAACACTCTTGAAGTTTGATCCTTCACACAGGTCAAACACCTTGTGTTCACTTCTCATCTTTTCATAGTGCCTTTTCATTTTTGGATTTACTCTAGGCACTTTTGTAATTCTCTCACTATTGTTCTTCTTAACAAGTTTCCTCACAATCTTCTCATAAACTACTCTTGCAACTGCAAGTTCTTTACTCGCTTGAGTATTCACTCCGTCTTTCCTTTACTTTAGAAGGTTTCTTTTCCTCTTCAGTTGGTTCAACCTTCTCATTAATCATAAACTCACCTTCTTTATCAACCATCACATTATCATAAAGTTACAAAAACTCTTTCTTGTCCTCAAACACCCTTTTGAACTACTTCAAGTATTCCTCTCTTTGCTCTTTATCTACCTTGAGTGGATATTTATCATAAAAGGGAGGTGGGACTTTCTTATACTTCTCTTTAGGTATCATTTTCTCAATGTGTCCCACGATATTCCCTGTAGACACAAGGTTCTTAAGAAAGTCCACTTCAATCAACAGCTCTGTTTTCTTCAGCTTTTCTTCAGTATACAACTTCTTTAATCCTTCTATCTCCACACATAATTTGGAATGAGTTAAGTAAGCTTGCATACAGTCCTCTTCCAAACTTTTGATTTGATTATCATAGGTAGACTCACTAGCTCCATAGACATTCAACATTGCATCCTTTCTTCCACATTCACTTTTCCAGTTCCCAACCTCTCTGTTAAGATCATCAATAATTTTTAGAAGGTCAAAAGTAGAAAGTTTAGTGATTACCTTAGAAGGTCAGAAGTAGAAAGTTCAATAATGCATCCTTTCTTCCACATTCACTTCTCCAGTTTTATGCACTTTGGCTATATATTCAACATTGGCCTATTCCATTTTTGCTGCATGGTTACTCAAGTCAAAGTCACCATCCTGTGGAGTCATTGTGACAGCCACATTTCCCTGATCCATGTTTTGGTTTGCAGCATTGGCAACTCCCCTGTTCTGATTTCCCTGTATCTGCAACAGGTTATTTCTTTGCTGGCGCTGTGTTTGTTGGCGAGTCCTGTTTTGTTGATAGGGATTTTGGTTCATGGGTTGGTTTCTCTGCTGATAACCTTGCTTATTCTGATGTTGATTCTGGTAGAAATGATTTTGATTCATTTGATTTTCATATTGCTTTGGAAGATTGCATTCTCTTGCAAAGTGACTAGGTTGTTGGCAGTTGTAACATATTGCCTTGGATTTATCAAATCCAATTATGTCATTTGGACCCGCAAAAGTTGACCTTCCTGTCCTGTTATATAGTCTCTTGCTTCTTACTACTAGCATAGCCGCTTGCCATTTCAAATCCATATCTTCCAGCTCATCAGTATCAATCTGCTCTAGATCTTCTTGAACCACACTAGTATGAATGATATTCTTGGCTACAAATGCATTATATGACTCTGTAAACATCGAAAACAGTGCTTGGTACTCATTCCCCTAACTTAGAGCTTGAACATATAGTGCATGTCCACTAGCACTTGATGCATTGTCATCTTAAATCATCTGTATATTGAACCTTGACTGACTTGCTCCACACATTGAACCATGGCTTTTCTTCCTTTATCAAATGATTCTCAATCGTTGACAATAGCCATGAATCTTTGTAAGACAGACTTCAATCTCTCAACCTCCTTGAACTTGAATATGTCAAGTTGTTGTTTCAATCGATCTTTCTTTATGTCCCTCAACTCGACATTTCCCTCAAACATTTCAACAACAACATCATACATATCTTTAGCATTAGTGTGATGATTCACACTTGTCAAGATTTCCCATGAAAGTCCCAATTTCAGCATGGACAAGGCTTATCATCTCTGCTTCTCATCTGCCTTTCCACAACTGCATTATTGTTTGGAGCTGCAACTGGAACATAGGGTCCATCTTTAATGGAATTCCACAGTTCTGTGTCATTGTAGTTGACGGCTACCTCGAACATTACCTTCCACTTTATGTAGTTTTCTTGACCAAGCAACCTTGGTATCTTGTTGGTTGAGACCTCTTGTTCATCCATCTCTTCAGATCTGAACTCAGTCACACGTTAACCCTTTCAAGCTTCAACCTTTTTTTCTAAACCTTCAGTCCCGTGGCCTTCAGAGAGTATACGAAGCTCTGATACCACTTGTCAGGACCGGACCTAGTGCAAAACCTTTATAGGTTGACAAGGCCACACTAGATCTATGAACTCAAGGCCCCTTAAATATCCCGGCAAAATCAGTATATTCAAGGGTTAGGAATAAAGGTTTGAATGACAATAGATAATCAGTAAAGCACACACAACACAAAGATTCATTATATTAAATGATCATTAATGGAACAGTGATTTAATGCGAGGAATGTCGAGGGTTTCGTGACGGTAGTGGCTGTACAAGGTTATACAAAGAGAATGTTCGCTCAGGTGATTATGCCCTTGTATTCAGCAAAAGGTCCGTACTTACATTTTAAACCTAGGACTCTATTTATAGGTCTAGACTTTCATTCTAGAAACCCTAATTATTATATAATGAAAGACTTAAATTAAATACAAGTGTATACAAGTCTTCAAGTATGACATATACTTGTCCAGCAAACTTGATATGCGTAGCATGCTTGATACAAGTCTTTGAGCACACTTTATTTAGAATATTTTCTGATAGAAAAGATTCTCCTTCAAGAGACTTCAATCTTCATGACATACTCTTGCTTTGCTCGAATAAGTCATACGAGCAAACATGTTCTTCTAGATCTCTTCAATCCTGCCTTAGTGACTTATTGAGAACAATCTTCAGCATACTCAGGTGTGAAGCTTGCTTGGGAGTGAATCATGCTCGAAGTCTATACTTAGAACATTTGAGATCTTTCTTTATTGTATCCATGCTCGACCCACCAATGTGTTCGAAACACTTGGTTTAAGCTGGATAGATCAAGTTGTTTGCTCGATTGGCAATCCATACTCGATGAAGAACATCCTTGCTTGATGAAGTTTAGCTTGCTCGAAGCCTTCAACACTTAGAAGAAATTCCATAAGATAGTTTTACAGCCATAAGACATCATGCTCGAGGTACTGAAACCATATTCGAATGTCCAAGCTTGCTCGAAGTCCATACTTAGCCGTTTCTTTGAAGAGGTTTAGAAGATTCCAATCTTCCTTTGTAAATATCCAACTCAACAAAATCAAAACCAAAACACTTTAGTTTGGGCACCTTTAAAAACCCTCAGTGTGTCGACGAATGTAACATTCGTTAATTTTCAAACTCGAAAACCCAACCAGTTTAATTTATTATTATTATTATTATTATTATTATTATTATTATTCCGACGTTTGTTACTTATTAAAATCAATAATTTATCATTTTGGTTTATCAGTGGTCGCTTATTTCATTTGCCACTCGTAATAGTTTCGTTTATATAATAAAATATTATAACTATCCAAGCAGGTGCAAGATTCACCCCTTAACTACGTTTTGACTTAACTTGATCAACTACTCGAACTCCATGGACTGAAGTGCAATTTTGTTTTGAAACCCTTTCCCCCTTTCACCACTATTGCTGACACTACCCCACCGCCTTGTTTTCTTGATCAAGTATACATGCCGGAAATCACGTATTTTACATCACAAAATCGTTAATTGATTTAAAGAGCATTTAAAGCATCATCTAATATCGGAAATTGACATATGTTGACACAAATTTCGTCTATAAAGAGCACGCGGCTTAACAACCCTCAAATCACTACATATACATGTCTAAAATGCAATTAACTTGTCCCTCACACACTCCTCTACATTTGGAATCATAACCCTAAGCTAATTGCGGCAAAGGAGCATCGTAATACCACTTTTGATTACACATTCTTGGCCGAAACCCTAAAACCATGATCACCTTCAATTCGCATCCATACCAGGTAATTATTAGGTGGTTCTAGGTCAGATTTAGATGCTTATTAAAACCCCTCTGTCAATTTTAAATGATAGAGGGTATTATCAATTCAATTGGGTTTTGTTTAATTTAGGGTTTTAGGAGATTTGGGAACGATTTTTCAGATTAATTATTATTTATCTTTTCTATCTTATGACCAAGTTAGCCACCACCCATATAGTAGTGCGTGTTTGTTAAGGCTTAGAACCTGCCTGGGGCGCAGGTTCGAATCCCCAAGACCCGGTTTTTGTTTTTATTTTTTTTGTATTATTTTGTTTTAATCGAATTACTTACACCATGATTGTAATATTTTCACTCGCTTAACAGGCCACACAACATAAATCTCACGAAATAATATATCACTTAAGCGTTCCTGTATGTTCATACACACACACACACACACACATATATATATACACACACACGTTACAGATATTAAATATTTAACTTTATCTTTACGGTTATATATTTCTCGATTTAACCTAATAAATTATATTAAATAAAATAAATTAGTTTTACGAACCGAACACCTTTAATCTTACAAAATAAATTGGCATATAAACTTTTTTATATATATACACACACATTACTTTATATATATATATATATATTGAATTAGCTTATTATAATTTATAGATAAGTAAATAAATAAACTAAAACAGTTTTACTCACCTAAATGAGCCAATCACCGATAAGCTTTTACAAAAAGTTATTCGATTAATAAAGAATATATTTAATATTTAATTAGCTTTTCATTGTTTAAAACATCGAAAGGAAATTCGTAATAGTATTTAAATCATTTATTTTTCATCTTTAAAAAATCGATACAAATATTTTAATGCCATATCCTTCCCAAATCCATTATAAACTCTTATGTTTCATATCTTGTTTCGTTTATGTCACTGGATAAATTTATTTATTTATACTTTGAAATAGGAGAATTCGTCAAGACTCTTCAAAGGACTAACTAACTAATCCGTCTTAACGTCACCGTCATCTTGTCATCATCTGTCATATCTCTGGTGAGTAACACTTCCCCTTTTTCACTATTTTAGGGGCATTATGCGTATTAAATTAATATTATTACACTATTATATTCAAACACAAATTCCATTATTTGTGTAGTTGTGATATTGTTCTAGTAATCATCGATTTCTATATGAATTATGTATTTATTACTTTTATGGTTAGTTGGTATCTTATCCTCATCATCATAGTATGATCATGCGCCACCGGAGCAACTCAACACCATTAGGTTCGAGGGGGAATGGCATTTTTACTTTATGTTGTCTATTGGTTGTGAATTTGTTCGAGTAGACAAGTCCGTAATCTAATGGCATGAACGAAAAGACACATATAGTTGTTTATGTTAATTGATGTTATTCACATACGCAAAGAATTTTTATTTTCTCATTACTATTACTATTACTATTATTATTATTATTATTATATCAACTATGGTTACTCGCTCAACATGTGTTGTTGACAAATTATTTTTACGTGTAATATAGGTTATTATAGAAAGTGATTTTAAGTGAATACATAGATTTGGACTTTAGCATAAAAAAATTATAAATTTAAATGCTGCATTTGTTTCTTTTTCATTTAACTGTTTGTGTACGATTGTTATGAATAAATAAATTTAAATATTGATACTTTATTATTTTAGTGTCTTTGAGCTATGATACAAATATTTTCGTGCCACGGCATGTGACGCCGTTAAGTTGGGGTGTGACAAATTGGTATCAGAGCCGAAGGCTATATTTATAGGTGGTTAGACTTAATGACCTAGTAGCATGCTTAGGGTCCCTATACGTGTTCCTGTACGAGTACCCTATGTATTTAAATTATTTGTTCGTAGTTTATTATAATTAAATGTCTTATCATACTATTGTACACAAAAAGTCCACACCCTTGTTTTCTTGAACCACTATACACGCCGGAAATCACAGATTTAACATCACAAAATTGCTAATTGATTTAAAGAGAATAAAGCATAATCTAATCTTGGAAATTGACAGATGTTGATATAAATTTCGTCTACAATGAGCACGTGGCTTAACGACCCTCAAATCACTATATATACATGTCTAAAACACAATTAACTTGTCCCTCACGCTCTCCTCTACAATCTGAATCATAACCCCAAGCTAAGTGCAGCAAAGGAGCATCGTAATACCACTTTTGATGACATATTCTTGGTCGTAACCCTAAACCCATGATCACCTTCAATTCGAATCCATACCAGGTAATTATTAGGTGGCTCTAGGTTGGATTTAGATGCTTATTAAAACCCCTCTTTCAATTTTATATGATAGAGGGTATTATCAATTCAATTGGGTTTTGATTAATTTAGGGTTTTGGAGATTTTGGAAAGATTTGTCAGATTAACTTTAATTTATCTTTTCTATCTTATGACCAAGTGAGCCACTGGCCCAAATGGCTAGTGCGTGTTTGTTAAGGCTAAGAACTGGCTTAGGGTGCGGGCTCGAATCCCCGAGGCCCAGTTTTTTATTTTACTTTTTTGTTATTTTGTTTTATTCAAATTACTTAAACTATGATTGTTATATTTTCACTCACTTGACAGGCCGAACAACATTAATCTCTCAAAATAATCTCACTTAAACTTTCCCGTATGTTCATACGTGTGTATACACACACACATATTGCATGTATTCAATATTTAACTTCATCTTTATTTTATATATTTCTCGATATAACCTATTAAAATTATATTAAATTAAATAAATTAGTTTTATGAACCAAGCACCTTTAATATCTCAAAATAAATTATCCCTTAAGCATTTCCGTATATATATATATATATACACACATAACTTTATATTTATAAATATATATTTATTTCTTGATTTTGCATATTATAATATATAGATAAGTAAACAAATAAACTAAATCAGTTTTACTTGACTAAACGAACCAATCACAGTAAGCTTTTACAACAAGTTATTCGTTTAATATATAATATATTTTATATTAAATTAGCTTTGTATTGTTTAAAACATCGAAAGGAAATTCGAAATATTTGAATCATCTAGTTTTCACCACTAAAAAGTTGATACAAAATATTTTGACGCCATATCCATCCCAAATCCATTATAAACCTTTACGTTTCATATCTTGTTTTGGTTATGTCGCTGGATCAATTTATTTAATTATACTTTGGTGAGGAAAGTTCGATGTGATGTTCCTGAACGGGCGGGAATTTTGGTTAAAAAGGAGGGCCCTGTAAACTTTCTTACTTATCCTCTTGAAGGAAGGTCTACTTTATGACCAGTCGATATTTTTGTTTTTAGGTGGGTATGGGGGAAACACGCTTGTGTGGACCTCATAGGAGTGTCCTCTCTTGTTGGGCTTAGGGATAATGGATTTATAGCAAGCCAGGCAGCGTCGAACGGGGCATCGGGCAAGGTTGTTAAACACGAGAAAGCCTGTTTGGAGAATCAACACGTGTTTATCCCTTTTGCCTTTGACACATTTGAATTCTTAGCTCTAGATGTTGTGGACTTTCTGAACAAAATTCAGTGGGCGTGCATAGTAATTTATCAGCCCCTAAGATCCAAAACTTTGTTTTTAGCAGGGTTGGGTTTGCTATCCAAAATAGGGTTGTGACGCAGCTTGTTGCCCGCTTACTTGCCACTTCTTTGTAAATTGTTTGGATTCTTATTAATGAAAAAATTATCCTTAGGAGAATTGGTCAAGACTTCTCAAATGACAATTAACTTATCTGTCTTAAATTCACCACCGTCTCGTCATCTATCATGTCTCTAAGGTGAGTGTAACATCTCGTATTTTTCGTATGTGTATTCGTTTATGTTTAAACCAATTCCAGAATGTAATTCGAATCTTTCAAACTATTTAAAAATTTTATTTATTGGTATTTAACTTGGTTTAACATATTTTACAATTTCATAACTTTTAATCATGTCAAATAGTCTTTAACAATCTTTAAAATCGCTTAAAATGGCTAAAAATCGCATTTTCGGGAACTGCATGGACTACTTTTGCCAATTCTTTCTTATTTTTGATTAAATTAACGAAACTTAAACTTCAAGAAATGTTATAGAAGGTCTAATTTCATTTTGTTATAATCCAACCCGAAATCTCTATGTTATTATACCCGATTTTGTCATTAATTGATTATTCGGTTTCCTAAACGCGTTATTTCCTAATAAACAAGCCTTAACCCTTAATATTTAAACAAGGCATATCATAATACCTTTTAATTATTACTTTAATATCAGCAAACATCTCTATAATCATGAAATTCCCTTACTCCATGCTGGTTTCTTAAATTTCTTCAAGTTCTTCAAGCATTCGTTGACTTTCAATCTTCAAGACCCTTTTACCTCGATTATCTCTTGTTCCATTCATCATTTGGGTAAGTTGTCTTCTGTGTTTTTGTGTGTTTTTTTCCAATTAACAAAACCCCTTAATCAATTTCAGTATTGAGGGAGTTTCGGTGGTCAATTGCTTTCCGACTCATTTAAAGGCAAATTGGTCCATGGTTAAAAAGGGTTGTAATACGCTAGGACCTACCTCGAATTAGACGTGGGATGGCTGCAATGGTGCTGGAGTGGCATAAAAACCAAGGAGGCAGCCCCTCCTAGCTGTCGATCGCAAAAGACATGGGGGCGGCTTAGGGTTTTAGGTTATAAACATTTTACATCTAGGTCCTCCAACTTATAAATTGTGATGTCTTGGATCAAAGGTTAAACAAATAGGCTTACAAGAAAGACAAAGAGGTCCCCGAGGAAGGCCAGATCCAGTCTCGGTAAAAATACAAACTTTACAAGGTCTAAATCTTTTCAACGAAAATTTACGTCCGTTACTAGTCTACCCTCCTTAAAATGGGATTCGTCCTCGAATCCCATCGCAACAGGAACGGACGCGGATACGGACGAAACCTAATTATCTAATTACACAAGAGGACGATAGGGACAAAACTTCTACTAGTGCCCGAGACAAACACGAACGAGGCTTAAACCTCAAGAAGTAAAAGGGAAAGAACCTAGAGTGATAGCATGCTACGCCTTAGCCAAACAACTACACGCAAAACGTTCGAGAGGATGAGGAATGAACGGGAGAATTTAAGGAACGAGAGGAACTTTAATGCTAACGACACGTACATTAGCCATATCCTATCCCTACAAAGACAGCACTCTAACACAGTCAAGCACAAGTATCATTTAGAACATGGAAGGTAAGGGTAAACTGCTAATAACGTCAATCAAGTGTTATTAATTGTTTACCTTACCCGCCAATCCTAAGCACCCCCTGCCCCTAACCATATTAGCATCCTATCTAACACTTAAACTATCACGCCCGTTAATTTCGGTTTCAAGAATTAAAGATTGTAGAGTATGTATAATTCTTGGGATTTATCCGACGTTTCTCAGAAGCCTTTGTCTCATCGAGGTACATTAAACCGTTTAACTTTCCTTCCACTTTGCCTTACACTTCTATTTGGAGGGACTTGGATGTAACTATTTTATTTATATCATAAAACATTTAACCTAACCCTAGCCCCCCTTGCAGCAGCGATCGCCCGAGAAAACCCCCCCTGCTCGTTTTTCTTCTGCCCAGCCAAGTTTCGGCAACGAAAACTTCAATTCAAGGTCGCTTTTATGATTCCCCGTGTCTTTTACACCTTAATTGATCATATTAACACGCTTATTGGTCGTTAAGGTTGAGTTTTGATGATAACAGTTTCCTGACAGATTCGTATACGTTTATTGTAGGGTCTGTAACGTGATGGTAATCCATTGTTTTTAATCTATTTTTGATTCCATGATGTTCTACTTTGATTCTAGTTTCCAGAAATGTATAATACGTAATTTTTGGACGAGATTTGAATGGTTTTTATGAATTTATAAAATCGAGTGTCAAAGCAGATGCGAGATGACGGATTCTGGTCTGTCTTCCCGACGTCATAACCCTTTTTTGACATGTCCAAATTGGTTGGTTCCACTTCTGGGAGTTAGTATATTGAGTTAGGAACCAAACCCAATTGGAATAGTTTAATTTGGTTCGGTAATGAATTTTATTAAAATAAAATCATTTTGTTGCGCACTAAAATAGCTGCACGTACCTTGCTGTGTTGGAGGAATTTTTATAATTTTTGTGTCTAATAAAAAAATATAATAAAAATATTTTTATAAACCTAAGACATTTATTAAGGTCTGGTAAAAATTTAATAATTTATTTCAAAGGTTATCCTATGTAACTAAATGCATTTTCGCAAGCTAAAATCTACACATTTTACTCGTTATTAATCGATAAGTTCGTTTTAGGCTTAGCCGGTGGATTTGGTTAGTTGAAGGGTTTTAGGGGCTGAGGTAAAGTAATTGGGTATGGGTTGGGCCTTGGGCCAAAGTGTTGGGCTTGAACGGCCCATTAGGCAAGAGTGTTCTTACGGTCTAGTTTAGTAACACGTTGTGTACTATTTACAGGCCCTTACTTGTGAGTGTGCACTTAGGGATTTCCTAGCTCATTGCAGGTGTTCGATCGATTTCAGGTGAGTTCTTGATGCCCCCTTTTAACTCTTTTTAAATTTGGGCTAGCATGCACACCTAAGTGTTTTCTTACTTGATGAAATGTTTTAAACGATTTTATATAGGCTTGCTAGTATATGGTAGGCCTTGGGATGTAAAAAATATATATATATATACATTATTTTTTGGCCTATATTTGGCGATGTTGTAGTCGTTTCGACTACTGATGTCGCGTATGCCTACTTTGTGTTTGCATGCGTTGATGTTACGTGTTTGGGTTGTATGTTTGCTCGACCCTGATGTTACGTGTTTGGGTTGTACGTTTGCTCGACCTTGATGTTACGTGTTTGGGTTGTACGTTTGCTCGACCCTGATGTTATTACTTGGATGATATATATGTAGGTATATAATTATGAGGATGCTTTCATATATAATTATAAGGATGCTTTCATATATAATTATAAGGATGTTTATATATAATTATAAGGACGATTATATATATTTATAAGGATGTTTATATATATGTATATATAAATAAGGATGATTACTTATTGTTGATGATGGCCTAACTGTTTTATCCCGTTTATTTGGCCTAACTGTTATATCCCTTTTATTTTAAAACTCTTGGAATGACTATTATGATTATTATTATAGATGTTATTTATAAAAACTTGAACTCACTCAGCTCAAGCTGACTTTGTTTGCATGTTAGTGTGAGTTTCAGGTTAGGAGATGGATACATTACCGCTTGGACGTGCACGAAGCTACTTGGACATTGGAGAGCATACTTAGTCGGATGTTTCAATAAAAATAAATGTTTTCTTTTTAACATTTATTTAAATTGGTTTTGGGAACTTATTTTATTATTTATGTTTTCCGCTGAATTATACTCTGAAATGGTTATTTTAATGAAGTGAATTGTTTTTATGTTTAACTATTTTTACGAGTGTTTTGAATGATTAACAACTGTGGGGTACCTGGGGTTCGAGGCCTTACAAGTTGGTATCAGAGCCATGGTTCGAGGGATCCGAGCATCCCCGAATGCTTGAACTCGAAATGTAAGAAAAGAGACCAGTATGCCCACTACGAGTAGCTGCACGCCAAGAGGTAACTTAAATTTTTTCGTCATTCCTTTGAATTTGAAAGTTTCCAGTATGTGATTAATTGTAAAGAGTTAGATAGAATGCTAATGTGGTTAGGGGCAGGGGTGCTTAGAACGGGCCGGTGAAGTAAACGACTAATAACACTTGATCAACGTTATTAGCAGTTTACCCTTACCTTCCATGTTTTAAATACCACTTGTGTCTGACTATGTTAGGGTTCCGTCTTTGTAGAGATAGGATTTGGCTAACTATCGAGTCGTTAGCGTTAAAGTTTATCTTATTCCCTAAATTCTCCTGTTCGTTTCCCATCCTCTCGAACGCTTTGCGTAATTGTTTAGCTGAGGCGTAGCATACTGTCACTCTGGGTTCCTTGGTACTTGACCGCTTAAATTCCTCGCTCATTCAAGAATGTATGAGCAATTGTTTAGCTAAGTAGGAGCATGATGTTATCCAAGATACCTTTCTACTTGATGAATTACCGGCGTTAGTCTTATTTGATTTGGGCGCCAGTAGAAGTTTTGTGTCTACCGCTTTCTGTTCCTCGTTGAATAAATCACCCAAGCGCGTAGTCGATGCGTTTGAGGTTGAGGTCGCCGTAGGAAAATCTGTTTCCGTGTCTAGGGCTACCGTCAGTGATGTTCCTATCGTTCGGGATTTCCCGGATGTAATTACAGATGATTTGTCAGATGTGCCGCCAGACCACGAGGTCGAGTTCTAGATAGATCTTGTGCCGGGCGCAAAAACCCGTTGCTCGAACCCTTATCGTCTTGCACCGAATGAGATGAAAGAACTTATGGCCTAGTTGGAAGACTTGCTCGACAAGGGCTTCATTCGACCGAGCATCTCGCCTTGGGGTGCCCCGGTCTTCTTTGTTAAGAAGAAGGACGGTAGCATGCAGATGTGCATTGACTACCGTGAGTTGAATAAGCTCACCGTTAAAAATCGGTACCCGCTCCCGAGGATCGACTACTTATTTGATCAGCTCCAAGGAGCTAGTTGGTTCTCGAAGATCGACCTTAGGTCCGGGTATCATCAGTTGAAGATTCGGGAGGAAGATATTCCGAAGACTGCCTTCCGCACTCGTTATGGGCACTACGAATTCCTCGTGATGTCTTTCGGTTTGACCAACGCACCGGCTGCGTTCATGGATCTTATGAATCGGGTATGTAGACCGATGCTCGATCGCTCTGTTATTGTATTCATCGACGACATCCTTGTGTATTCCAAAAGTGAATCCGATCACGCCGGTCATCTCTCGGAAGTTTTGGAAGCTCTGCGAAAGA
Organism: Bidens hawaiensis; assembly: GCF_021521415.1. NCBI lineage: Eukaryota > Viridiplantae > Streptophyta > Magnoliopsida > Asterales > Asteraceae > Bidens > Bidens hawaiensis. The sequence goes on from NW_027494085.1 coordinate 68,870, forward strand.
ACAAGTTGTATGCAAAATTTTCTAAGTGTTCCTTCTGGTTGCGTGAGGTTCAGTTCTTGGGTCATGTTATTAACCTGAGGGGTATTTTGGTTGATCCTGCAAAGGTGGAAGCCGTGAATGATTGGGAGTATCCTAAGTCTCCATCTGAAATCCGTAGCTTTCTTGGCTTGGCGGGGTATTACCGCCGCTTTATTCCCGACTTTTCGAAAATTGCTTCTTTGCTGACCAAGTTAACTAAGAAGAGTGTTAAGTTCGTTTGAGGTACTGAGCAGGAGGAGGCTTTTCTCGAGTTGAAGAACAGGTTAACGCATGCCTCGATTTTAGCTCTACCTGATGGCACCGATGATCTAGTGGTTTATTCTGATGCCTCTTATCAGGGGCTTGGGTGTGTTTTGATGCAGCGAGGTCGAGTCATCGCTTATGCTTCACGGCAGTTGAAGCCTCATGAGGCGAATTATCCTACCCACGATTTGGAGCTGGCGGCGGTGGTGTTTGCGCTCAAGTTGTGGAGACATTATTTGTACGGTGTTCCTTGCGTTATCTATACCGATCATAAGAGCTTAAAATATTTCTTTGAACAAAAGGAACTGAATAAGCGCCAGCGTCGATGGTTGGAGTTGATTAAGGATTATGATTTGGAGATTATGTACCATCCAGGTAAGGCTAACGTGGTGGCTGTCGCGTTGAGCCGGAAGGAGAGACCGAAGCCGATTCGTGTAAAATCTTACCAGCTTATCCTTAAACCCGACATTTTCAAAAAAATAGCCAATGTCCAGAATGAAGCGTTGCAGGTGGAATGAATTATGTCAGAGCGTATTTGGGGTCAGGAAAAGTTGTTGGAAGACGTCGGTGATGGTGTGAAGTATAAGGATGGGCGTTTATGGGTACCGAGGTATGGAGGTTTCAGAGGTAAAATTTTAGATGAGGCGCACAAGTCGCGCTATTCCATTCATCCGAGCGCGACCAAGATGTACCAAGACTTGAAAAAGAATTATTGGTGGCCTGCAATGAAGTTTTAGGCGGCTCAGTATGTAAGTAAGTGTTTGACATGTCTGCAAGTTAAGGCCGAGCATCAGAAGCCGTTTGGGAAACTTCAGCCGTTGGAAATACCTGAGTGGAAATGGGAGCATCTTACTATGGATTTCGTGACTAAACTGCCTCGTACTCCTAGGGGTAATTATGACACCATTTGGGTAATCGGGGATAGACTGACCAAGAGCGCTCACTTCTTGCCGATTCAAGAGACTTTTAATTCTAAGCAGCTGGCCGATTTGTTTATTCGTGAGATCGTTTCTAGGCACGGGGTTCCGGTATCTATTGTTTCGGATAGGGATACGCGTTTCACTTCCATGTTTTGGAAAAGGTTTCACGAGGAGATGGACACCAAACTCCTTATCAGTATTACTTATCACCCGCAGACGGATGGTCAGTCCGAGAGGACCATTCAGACTCTCGAGGATATGTTGCGGGCTTGTGTTATCGACTTTGGTGGTAGTTGGGACCGTCACTTACCGTTGGTAGAGTTCTCGTATAATAACAGTTATCACGCCACGATTGGGATGCTCACAGTGGGCTAAATAATTTAAAGTTACCTCCACGATTGGGATGCTCGCATTGGTAGAGTTCTCCTTATCAGTACTGCTTATCACCCGCAAAGGAATGACTAAATAATTTAAAGTTACCTCTTGGCGTGCAGCTGCTCGCAGTGGGCATACTGGTCTCTTTTCTTACAGTTCGAGTCCAAGCATTCGGGGATGCTTGGACCCCTCGAACCATGGCTCTGAGACCAACTTGTAAGACCCCGAATCCTGGGAATCCTACAGTTGGTAATCACATCCAAAATTCACAAAAATTTAAAACCAAACGATTCGTTTTTTTATTTAAAACAAGTTCAGAGTAAATAATAGCGGAAAAAAGTGTAAGTATTTAAAAATCCCAACCACAGGTACAAGTGTCCAAAATCAAATATAAATAAAATATCTGCTTTATTTGAAATCCTCGACCTGAAATGCCTTCAACCTTCCGAGTAGTCTCCAGCACGTCCAAGCGATAACCTCCAATCCTTAACCTGAAAATCAATCTAACATACACACAAAGTCAGCTAGAGCTGAGTGAGTCCAAGTTTTCATAAACGACATTCATTAAACAATTTAAATTCCATGAGTATGAAATGCAGGGGAAAATCATGAGTAATTAGTTATATAATTTGACTCGGTCACGGTTTAACATACCCAAACACGTGATACGGGCCTCCTCATCCCGGGTCTTCCCCAAGTAATATATTTGACCCGACCACGGTTTAACAGAAAGGCGGGCCTCCTCACCCTGGGTCTTCCCCAAGTAATATATTTGACATGCTGGGACATAAACATGCAACACGGGCCTCCTCACCCCGGGTCTTCCCCGAGTAATATATTTGACCCGGTCACAGTTTACCCACACATACACATTCACATACACACTTACAAACATCTACTTTAAATATCCAACCAAACAATATCATCACATACAATCCATAAATAATGGATAATCTAGGCATTAAATACTAAACCTAATAGCAACCTCGAGCTTAGAGCCCAAGTAATATGTATAACCTTAAGGAGTATATGACCATAAACGAGTCTAAAATATCCTAAGGCATATAGTATAATTCAAACATAGCTTCATAAATGCACAAGTACGAATAAGGCCATATAATAACATCTAGATATTTTAAACGAGTAAAATCGGGTAAAAATGTAATAGGGTGTGTATGCTAGCCCAAAATGTAAAAAGGGTTAAAAAGGGCATCATGAACTCAACTGACACGAGTCACGCAATTACCAACGAGTTAGAAAACCTCTAAGCCAATCCACAAATCACAAGCTTGTCGGATTGCACGCAAAGATTACTAACTAAATCGTACCAACTCGTTTATCCCACGAGGCGTTATAACAAGATTTGATGGACCTAAAGCCTCAACTATACCAATACCATTTACATCAGTCCCCGAAGCCATGTATTTACCCAAACTACCCTTAAATAATTCCGGGGGCAAAGGATTCCCAAACTACCCCCGAAAGTTGTTAATTGTGTCGAATACGCGCGTTAACGAGTTGTTTATGCACTTGGCAACCAACTCAACCCCGTGTGGACCAAATTAAGTATAATTATAGCCAACAAGTCCACACGACACTACACGAGTTGAATGGGTCAGAAAATCGCTTACACGACGCATAAACTACCAATTAAGCGCAAATTTGTGTTGTACCGACTCGTTTGAGCAACCGACAACCAATTCAGCCCCATTAACTTAAGAAAATAGTTTTTCACAGCCCTTAATTCATACTGAGGCTACACAATCCGAATTGGTTGTTAATTCCCTCAAACAACGCACTAGACACCGCAATCAACAAACTAGACAACCGAAATCCTATTTTTCAATTTATCAACAATTGATCAATCAAGCGGGCTTCATAGCTCACGATACTAAAGTATAACACATATGACGTACCTAGGAAGATGACGGAGCAAAAACTCACTTCAAACAGCCCCGAAAAGAACACCATTGAACATCCACCGGTTAGGCCTAAAACGAACTTATCGATCAATAACAAGTAAAACGTGCAGATTTTAGCATGCGAAGATGCATTTAATTACATTGGATAACCTTTGAAATAAATTATTAAATTTTTACTAGACTTTAATAAATGTCTTAGGTTTATAAAAATAATTTTATTATATTTTTCTAGTGGACACAAAACTCATAAAAATTTCTCCAACACAGAAAGGTATGTGCAGCTATTTCAGTGCGCAACAAAATGGTTTTATTTTTATAAAAATCATTACCCAACTAAATTAAACGATTCCAATTGGGTTTGGTTCCTAACTCAAAATATTAACTTCCAGAAGTAGAACCAACCAATTTGGACTTGTGGAAAAAGAGTTATGATGTCGGGAAGACAGACCAGAATCCGTCACCCCACATCAGCTTTGACACACGTTTGTATAAAATCATAAAAACCATTAAAATCTCGTCCAAAGATTACATATTATATCTTTCTGGAAACTAGACTCAATGTAGAATATCATAGAAACAAGAATCGACCAAAAACAATAAATTTTCATTGAGTTACATACCGAACAATAAACGAGTACAAATCTGTCAGAAATCGTTATAACCAAAACTCAACCCTAACCTGTTCAATAAAGGGTTCCATAGTTAAAAAGAGTTGTAATACGCTAGGACCTACCTTGAATTAGACGTGGGATGGCTGCAATGGAGTTGGAGTGGCACAAAAACCAAGGAGGCAGCCCCTCCTAGCTGCCGATCGCAAAAGACATGGGGGGGGGGCGGCTTAGGGTTTTAGGTTATAAACATTTTACATCTAGGTCCTCCAACTTATAAATTGTGTTATCTTGGATCAAAGGTTAAACAAATAGGCTTACAACAAAGACAAAGAGGTCCCGAGGAAGGACAGATCCAGTATCGGTAAAAATACAAACTTTACAAGGCCTAAATCTTTTCAACGAAAATTTACGGGCGTTACAATGGGTTTATCTCAGTCAACACGTTAAAGGTCGGTTTGTTCGTTTAATTGTGTTTTCATTCTTATTTCTCGCTCAGTCGCCTAAGTAATAAAGTGAGATATCATTTCCCTTTTTGTTTTACTGTTTTTAAACGTTTTGGGGACATATGCGTACTAATAAAGTGAGCTATGAACCACGGTTCGCACCCCGGCATTTCCGCCTTAGGTTGGGGTACAACAGTGAATAACCAATTCCCCTTTGTCTCTATTTTGGGGGCATTATGCGTATTAAATTAATATTATTACACTATTATATTCAAAAACAAATTCCATTATTTGCGTGGTTGTGATATTGCTTGATTAATCGTTGATTACTGTATGAATTATGTGATTACTACTTTTATGGTTGGTTGCTATCTCATCTTCATCCTCATAGTATGATTATACGCCGCTTGAGTAACTCGGCACCGTTAGGTTCAAGGAGAAATGACACTTTTACTTTATGTTGTTTATTGGTTGCAAATCCGTCCTAGTAGGCATGTCCGTAATCAGCGGCATGAACGAAAAGACACATATACTTGTTTACATTAATTGATGCTATTCACATATGCAAGGAATTGTTTATTTTCTCATTACTATTACTATTATTATTATATCAAACTATGGTTACTCGCTCAACATGTGTTGTTAAAAAATTATTTTTATGCGTAATGCAGGCTATTATAGAAAGTGATTTGAATTGAAGACACATATTCGGACTTTAGGCTAAAAAAAATTATAAAGTTTAAATGTTGTATTTATTTCTTTTTCATTTGAACTGTTTGTGCATGATTGTTGTGAATAAATAAATTTAGATATTAGCACTTTATTATTTAAGTCTGTTTGAGCTATGATACAAATATTTTCGCGCCGCGGAATGTTCCGCCGTTAGGTTGGGGTATACAACGATAACAACCCCAATGGCAAAATAGTTCGATATCTGCTAGAAAACCCTAATTACGAGCCCGAGAATGATCAAATGGCGGGAACCCTCTTCCTCTACATAGTTGCTATTTTCGTTGCCATCAACTTCATCTTGTTGTTTCGGGTTAGAGAATCAACCCATGTGAGCTTGTCCTCATCGTCTGCCGATGGCGTTGATTAATTATCAGTGACAGTGACCGGTCCTCATCATAGAAAGCTGTAATTACGTTATAAGACTATGGATCTAGTCGCAATACCGATACGTTTAGATGTTGTTCAATCAATACGTTAAGTGAATTCTTTATTGATGAATGATGAATACATTAATGGAGGATCTGGAGCCAATCTAGCCACATAACGCTACAGGGGAATAAATAAAACCATATCATTATTCTAACTAACGAAGTTACCCTATATATAGGCATGACACATTCATTAGAGTTCTTTCGTTAGACATACTAACGAATGAGCCTTTCCACTAGCGAATGGACTCTCATTCGTTAACCTCCGTTCACGAATGAGGAATACATTAACGAATGAGTCACCATTCGTTACACTGTAGTAACGAATGAGCTCTTAACCTAACAGATGAGTCTAGTCTTTAACGAATGAGCCTCATTTGCTAAACATACTTAGCGAATGAGCCTTTATACATTATATGTAAAGACTAAACTACCCCTAGCCTATTCTAACAGCTAGGGACACCAAATCTATGCACTAACAGACTCCCCCTTTTCCGTAGCTACCGAATGCTTTCCAATCCTGTAACATCCAATACTTTAAGGACGAATACTTTAACGACAGATACGTTAAAGTTGAATACTTTAACCGTGAATACTTTAACTGCAGATCATTAGCCGTAATACTTTAGCTCCCCCTTGGCTGATGATTCTCGGGCTTATGCAAACAAACAAAATATAACTCTTTGTTAGGAAACCAACAACTTGTAGCTACTCAAATCAGATCTCCCCCTCAAATTAGCGTGTCGAGGTGATCATCATGATCATCCAACTGGCATATGATGTGGTTCAATCAAACGAGTCAACCAGTAGCAAGTCATCGGCTATCTGTCCAACCGATAAAGTAAAAATGTCTTTACGTTAACCTCGTCACACATCTTCATGAACAACCCGATCATTCCACATCTTTCCCATCGGTCTTCACTCTCTCTATAATATCTATCCCAAATCATCACGCTTTTAAGCTCTTCGGCAACCAATACGTTTGGATGCACTACTGTTTTGGGCATATGATTCAGAGTTCCAACCTTCGTTAATCAATCCAGAACAATCAGATTCTACAATCCAATAACAAGACCCGTATATTCCTCAATCAAATCAACCCATTCAAGAATTGTCCCCTTCAATAGAAGCAATCCGCCGAATACTAGTAGTCAACATAGTCAGGATCAAAGTCCCTCAGAAAGAAGTAAACAGACAGACACTCGTATCCCACATAGTCAGGTTTCAATCTTGAACAAATCAATCCACGATCGAAGAACAATTGCAATCATGGACTCAGTCAAATGTAGCTTTGCAATCACATATTACCACCCGAATTGCAGTAATTACCACCCGAATTGCAGTAATTTTTCAAGAAATCCTTGCAAACGTAGGAAGATACCAATCGAATAAACTCTTTGAAATTTTTATCTCCCCCATTTCTTGAAAAATTTGGCAAGTTCTTGAACAAATCTTCTAAAATCTTCAAAAACACCTCTTTAACTTAATCGATTACTCCCCCTTGGCCCATCGATATGCGTGAAAAATCGGCCGGAAAATATATCATCAAAATTGCAAGAAGAGTGTCCCGCACATACGTTATCCTCTTCATTCGCTAGAGTAGTGTCACATTCGTCTAGCATCCATCCGCATTAGTTACACTTGAATTCACGTTCGTTACATTTTGATGAATGGGTCTCATTCGTTATATAGTTCCTCATTCGTTAACACATACATTTAGTCTCTCATTCGTATTAACAGTACACGAATGATCTCCTTAAATGAAGCTTACATTCGTTAAACCTTTAATGAATGAGCTCATTCGTTAACACTCCGTTAACGAATGGCTTTTTAAATTAACAAATGAGCTGTTAACCGGAAAAAACGTGACTCACCAGAAAAAGTTTACATTCATCGAAAAAACGTTTATCACCAACGGAATCTTCAAATCTTCATCATATTATCATTCCAGATCTTCAACGTAGACTCGAAAATACATTATGAACATGATTAAATCATAAATTTCATCATTAACACTCTGAATCATCATCAATTAAGATAAACCAGTAACCATGGCCATTAATGGTGGATTCGACTGATTAACCTTCAGATCTGGAAACTAATCCACCAAAAATACATTAAGAGATCCGAATTTGCATTAGGAACATGAATCAATCATCAATTCAATCAATTATCCACTAATTTGATCATAATTAGATTAAACAGTACTTTAGCCCGATGAACACGAACGAACACGTATCACAAGCAATTTCCGGCTCTGATACCAGTTGTAATTACGTATAAGCCTATGGATCTAGTCGCAATACCGATACGTTTAGATCATGTTCAATAAATACGTTAAGTGAATACTTTATTGATGACGGATGAATACATTAATGGAGGATCTGGTGCCAATCCGGCAGCATAACGCTACAGGGGAATAAATAAAACCATATCACTATTCTAACTAACGAAGTTACCCTATCTATAGGCATGACACATTCGTTAGAGTTCATTCGTTAGACATACTAACGAATGAGCCTTTCCACTAGCGAATGGACTCTCATTTGTTAACCTTCGTTAACGAATGAGGAATACATTAACGAATGAGTCACCATTTGTTACAACTGTAGTAACGAATGGGCTCCTAACTTAACAAATGAACCTAGTCTTTAACGAATGAGCCTCATTCGCAAACATACTTAGCGAATGAGCCTTTATACATTATACATAAAGACTAAACTACCCCTAGCCTATTCGAACAACTGCGGACACCAAATCTGTGCACCAACAAAAGCTGTAGACGAAGAGAAACCTCCATGGTGGGCATCAGAAGGTCTCCAGATAGAGCAACGCAAACAAATCAAATCTCAACTATATATGGAATTCACAAAACGCACATCGACATTGTAGATTCTTTATTATCACTGACAATGTTCTTTTATTTAGAGGATAATGGTCAGACATATACTTTTTATTTGTTCAATTATTACTTTGACCGCTAAAAAAAACTGCTAGCTTTTATTATTTAGAACGGCGACTTTCTTATGTTTAGGCTACCGCATTCTTTAAATTTAATGATCCCTAATGCCCCACTCAGGCCAAACTATGTTTTTAACCGGGCCCACGCTGGCTTCATAGTTTGGCCGGGGCGTTCTCTCGGGAAACCATACAGCCGACTGTCACTTGACAATCGTTGTGCCACCACAAGAGCATAACTCTCTTGCGTAACACATGTGGGACGAAAACACGAGTGGGCTCAAGGTTCGAACTGATAACCATTGAACAAGGCCTAGCTCAAATCCTTCATTGTCAATATTCACCTAAAAGTGACATAAGTGAGATTCGAACTTGAGTTTCCAGTGGAAAGCCCAAGCCTCCAACCACTATGCAATAAGTGGGGGATAAAAAAATATTAGTTAGAACGTAAATAAATTTACATACATCATTTTTTTAAGTTATATAATAAAATCAATAATTTTTTATATTTTAATTTAAGCATAATATTGAAAAAAAATAATAATTGTTCATACAACGGTGTACTGTACATCAAAATTTCTTTTGTAATGTGTTGTGCGTCTAGATTTTTATGATGATACGTCATCTAATATGAAGGATACTTGTATAAAAGTTGGATGAATTTTATGTTTCTTAATGGCTTCTAACGTTTCTCGTAACTTTAAAAAATTAAAAAAAAATCTTTTAGCATGACCCCTCCTATGAAATATACTTAAAAGGGGACCTCCACTAAACTATTTTAATACTTACCAATCCCTTAATGTGATATCATTTTCTTACTAAACTACCTTAATACACTTAAACACCTAAGGACAATTCACTCATCTACCCCAAATAAAATTTTTTCTTTAAAAGCAAAAAAACTATTTCATTAAATTATAAAAAAATACATAATTCAAATAAAAACATTAAAAAAGGTAACATAAATAACCTTTAAATTAAAAAAATAAATTAAAGCAAGAAGTGGACGAGGGTGAAACGGTTGATGTCTCTCACGAAACTCTCTCTCTGGCTCGGGAAATGCTTCAGTGTCGGGTGGTCCACGAGATCGAGTCTGTCGCATAAATACTATAATTAGAAATAAGATTATCTAAACTATTCTAACAAATAAGCAAAATAAAACAAAAATAATTACAAGTAGCACAAAAGATAAGTCCTAACTCGGATTGCTCTCAAAACGCCTAAAACCGTGTCCCCGGCAACGGCGCCAAAAACTTGATGGGTGTTTAATAACCCTATAAATATGACCCTCACAACTAACCTTTAATATTAAAACGAAAATCCTAAAACCACACACAACCGGCAAGTGTACCGATCGCAAGTAGTATAGACTTAGGAAGTCCGAGTATCGAACACGTGGACACGTCAGAACGCTAAAGATCACTGACCCTAGACAAGACCTACCTTAGAATAATAATTATATTGATTTTTGATTTTTAAATACTTAACTGAACTAACTAGACTGACTGACAAAACTTACCAAAAATAGAAAACGTAACGGAAAACTAACTGTGTTAACTTAGGATGGAGAAAACGTCTACCTAGGTCTGAATCAAATTGTAGGCCTAACAAGCTAACGGATTGGATTACTTCAAGACACCGGTTCCTAAAGATGACACGACTAAGGATCGCTAGGGCTCACTGGATTACCTCTCGATCTCACACAACAAACCTAAACTACTCAAAATTGGCTAAAACGACCAAACCGGGAAATAATTGCTAACGTGTTCTAATGCTGGATCACCTCTCGGTCTCACCAACACTCGACCCTAATGGCAATGAATACTACACAACCAAGGATAGAGGAACAATTCAACTTAAACCAAAATAGATCAACTAGTCACTCAAAACACCTAAACCTGACAAGAAACGAACTCGCTCTCACGCAATCCTTATTCTAGCATGCAAAGGCAATGAGACAACCCTAACTTCCTATCACCTTTCGGTCTCAAAGAAGGTGTTTAACCGCTGTACTTAATCCAATAAATCATGCAACAAAACCCTACGGTTGTTCCTACCGCAAACAAACCCTAAACACAAAGTCTAGAATCAAACAATGCACCGATCAATCAACACACGGGGTTTATGTAATGAATCACTAGAATTTCCAGCCCTTAAACACAACCTATTTCATGTCTAAATCAAACTTTACAATAGCAATTCAAGTCTATTAATCAAACATTCCATAAAACCTATCAAACACTAACAATTTTGATCATTCCTAGGTAGAACTAGCAAGATTAGCCTCTCATATTATTTGGACAGCCATGAACAATTAATAAACACATCATTAAACTCATACCAAACATCTTAACAATCATCCAACAATCAATAACAATCATAAACAAGTCAATCTCTAACACAATTGCAAAACTATATAGTCAATTGAACAAGTAAAATAATATGATGAACAATGTAAAAGATGGAAGGATATTGAGTGATTCCGGGCTGCTCCTTGGCTGTAAAATTGATGGTGAATGATCCCGACACTTGTCCTTGCCTTCTTCTTCCTTCCCTAGCCGCCACAAGCTCCAACCCTAGCTCCACAAAACTTTTTTTCTTTTTTTCTTTCTGCTGGAAATTCCGATCGGAACCTGCTGCCTAGGGTTTTTTTTTCTTTTTTATGTTATAATATAATATGGTCTTGGGCCTCCATGATGCATATGAGTCGGGCCTTGAGCTTTGTCTTGAACTTGTATGCGTAAAAAGGCTCGTAGAATGCTCGAAAAGTCCCAGTTTTCTTCTTTCTTTCACCCAAAACCTACAAGATTAATAAATGTATGTAAAACCTATCTAAAACGAGTTAAAACATAAAAAATATGATATAATATGTTGATAAAATGTGCGGAAAATATGAGTGTTTTACAACACATCAGCCTAGCTCAAATCCTTTATTGTCAATATTCACCTAAAAGTGACATAAGTGAGATTCGAACTTGAGTTTCCAGTGGAAAGCCCAAGCCTCCAACCACTATGCAATAAGTGGGGGATAAAAAAATATTAGTTAAAACGTAAATAAATTTACATACATCATTTTTTTTAAGTTATATAATAAAATCAATAATTTTTTATATTTTAATTTAAGCATAATATTGAAAAAAAATAATAATTGTTTATACAACGGTGTACTGTACATCAAAATTTCTTTTGTAATGTGTTGTGCGTCTAGATTTTTATGATGATACGTCATCTAATATGAAGGATACTTGTATAAAAGTTGGTTGAATTTTATGTTTCTTAATGGCTTCTAACATTTCTCGTAACTTTAAAAAAGTAAAAAAAAAAAAACTTTTAGCATGACCCCTCCTATGAAATATACTTAAAAGGGGACCTCCACTAAACTATTTTAATACTTACCAATCCCTTAATGTGATATCATTTTCTTACTAAACTACCTTAATACACTTAAACACCTAAGGACAATTCACTCATCTACCCCAAATAAAATTTTTTCTTTAAAAGAAAAAAAACTATTTCATTAAATTACAAAAAAAATTACATAATTCAAATAAAAACATTAAAAAAGGTAACATAAATAACCTTTAAATTAAAAAATAAAACATAAAATTAAGCCTCCACTTCGGATACGCCGGAGTCGGAGTTGTCTTGAGTCGGAGGCGGAGCGTGAGCCACAAATCAGGGATGATTTCTTAAAATATCTCACGCTTCGATGCTTAAAAAACCCCTTTGATTGACATAGTTTCAATTGTCACGTTGCGCTTGTGAACAAGCATCTTGTCCGGGCATCCCGGCAAGTGCCCGTATGTAGAATCGGTGGAATTGACCAGCTTTGTTTTTAACATCATTCCGCTTTGAGTTGATTTGATGGAAGTTACGATCTCCAGTACCTCCAAATTGAGCATACATTGTTTGAACCGCATGCCAAAATTGGTCTCCTGATGTGCCGTTGTCCATTACATACATCCAAGCATTCGTCAATGCGACCTCGTTGTCATAGCTTCATATCGATGGTGTAAAACTCGGAGGAATTTGTAAAGGTTAATGGTGTGCGTCGGATAACCCTATAATAATGACCCACAAATATAAGCTTTAAATTTAAAACTAAAATCCTAAAACCACACACAACCGGCAAGTGTACCGATCGCAAGTAGTATAAACCTAGGAAGTCCGAGTATCGAACACGTGGACACGTAAGACGCTAACGATCACTAACCCAAGACAAGACCTACCTAAGAATTATATTTAATTGATTTTTGATTTTTAATTACTTAACTGAACTAACTAGACTGACTGACAAAAGTTACCTAAAATAGAAAACTTAACGGAAAACTGACTATGTTAAATTTCGGATAGAGAAAAACGTCTACCTAGGTCTGAATCAAACTATAGTTCTAACAAGCTAATGGATTGGATGATATCTAGACACCGGTCCCTAAAGATGACACGACTAAGGATCGCTCGGGCTCACTGGATTACCTCTCGGTCTCACTCAACAAGCCTTAACTACTCAAAATCGGTTAAAACGACCAAACCGGGAAACAATTGTTAACGTGTTCTAATGTTGACTCACCTCTCGGTCCCACCAATACTCGACCCTAATGGTAATGAATACTACTCAACCAAGGATAGAGGAACAATTCAACTTAAACCAAAATAGATCAACTAGTCACTCAAACACCTAAACCTGACAAGAAACGAACTCGCTCTCGCGCAATTCTTATTCTAGCATGCAAAGGAAATGAGACAACCCTAACTTCTTATCACCTCTCGATCTCTAAGAAGGTGTCTAACCGTTGTACTTAATCCAATAAATCATGCAACAAAACCCTACGGTTGTTCCTCCCGCAAACAAACCCTAAACACAAAGTCTAGAATCAAACAAGCACCGATCAATCAATACAAAACTAATCAACCAACGCAAGGAGTTTATGCAACGAATTACTAAAATTTCCAGCCCTTAAACACAACCTATTTCATGTCTAAATCAAACTTTACAATAACAATTAACATCTATCAATCAAACAATCCAATAAACTCATCAAACACTAACAATTATCATCATTCCTAGGTAGAACCGACAAGATTAGCCTAACATACTTTTTGGATAGTAGCTTTCATTACTCAATAAAAACATCATATAACTCATACCAATCATCTCCAAAATCATTCAACAATCAATACTAATCAATAACAAGTCAATCTCTCAATCAAGTGCAAAACTAGTTAACAATTAAGCAAGAGAATTAAAGTTGATGAACAATGAAATAAGTGAAAGGATATGGATGAATATGGGGCTGCTTCTTGCTGTCAAAAACGATGGTGAATCAATCCCGAGCTTTGGTTTTTGCCTCTTCTTCCTTCTTTAGCCATCACAACTCCAAAACCTAGCTTGTAGGCTTAGGGTTTTTATTTTTTTTTATATTATAATATCATTGTAAGACTTGGGCCTCCATGATGCATATGGACCGGGCTTTGAGTTGTTTCTGGAAATCGTATGCGTAAAAGCTCGTAAACTCCTCGAAAAGCTTGGTTTCTTCAATCTTTCACCCATAGCCTACAAGATAAAGATTAATATGTAAAACCTATCTAAAACGAGTTAAAACACATAAAATATAATATAATACGTAGTTAAAAGGTGCGGAAAATAAGTGTGTTTTACAACACATAAATATCCCCACACTTAAGACTTTTTCGTCCTTGAAAAAGAATACTACATAGGATCATAACCGAGTTAAACCGACCACTCTTGGTTTTATTTATTTATTGTTATTATATATATATATATTTTAAGTGTTAGAACAAGTGACCCGTTACCCAAATATTTCTTCCAACTTTCATCTAATAAGCTGGATCAGGTCGATTGCCGGTATTACTATCCACTTAAACCTATGCCCCCAATACTTACCGAGGCAAATAAGGCGTGACAATTTCATTAATTTGTATGACTAAGCGGAACCCACACTTGAAAGCCACGCCCGCAACTTCACCACGTTCCATTATGGTTTTACCAGGCCGGATCACCCCAATTTGACTTAAACCTATTGCCACATGATCAAAACATTTTCGACGCAAAACCTATAAACTCTAGCTTGGTCCTTGATCGACCGACAGTAGTTTCCTTCAGGGTGGTTTTTATTTGAAAATTATTTTTTTTTTTGCCTTTTGGATTTTTGCATTTTTTTTAATACACCATGATGGACGCTAATACAGACTGCATCAAGGCTCTGGTCTACACCACCACGCAACAAATGGCCGAGCAAAACTGTCTTCTGCTATTTGCAGGAATAGATACGTATACATAAGATTATACATATAAGTACGTATACAAAAATTAGGTTTTTATATAAAGGTGATCATATAACTCGAGGCTTGAGTATAACCCGGCTTTTCATTCCATTCCTGTTAGGGGCTTAGTTAAACAAACAAAACTCTAAGATGTTTCCCACTAAAGTCGGGCCATTTAAAAGGTTCAATTAGATCAACAACCAAACCGCCTTTCATTCTCAAAGGCTGAGCCTACCAGCACATCGATTACTAAGTCTAAACCCGTTCGGTTGCCATACATTACGTGCGGGTCTAATAGGCACTGTTCTTATTTATTATGTATATATTTTGAAAACACCAAGAATTTATAAAATAACAACTAGTCTGTAATAATATCATTTCCTTTTTAACGTAAAGAAAACATGTTTCAATGGATTATTTTTCAATTTTTTTTTTTCAAAAATTTTTCTACAACTAAGTAAAATAAACCCCATCCCCACACTTAGAACGAAATCGTCCTCGATGAGAACAAGGAAAAGAAATAAAATAAAATAAACTTTAAAACAAAAATAAAAGATTAATATACAAGGATAAAACAAAGAACGGCTTACTCCCCTGGTTTGTGTGCAGAATCTTCAACTACTAAGTAGTTCCGAAGCGACCGTATAGCATTTCATTCGCGGCCGCAACCTCGGGAGAACCTGTTCCAAAACGCCATCGTAGCTACCATGCGCATAATATAACCTGCAAAACTCAAACTCGCTTGCATGTAAAGGCGTACAACATGGAAAACAAAAACATAAAGAAATAAAAGTATTTTTGTGTTTTTGGTTTTTATGAATTTTTTTTTCATGTTAACAATAGAACATCCCTTAAATCGACCGACTCGAATGGAGATTGAGTATGAGCGGTTTCATCTCGGAACATCCTGAAATAGACAAAAATATACAAAACAGAAAGCACAAACAAATAACAGAAATACAAACTCTACAACTCGGGCAGTGTCCCGAGTGGTGCATCCATCACGTCTATGTCTGGGAGAGCGAGTCAAGGTAGAATACCTCGACCGTCTGATCAGTCACCGGCTCACCAATGTAGTGCTCCAGTCTATGACCGTTCACCTTAAACTTCCCGCCTTTCTCTTCTATCTGAATAATGCCATACGGGAAAACCTCAGTGACCTTGAACGGTCCCAACCATCGGGATCTTAACTTTCCCGGGAATAACCTCAACCGGGAGTTATACAATAAAACCAAATCCGCACACTTGAACTGCTTGGTACCCTTCAACTTTCTGTCATGCAGTTCCTTCGTCCGCTCCTTATACCTAAATGACTGTGCGTAGGCGTGATCTCTCAGCTCCTCTAACTCGTGCAACTGGTGGAACCGAGTGGCCTCCGCGTCGGACATATCAAGATTGACCCTCTGTAGGGACCACGAAGCACGATGCTCCAACTCAACAGGCAGGTGGCAGGCCTTCCCATAAATCATCCGAAAAGGAGTGGACGCGGTCAGAGTTTTTTAGGCTGTACGGAAGGCCCACAACGGATCATCCAACTTGTCGGACCAATCCAGACGATTCAAACCAACCATTTTCTCAAGAATACGTTTGATCCCCCGGTTACTCACTTCTACCTGCCCACTAGTCTATGGGTGGTAGGCGGTTGCAAGCCGATGGGTGACCCCATAGCGTCGCAACGCCTTCTCCATCTGCGCATTGCAGAAGTGAGTACCTCTGTCACTGATCAATGCCTTCGGGACACCAAAACGAGCAAAAAGGCTCTTGAGAAAACGAGCAAAAAACCCACTTCGAAACATAATCAACCGCCACGAGTATGTACTTGTTTCAAAGCAAAGATGGAAACAGTCCCATGAAATCAATGCCCCAAACATCGAAAACCTCACAAACCTGAATAGCATTTTGGGGCATTTCATTTCGCGATGAAATGTTGCCGACACGTTGGCAACGATCACAACTCCTCACAAACGCGTGCACATCCTTAAAAATCGAAGGCCAACAAAAACCGCAATCAAATACATTCTTCGCTGTCAAACTCTCACCGTGGTGACCTCCTTTTGGTCCAACATGGCAATGGCTCAGAATCTGCCATCCCTCCTTAATATCCACGCACCTCCTGATCAACTGGTCGGCACCTATATGAAAAAGATACGGGTCGTCCCAAAGGTAAAACTTAACATCAGCAAAGAATTTCTTCTTTTGCTGGTAAGACATCTTCGGGTAGTACCCGTCCGCAAGATAGTTCGCGAAGTCGGCGAACCATGGAAAACCCTAATCCTGAGCCGAAACAAACGTGAGACTCTCTTTCGGAAAGTGGTCATTAATCCTGAACCCCAGCTCTCCTAACTCAGCTCCCTCAAGACGCGAAAGATGATCGGCCGCCACATTCTCGTCCCCCTTTTTATCATGGATTTCAATATCAAACTCTTGAAGCAACATGATCCATCGGATAAGGCATGGCTTAGCATCCTGTTTGCTAAAGAGATAACGAATTGCAGAATGATCCGTGTACACAATCGTCTTGGACAGAACAAGATAGGACCTGAATTTATCGAATGCAAAAACCACAGCTAAAAGCTCTTTCTCGGGGGTGGTGTAACTCTCCTGTGCACCACTCAGGGTCCGGCTAGCATAGTAAATCGGATGGAAGTGTTTATCCTTCCGCTGTCCAAGAATCGCTCCGACTGCAAAGTCGCTAGCATCACACATCAACTCAAAGGGAAGCGACCAGTCGGGAGCAATCATGATCGGGGCGTTAATGAGTTTGTCTTTTAAAAGATCAAACGCCTCGACACACTGCTTGGAAAACACAAATAAGGAATCCTTCTCCAGAAGTTTGGTCATGGGTCTCGCGATCTTAAAAAAGTCTTTAATGAACCGGCAATAGAACCCAGCGTGACCCAGAAAACTCCAGATGGATCTCACTGAAGTGGGCGAGGGAAGATTAGAAATGGTCTCGACCTTTGCTCGGTCAACCTCTATCCCCGCACTCGAAATACGATGCCCCAAAACAATACCCAGTAAAGGACTAAGTTGGTGTCAACGTATCGGGTCAACATCCTCTCAAGGGTTGAGAGACAATGATCAAAAGAGTTCCCAAACACAGAAAAATCGTCCATAAACACCTCCATGGAGTCCTCGATCATGTCATGAAATATAGCCACCATGCACCTCTGAAATGTGGCTGGAGCGTTACACAGTCCTAACGGCATACGTCTATAGGCAAACGTGCCGTATGGGCAGGTAAACGTGGTTTTCTCCTGGTTATCGGGAGCAATCGGAATCTGAAAGTACCCGGAGAAACCATCCAAGAAGCAGTAGTACTGCTGACCGGCCAAACGCTCCAACATCTGATCGATGAAAGGTAAAGGAAAGCGGTCATTCCTCGTGGCATAATTCAGTCTGCAGTAATCAATGTAGACTCTCCAACTGGTCACAGTCCTAGTAGGAATGAGCTCGTTCCTCTCATTGGTGACGACAGTCATGCCACCCTTTTTAGGAACCACTTGGGCTGGACTAACCCACGAACTATCAGAAATGAGGAAAATGATCCTGCATCAAGGATTTTGATAATCTCCTTCTTCAAGACCTCCTGCATCTTCGGATTAAGCCGCCGCTGCGGCTGAACGACAGTCCTAAAATTATCCTCCATGAGGATTTTATGCGTGCAAAACGAAGGGTTGATACCCTTGATGTCGATAATCTTCCATGCAATGGCCTCCTTGTGCTCTCGAAGCACCCTCAACAATCTCTCTCTCTCGACCTCCGTCAAAGTAGATGCAATAATAACCGGTAACTTCCTCTCCTCGTCCAAAAATGCATACTCCAAATGGGCTGGCAAATCCTTAAGCTCTAAGGAAGGAGGGGGGCTCTCGATGGAAGGTCGGTCCATCGGATCGTCTCGTACGATCCCAGCAGACACTTCAGACTCAGGGGTATGTAACGGCGCCAAAAACTTGGTGTCATCTTCCGTTGACTGATCGGTCATGGCAACCATCTCAATCTCCGGAATGTCCCTATCGAGAATCTGAGTGTCGGAGGCAGATGCTCCACAGATCTCTCTAAAAAACTCCCCAACATGCTCCATGATGGTATCGATAAAGTACAAGGAGTCATCAGTAGACTTGGGGTGTTTAAGTGACTGTCGAACGTCAAAGGTGACGTTCTCATCCCCAACTCTCAAGAGCAACTTACCCCTAACAGACGTTGATCAACGCCTGTGCAGTGGCAAGGAATGGTCGGCCTAAGATAAGCGGTAAACTATCATCATCGTTCATGTCCAGAATGACAAAGTCCACCGGGAAAATGAACTTGTCGACACGAACAAGCATGCTCTCGACCACCTGTAACGCCCGTTAATTTCGGTTCCAAGAGTTGAAACTTGTAAAGTATGTATTATTCTCGGGATTTAACCGATGTTTCACGGAAGCCTTTGTGTCATCCCGGTGCGTTAAACCATCTAACTTTTCTTCCATAATACCTTATACTTCAAATTGGAGGGGCTTGGATGTAACAATCCTAACAATAACTCTATGCGCAGCCAATCGGCCTCAAGACCCCCCCTGCTCGAAAATCTTCTGTCCAGCCGTGTTTCAACCGTAAAAACTTCAATTCAAGGTCGGTTTTATGATTCCCCATGTCTTTTACACCTTAATTGATCATATTAACGCGCTTATTGGTTGTTAAGGTTGAGTTTTGATGATAACTGTTTGCTGACAGATTCGTATACGTTTATTGTAAGATCTGTAACGCGATGATAATCCATTGTTTTTGATCGATTCTAATTTCCACTAAGTTCTACTTTGAGTCTAGTTTCCAAAAAGGTATAATATGTAATTCTTTGAGTCTAGTTTCCAGAAAGGTATAATATGTAATTTTTGGACGAGTTTTGTATGGTTTTTATGATTTTATAAGATCGAGTGTCAAAGCTGATGCGGGATGACGGATTCTGGTCTGTCTTCTCGACGTCATAACCCTTTGTTGACAAGTCCAAATTGGTTGATTCCACTTCTAGGAATTATTATTTTGAGTTAGGAACCAAACCCAATTGGAATAGTTTAATTTGGTTTGTTAATGAATTTTATAAAAATAAAACTATTTTGTTGCGCATTGAAATAGCTGCACGTACCTTGCTGTGTTGGAAGAATTTTAATACTTTTTGTGTCTACTAGAAAAATATAATAAAAATATTTTTAAAAACCTAATGCATTCATTAAAGTCTGGTAAAAATTTAATAATTTATTTCAAAGGTTATCCTATGTAATTAAATGCATCTTCGCATGCTAAAATCTGCACATTTTACTTGTAATTGATCGATAGGTTCGTTTTAGGCTTAACCGGTGGATGTTCAATTGTGTTCTTGTCGAGGCTGTTTGAAGTGGTTTTTTGCACCGAAATCTTCCTAGGTATGTCTAGTATAACATACTTAAATATCGTGTTCATTGGTGTTCGTTAGATTGGTCAACTAGTTGTAGCTTGATTGTTAGTGTTCGGTTGGCTAGAATTGTAGTTTGGTGCGTTTAACGCAAGAGTTGAAGTGATTAATGACCAATTCAGCTCGGGGACACTCGGTTTGTTGTACGGGCTGTTGAAAATTCATTTTTATAAGTTATGGGGCTGAATTGATTGTCGGTTACTCCAACGGGTCGGTACAATGCGCAATTGTGTTTATTGAATAGTTGGTGCGTTGTACTTGCGGTTTACCGACCCATTTGACTCGTGTGGCATCGTGTGGACTTGTTGGCTGTGATTTTATCATAATGGGTCCACACGGGGCTGAGTTGGATGTTAACGGCCTAGACGACTCCTTAACGCGCGTGTTAGTGTCACCTAGTGCTCCCGAGGGGCAAATTGGGAATTCTTTATTCCCGGGAGTACCTAAGGGTCGTTTTGGTGAATGTGAGACCTCGGGGGCTGTTGTGATTAAGTTTGATGAGGTCGAGGGTTTAGGTAACTCGAACCATGTTAGAACGTCTCGTAGGATAAACGAGTCATCTTGATGTCATTAGTATTTATTGAATGTAAACCGACAGGTGTTTGAGTTTTGGGATTTCTTAGGGATTCTCTAGCTCGTGGTGAATCCGCGTCTTGTGTCAGGTGAGTTCATGATGCCCTTTTTTAATCTTTTTACGTTTTGGGCTAGCATACACACCTTATTATGATTTTAACCGATTTTACTTCGTTTAAACTATTGGTTTGGTATTGTATGATCTTGTTTGTGGTTGTGCCTTTATGAAGACATATGTAAATTATATTTTATGCCTTAGGATATTTTAGACTCGTTTAAGGTCATATATCCCTTAAGGTTATAAATTTTACTTGGGCTCTATGCCTCGTGGTTGCTATTAGACTTAGTATTGAATGCCTAGATTATCCATTATTTATGGATTGTATGTGGTGATATTGTTGGTTGGATGTTCGAATTAGATGTTTCTATGTGTGTATGTGTTGGTAAACTATGACCAGGTCAAATATATTACTCGGGGAAGACCCGGGGTGAGGAGGCCCGTGTTGCATGTTTATGACGCGGCTGGGTCAAATATATTACTTGGGGAAGACCCGAGGTAAGGAGGCCCGCCGTTCTGAAAACCGTGGTCGGGTCAAATATATTCCTTTGGGAAGACCCGGGATGAGGAGGCCCGTATCACGTGTTTGGGTATGTTAAACTGCGACTGAGTCAAATATATTACTTTGGGATGACCCGAGGTGAGGAGGCTCGTGTTGCGTTAATTGTTTTACTTAAACTGTAACCGAGTCAAATATATTACTTGTGGATGACCCGGGGTGAGGAGGCTCGTGTTACATGATTTTAATGGTTTTGTTAAACCGTGGCTGGGTCAAATATATTACTCGGGGAAAACCCGGGGTGAGGAGTCCTGTGCTGCGCGAAAAGATGTTTAATGTTTTATTTACTTATGATTTGAATAAGAATAGCTATTTATGATTTTAAGGACTTATGTTTAGACCAAGGGAAATTATGTAACTAATTACTCATGATTTTTCCCTACATTCCATACTCATGGAATTTTAAATTGTTTAATGAATGTTGTTTATGAAAACTTTAACTCACTCAGCTCTAGTTGACTTTGTGTGTATGTTAGATTGATTTTCAGGTTAAGGATTGGAGGTTATCGCTTGGACGTGCTGGGGACTACTCGGAAGATTGAACGCATTTCTGGTCGAGGATTTCCAATAAAACGGATATTATATTTATATTTGATTTTTGGACACTTGTACCCATATTTGGGAGTTTTAAGTACTTACACTTTTTCCGCTGTTATTTACACTGAACTTATTTTGAATAAAACAAATCGTTTGGTTTTAAATTTTTGTGAATTTGTGGACGTGATCACCAACTGTAGGATTCCCGGGATTCGGGGTCTTACACCACCCCGAATCCCAGCTTGCGATCTTGGTAGGCCTCGGCTCGCCAAAACCCAGCTTGCGATACACAGAATACGGCATGAGATTAATACTGGCTCCAAGATCAGCCAACGCATGAATAACCGTATCATCACTCATGATGCAGGGAATCGTGAAACTCCCTGGATCGGCCATCTTCTCTGGTAACTTCCTCTGTAAGGCAGCAGAATAACTAGCACTCAAAGGGATAGAAGCTACCTCAGCTAACTTCTCCTTATTCGAAAGAATATCCTTTAGGAACTTCGCATGTTTAGGCATCTGAGTAAGTGCCTCAAGGAATGGAATATTAAGGTGAAGCTGCTTCAAAAGATCAAGAAATTTAGAATTCTGCTCCTCATCTCTGTCTTTGCGGAATCTCCCGGGGTATGGTACTCTAGGCTTGTAGACTCTGGGTGGCTCGCTCGGTAGCTGCTGTCTCTCGGCCTGTGCTGAACTCCCTAGGCTTCTCCTCTGATGCACCTGGGCCGGTGGAGACTCCATCTGAATCTCCTCATCCACCTGCTCCTCTACAACTACTGCAGGCTCCTCGACGACTCTCCTCTGGATATCTCCTGAATCACGGGCTCATCTCGTGCCCTTACACCGCTTCTTGTCGTCACAGCTTTCGCGAATCCCTTCGGGTTTTGCTCGGTGTTACTCGGTAGCGTACCCTGCGGCCTCTCATTCAACCGACTAGCTATCTCTCCCATCTGCCGCTCGAGACTCTGAATCGACGCTCCCTGAGTCCTCATGAACTGCTCGTGCTCGCGAAACTTCTCCGAGGTCTCCTTATGTCGGGAATCCTCTCGCGTCATAAGCTGTGACAACATCAGCGTCTGCTGCGCCATCATGTTCTCCAAAGTGGGCTTCTTCTCCCCACTGCTCGCTCCCTCACCGGCATCCTGTAAATGGCTCTGACGCTGCTAAAAACCGGACTGATTACCGCCCCTCCAGTTGGAATTTTGGTTGCCTCTCCATCCCGAATTATAAGAATTGAAAGAATTTGGGTTTTGATTTGGATTTCCTATAAAGTCTACGGCCTCCTCCTGCGAACTGACTGGGCACTGAACGATATCATGCCCTCCTCTGCATATCTCGCACAACCTACTCTTCTTCTGCAATTCCTTCACAATCTGCGGTAACGCCTCTACTTGTGTCGAGAGTGTGGTGGTCGTGTCCACCGAATGCATGCCGCGTGATATGGAGTCGACGGTCTTACCACCCTTGGTGGGTGGTCGCTGGTATCCACTCATAGCTAACCCGTTAAACAAAGCGATGCACTCATCCGGGTCCTTCGTCGTCAGTAAATTTCCTCCCGTCGCCGTGTCAAGCATGTTCTGTGTCACGTATGTCACTCCATTATAAAACTTCTCGACAACCGCCCAATCTTGCAAGCCGTGGTTCGGGCACAACGCTAACAGATTCTTAAAACACTCCCATGCCTTGTAGAAACTCTCGGCGTCCTCCAACTGAAAAGAATGAATCTAATTACGCAGACGAGCAGCCTTAGCCGGAGGATCGTATTTCTCAAGAAATTGGGTCTGCATGGCAGCCCAAGTAGCTATGCAGCCCTGTGGGAGGGACTCGAGCCACAGACTCGCTTTATCGATGAGCGAAAATGGAAAAACACGGAGTTTCACGGCATCTTTGGATACGCCGGCAAGATGGAAAGTGTCGCAGATACGCACGATACGAGTGATATGATGATGCGGGTTTTCGTGAAGTAACCCGTGGAACTGAGCAGAATGAGAAATGGTGTTTAGAATATTCGACGGAATCTGCCAGTTCGCGTTAACTCCAATGGCGGGTGGTGCGATGTTGGATCTCGCGCCAGCATTGGCCGGTCAGGCCCGGTCTACAACTGTCCTCCTCGTTGGTGGATTGTCGCCCATGATCCTATCCCTATCAACGAAATCGGAGGATGTAAGAGATGAGGATAAACTACCAACAGATGATGAAGTGGATGATGGTGAAACGGCGCTACGTCTCTCACGAAACTCTCTCTTATGCTCGGGAAATGCTTCAGTGTCAGGTGGTCCATGAGATCGAGTCTGTCGCATACAACTATACAAATCAATAAAAGAAGCCAAACTATCCTAATAAATAAACAAAACAAAAAATAATTACAAGTAGCACAAATGGTAAGTCATAACTCGAGTCTCTCTCAAAACGCCTAAAACCGTGTTCCCGGCAGCGGGGCCAAAAACTTGGTGTGCGTCGGATAACCCTATAATAATGACCCTCACAACTAAGTATTAAATTTAAAACGAAAATCCTAAAACCACACACAACGGGCAAGTGTACCGATCGTAAGTAGTATAAACCTAGGAAGTCTGAGTATCGAACACGTGGACACGTAAGACGCTAACGATCACTAACCCTAGACAAGACCTACCTAATAATAATATTTAATTTTTTTTTGATTTTTAATTACTTAACTGGACTAACTAGACTGACTCACAAAAGTTACCTAAAATAGAAAACTTAACGGAAAACTGACTGTGTTAACTTCGGATGGAGAAAAACGTCTACCTAGGTCTGAATCAAACTGTAGGCCTAACAAGCTAATGGATTGGATGATATCTAGACACCGGTCCCTAAAGATGACACGACTAAGGATCGCTCGGGCTCACTGGATTACCTCTCGGTCTCACTCAACAAGCCTTAACTACTCAAAATCGGTTAAAACGACCAAACCGGGAAACAATTGTTAACGTGTTCTAATGTTGACTCACCTCTCGGTCCCACCAATACTCGACCCTAATGGTAATGAATACTACTCAACCAAGGATAGAGGAACAATTCAACTTAAACCAAAATAGATCAACTAGTCGCTCAAAACACCTAAACCTGACAAGAAACGAACTCGCTCTCGCGTAATTCTTATTCTAGCATGCAAAGGAAATGAGACAACCCTAACAACTTATCACTTCTCGGTCTCTAAGAAGGTGTCTAACCGCTGTACTTAATCCAATAAATCATGCAACAACACCCTACGGTTGTTCCTACCGCAAACAAACCCTAAACACAAAGTCTAGAATCAAACAAGCACCGATCAATCAATACAAAACTAATCAACCAACGCAAGGAGTTTATGCAATGAATTACTAAAATTTCCAGCCCTTAAACACAACCTATTTCATGTCTAAATCAAACTTTACAATTACAATTAGCATCTATCAATCAAACATTCCAATAAACTCATCAAACACCAAAAATTATCATCATTCCTAGGTAGAACCGACAAGATTAGCCTAACATACTTTTTGGACAGCAGCTATCATTACTCAATAAAAACATCATATAACTCATACCAATCATCTCAAAAATCATTCAACAATCAATACTAATCAATAACAAGTCAATCTCTCAATCAAATGCAAAACCAGTTAACAATTAAGCAAGAATATCAAAGTGTATGAACAATTTGCAAAAGAAAGGATATGGAGTGAATATGGGCTGCTCCCGGCTGATGTAGATTTATGAAAAATGTCCCCGAGGCTTGTGCTTATGTCCTTCTTCCTTCCCTAGCCTCCAAACCTTCAAACCCTAGCCGACACCATGCTTTTTTCTTTCTTTTCTCCCCTGCTGACTTGCGATCGGACCAGCTTGTAGGCTTAGGGTTTTTATTTTTTTTTATATTATAATATCATTGTAAGACTTGGGCCTCCATGATGCATATGGACCGGGCATTGAGTTGTTTCTTGAAATCGTATGCGTAAAAGGCTCGTAAACTCCTCGAAAAGCTCGGTTTCTTCAATCTTTCACCCATAGCCTACAAGATAAAGATTAATATGTAAAACCTATCTAAAACGAGTTAAAAAACATAAAATATAATATAATACGTAGATAAAAGATGCGTAAAATAAATGTGTTTTACAACACATCAGTTAAGTATAGGATATGATCACATAAGATGAATGTGCGAAATGAGTACGAAAAATGATATTGAGATGGTTTGTATTTTGAGTTGTGTAGGTAAAAATGGTAAACTCTTACGGTTTAAATAGGAACAAAAGGTTTTCTTTTCTAAATACCAAAGCCCCAACGGTCTAATGCAACGATCAAAAAGAAAATAAAACATCGGGTACTATACCACAAAATGAGCTAGCGGATTTGGTGGATAAACCCAAGGCGACGGTACCCTATAGGTAACACTGCGGCTGTTAACATAAATCCAATTAGGATATCATAAATCATGGAGTGGAACCTAATTAAAAGGAGAGAGATAGAGAGTCATAAGTGTGACTGTGTGAGTGCAGATGAGAGATAAAGGGATAGTTTAGTGGAGTGTTGTCTTTAATTTAAATGAGCTTAGGGTTGTATATGAGGTAAATGATTTGACAATAAGGAATAAGTGGATATTACGGTATCTTAACGGAGCACCCCTCTCCCCTTAAATCTATACATATGAATATAATTTATTCGTTTTGACAGTCTGTTATGAAATCTAAAATTTAAATGATAGGCAAACCATCTATTCTTATCCAGCATAGCATAACATGATTCATAAATACATGACAATGATCATTATTGTTTTCATGACTTTTAATACTAAAGAAAAATTATGTATCCATTTCATTCCTTAAAAAGGAGTAGTTGTCAGTACCGGACCTAGTGTAAAACCTTTGTAGGTTGACAAGAACACACCAGATCTATTAACTCAAGGCCGCTTGAATATTCCGGCGGAATCAGAATATCCAAGCCTTTGGGATTCAAGATTTGTGTAATAAAGGATAATCAATAAGAATATAATAGACAAAGGTTCACTATTATAAATATATTGTTTCAATGTAACAATAAAAGGAATGTCTAGGGTTTCGTGACGGCGACGGCTGTACGAGGAGACAAAAGAATATTCGCTCAGGTGTGTATCCTCGTATTCAGTAAAAGAACCGTCATTTATTGATAACCTAGTATCCTATTTACATACCCTGACATTCCTTCTAGAAGCCCTAGTGAATACATAATGAATGACAAAATAAGTACAGGTGTAAACAAGTCTTAGAGTATGATATGTCTTTGGTCAAGCAGACTTGATATTCACAGCATGCTCGATGCAAGTCTTCGAGCAGACTTTACTTAGAATATTTTCTGATAGAAAATATTCTCCTCCAGCACACTTCAATCTTCTTGACTAATCCTTGCTTTGCTCGAATGAGTCCCTCGAGCATGCTTGTTCTTCTAGATATCTTCAATTCTGCCTTGGTGACTTATTGGAACAATCTTTAGCATACTCGGATGCAAAGCTTGCTCGGAACTGAACTTTGCTCGAAGTCTATACTTAGAGCATTTGATATCTTTCTTTATTGAATCCATGCTCAACCCACCAATGTGCTCGGAACACTTGGTTTAAGATGTATGGATCAAGTTGTTTGCTCGATTGGCAATCCATAATCGATGAAGAACACTCTTGCTTGAAGAAGTGTAGCTTGCTCGAAGCCTTCAATACTTAGAAGAATTCACTGAAGTAAGTCAAATCATCATGAGACACCATGCTTGAGGTAGTAAAACCATGCTCGATGGTCCAAGCTTGCTCGAAGTCCATACTTAGCTGATTCTTTGAGGAGGTTGAGAAGATTCCAATATTCCCTTGCAAATATTCGACTCAACAATCTCCCCCTAGATTAAACAAGCTCAGATGCACCAAAACATACCTGCATATAGTTACACATGTATCAATTTCTAAAGATAGTCAATTTAAGTAAAAGTCATTACATTGCATAAAGGGAATTCTTCGACTTGGGCATTACACATCAAATTTATAGTTCATTCAAAATACATGTCAAAATCAAAATACACAAAACAAAATGTAAAAGATAAATAAGACATAATAAATCATCATTTAGCTCCCATCCTTGCTATCTTCTACCATGGCTCCTTTTAGCTTCAAGTAATTTTTCATATCTAACGGCTCCCACTCTTTTTTGAACATTTCCAATTCTACCCCATCTTCTGAATCTATAGGAACATCCACATTTACAATGTCTTGAAGATCCTGGATGTGTATAAATTCTAGCTCTGTGTCCTACTCAACAATGGCTATGGTCTTCCATGAGAGTTTCTAAGAGATACAAAATCGCTTTGCCTATTGTAAGTAAGATGAACAATTTGCGCATCTTGCTGCACTTTAGAATTTGGCACCTGCATCTCTCTTCTCATTGCTAGGCTTTCTCCAATGTTCTTCTTTCAGAGCTTGAGCCAGCATCTTTCTATGTTTTCATCCTTCTAGTTTCCCAGTGGGAGAGTTCTGATAATCTGACATCTCTGACTCTTCTCTTCCTCCTCTCCCTCTCAGCTTCACTATATGTTTCTCTCTATTTTTGATCCAGGTATGGAAATCCCTTTTCAGTTTATTCTTTTAGATATTTTGAAAGATCATTTCTTTGTTGACCAGCTTTCTTGCCTCTGTACTGATTGTCATATAGTTCTAGCTTGGCCATTCTTTCCAATTGTTCTCTGGTGAAGTTTCTGAAGTCACTTCTAAATATTATTTGAGTTTCATGACCATATTCAGATATTACTCTCAATGTTCTTGATCTTATATCAAAATATAAATGTGTTGGCAAGTTAAGATTTCTCTGTAGAGCTTCAGGCCTTACTATCTCAGATCTAACAATAAGTCCACTAGACCTTGTTGAAGATACTTGCTTCCCAATTTTCCTTTCAGATTCTTCAAACAGGTTTCTAATCGCTTCTCCATCTTGTAATATTAGCTCTCCCATTTGAGCTCCCCTTCTGCATAAAACACTGATCATCTCAGCCTTTTTCTTTTTCGGTTATAGGCTTGCTAGGCTGATCGGTATGTCTTGTTGCTTCCAATCTTTCTTTCCTCCTCCTTTCTTCTTCTACTTCCAGAACTAGCCTCTGCTCTCTGTGATAGATTTACATTAGTTCTTCATGAGGCAGGCTATGGAATTCAAATGCTTTCATCCCCTTTTTCATTAATATATTTTTCATAGTTTGCACTCTCTCTGAGGGTCATTAAACCATTCCTGGGCTTCCTTCTTTCTCCTTTCAGTCTCTGCCGTTTCTTTCTCCTCTTCCTCCTTCTTCTTATTGTCCCTTTAAATTTGCCTTCTCACTCTGTTCATTTCATGAGTTTCTTTTACCACCCTTACTCTTTCTTGTAGTTCTTCTGTTGATAAGTCTTTTACAGCTTTAAAATCATATCCATTCTCCACTAAAAATCTGATTTCCTTTTTGTATTTCTTTCTCATTTCTTCTTCAGTTTAGCCTCTTTCTCTCTCCTTTTCTTTCTTCATTTTGACTTTCTTGACTTTGTTTTTTTAATCTTTGACTTTCTTGACTTTTTTTTTTAATCTTTAATTTTAAGGTCTAACTTGGTCATACTTATATCCATGCCCTTCAAGGTATTTGATATCATTGTGTAGGTATTTGATATCATTGTGTTTTCTCTTTAATTCTTCATACCCTTTCTTTCCTTCAGCCTCTCTTCTTCTAACTTCCTGTACATATTTTGCAGTATCATCAACCAGAGCATTTTTGTACATTCTGTCAAAGACTTCAAAGGATTGGCGATTAAGGAAGGAAGGAGGATGTCCAGCCTTCAGCAGGAATGCTCTTCTTGTTTCTCTGCTTCTCCATCCTTCTGCAGCTTCTGCAATACCTTCCCTGGTCATCCTCTCTACATACCTTTCTTCATAATTAAGACTCAGCAGATAGGCTTTATCTTCTTTTTCTCTTTCCTCTGCCCTTTTTAGGCTTTCTTCATCTTCCTCAACCTCAATTTGTTCATCCAAGTCTTGTAGAGCCCCAATCATAGGTTCTTCAGTTTGACTGACTTGTGGCTCAACAACAACCTTGGCCTTATCCACAACCTTTGTCTTATCTCTTCTTGTGTAGACTTTCTTGGTTGGTTTTGGTTTCTACCTTTTGGCATTTGGAGTCTCTGTTTTTTATGTCTTTTTTCTTTTAATTGACACTCCAACCTCAGGCTAAGGTTCTTCATTTATCACTGGTTCATTGACAGTTGGTTCAGTTACCTCTTTAGCAGGCTCATCATCAATTATTTCTTCGATTCTTGGTTATGATATAACTTCAGCTTGTGGCTCACTGTTTCTTTGATGTGTTTCCCTTTTAGTCTTTCTTGCAGCAGCCACAATTTCAGGATCATGTGTTCCTAGATTCTTCAAAATGTTGTTGTATATGCTCAAAACTGCCAATTTTGTGAGCAGTCCATAACTAATTCTTCCAGATGTTCTTTCACTTCGTTTTGGAATAGTTGGACTCATTTCAGGCTCATGCAGCTCTGGCTGTGTTGTTTCAGGCTCCTGCACAGTTTGTGCACTTTCGGGCTCATTTTCACTTTGTGCAACTGGAGTTTGTTCTTCAGATTGAGGCTGTTCAGCTTGATTCCTTTTAAATTCCTCTATTGTTGCCCCTATAGCCTCATCAGCCATCTTCCTTAACCTTTCATCTTCTTCTTCCTTCTTTTTTAGGTTGATTAAGGTTTCAAGTACTTCCTGAGGTATCTCCTTTTCTTCTTCAATTTGAGTCCTTTCAGCATTTATGATCTTTATCAGCTTCAGCCATGTCATGATCATTCACTTCATTTCTTTCTAGTATATCATCACCAGAAGTTATTTTGTGAGCAGATTTGGGATGTAGATCTTCATCTGTCTGAGCAATCCCTTTTCCTTTCATTTTTCTTTTTGCTACTTGCTCAGGGGTCTCTTATTCATCTTCAAACTCCCCCTTTTTTTTAGCATCCCCCACTTCCATGTCCTCCTCATATTCTTCATTTATCATTTTTAGAGCATTTGAGGTTCCTTCTTCAGCATTTTCATCACTGGCCTCGTTGTAATTTTCATTTATTAGCTTAAGAGCATCTGCTTCTAGATCATTATCCCCATGTTTTGGTGCATCTGAGGTCTTCTCAACCTCAGCCTGATCCAGGGCTTGAATTCTTTGTAAGGCATGTTGCAGACCTTGTTCCAAGGCCATGTTCTTTCTTTCAAAAAAATGCATTTTTATCTTTAAGCATAATATTCTCAAACTCCAATTCTACATTTTCAGAGATAATGTCATAAATATTTGGACTTAAGGATGGTGTTTCTTGGCTAGGCATGAAGTCAGGCTTAGAATAAGGTTCATTGGAAGAAGATTCAAGTGATGGTACTTTGTATATTGGTGGTGTACGTACAGATGATTCTTGGATATGTTCATGGATTGGTGAGATTGGAGGTATTGGAATGGATGTATCTTGAATAGTCTCAGGGCTGGATGTAAAAGGTTCAGTGTTGGCTGGAGATGACTGTACTGAAACATGGGCAAGTTCTGACCCCTATGAGGAGGTATCATCTTTGTCTTCAACAGGATTTGGGGAATCTGGTGGTGTGAATCTTTGATTATTGCCAGTGACATCATAAATCACATTATCAATGAAAACGTCATCATGCATTTGCACATTTTCCTCTGCACCATCACCCACATTTGGTTCTTTAGTTGGATCCTCAACCCTTTCAGCTGGTTCATCATCAACCTCCATACTGTCAATTTGTACCTCTAGTTCAGAACTGACATACACAACCATCTCACTACCAACCGGTTCAAAAACTGGTTCATTCATCTCAACATCATGACCCATCTCTTCCTCATTATGTGCTTTATGGCCAATTTGTTCTACAACAGGCTCATTTATCACTTGATCTGCCTGTGGCTCAGCAACTATAAGTTCATCTCCCACACCATCATCATCATCATCATCATGATCATCATCCTCATCAGATGCTTCATCACTATCATCCTCCTCATCTTCATCATCACTCTATTCAGGGGACGGAGGAACTTCCATCACTTCAATGTTTGCATCTAGTAACCATGAAGAATATCCTATTCAGCATTTTCATTAAACTGACTTCTTACTCCCTTTATTCTTTTATAGATATTTGGATCTTGCAGTCTCAAAGGTTCTCCTGCCAGGTTCAGATCTTGCAAAGATCTGTTGATCAGAATTTGTATGAACCTAGGATACATTAGAAATCTTTGATGTTCCTCCTTCACAGCTTTACTAACCAAACCATTGAAGATGAATCTTGAAAAGTTGAAAGGTTGGTTAAACAGAATTGCTACTGTCATTGTAGCCAGTTCCCTACTCAAGAGAGTCCATGTGCCTCTTTTTGGAGATAGAGACTGAATGGCATGATGTATCAAAAATCTGTATATCAATGGAAAGCTCCCCTTATGGAATTGACCTTCATGTACAATTCCTTGATAGCCCAGCATCTCTTGGAATATTCTTAAAAGTCTCTGGGTTGAGTATAAAGGTTGCACTTCATGATTATCATTTAATTGCAGAGATGCTCTTATGAAGGCTTCAGTGACTTCAATATCTTTCCCAAAACAGATGATTCAATTCTCTTTCTGTTTATATCATCTCTGTATTTAGCAGAACCAAAGAAATCCGTGATGTGATTCCTATAGATGATCGGGTTCTCTGTTAGTGCCACCCGTATATTGGAGTTATTGAGGAAGTTTATGATGAACTCCAACTCTCGATTATCATTATATACCACCAGGTGGGCGCACATATTATGCTTTGGTTCGAATTTCATTGCCATCAGTTCTGCAAAACAAAGAAATAGTCAGTACTCAATATAGCAGAGTAATAGCAGTTAGTAGTTAGAGAAGAAAGTCGTCTTCAGTAACCTGTTCCATAACAGTTTGCAAACCTACAAAAATCAAGCAAATAGTTAGTAAACGAGCAATCAAAACCTTAATTTCGAAACTCGGAGAGACAATAATCGATAATCGATGTCTTACAACGGTCGAAACAGAGGTAATGGCTATATTAGAAAAAGTATAGAGCACAAATGAGTATTTGGAGCGAGCAGGGGAGTTACGAGCAAAGGGTTTTTGTTTTAGTTTGAAAGAGGGAAAATGAAATGTTTGGAAAAGTTTCTAAGTCCCTCTTTTATACCTAAAATTTGGTCAGTAAATCCTTGATTTGTCGTCTAGTGCACTACTGTTGTCATTTAATTTAAATTAAATGTACCTCCCCTGCTCGAGCATACAGCCGAGAAAACATTTGTCTCCCACTGTACTCGAATACTTATCTCACATCATGCTCAACTTGCTTTTAAATGAAATGGTTAGGTAATTTTGAAAATGTTCATTTAGAGGATTGCTCAATACTGAGTATACTCGAGAGAAGAACTTTAGAATTTCCTAAGTGCTACACATCCATACTCGAGAGTTTTATTCAACAATCACTTACATATTTAGTTCAAACAATATAGTCAATGTGCTCGAGAGGTCATCACATGTACTACGTAACTTATGTGCTCGAAATACTTAGATAATTTTTCAGTCAAATAAGCATACTCGAAACACATTCAAATCATCAACTCAACTCGAACATACTTAAACAATATATTCTCTGATCACCTGTGCTCGTAGAGTATCTGTATGCTCGACAACACTTAGAAAAATCTATCATGACAAAACTTGTTCTCGTAGAGTATATTTATGCTCGAAAACACTTAGAAAAATTTATCATGACAAAACTTGTGCTCGTAGAGTAGAAATAAGACATCTATGCTCGAAACAAGTAGAAAAGTTTTTTTTTAAAAGCATGTCATTGTGCTCGAAGAGCAGAAATAAGACATCTATGCTCGAAACACTTAGAAAAGTTTTCAAAGCATATCATTGTGCTCGAAGAGCAGAAATAAGACATCTATGATCGAAACACTTAGAAAAGTTTTCAAAGCATATCATTATGCTCGAAGAGTAGAAATAAGACATTTATGCTCGAAACACTAAGAAAAGTTTTCAAATCATGTCATTGTGCTCGAAGAGCAACAAAAACAATTTCAAGCATAGAGTTATGCTTGAAAGCACTTGGACCATTTCAGATCACATATTTGAAACACATAAACATTTGTCTAACACTTTAGACATGTTCACACATAAACCTTCACTCAAATCATCAATTTTATCATTTCCAACACTCCATTGACTTAAGCATAAGTTTAAGGTGAATAAGAGATCAGAATTTAG
Source organism: Bidens hawaiensis (assembly GCF_021521415.1). Classification (NCBI taxonomy): domain Eukaryota; kingdom Viridiplantae; phylum Streptophyta; class Magnoliopsida; order Asterales; family Asteraceae; genus Bidens; species Bidens hawaiensis. The sequence continues at coordinate 103,245 of NW_027494085.1, forward strand.
TTAATGGTCTTTTCAAAAACATTTATAGAGAGATCTCAACATGGGATCATACTGTCTAAGCACTTTCACAACACTTCATGGTTGACATTATTATGACACAACACAGGTTGACAGTAGGTATAAACTTAACATGATTATCATTGTTTTTAGTGATATGATTAAGGTTCAATTAAGTGCATAAGGTATGAATGATCAACAATTTAGACTTTGGTTGGTCCTCATCTCTTCTCAAAGCTTATTCAGCTTTATCCAAGTTACCCCAAATTGACTTCAACCTCCTGCTGTATGGTCAAAATTGATTTGATTATTTAGAGCAGAGTTTATAAAGATCAGACTTTAAGGTTGAACATTGGACTTACATGCCATTCGGACATACATGTCTTACATTTAGGGTGTTTAGGACTTACTTGAATGCCCCACCCCTGTTGATCCCTTGATGCCCCTTTAAGTCTGATTATTTTCTTAGAGAATATAAATATTATCATAAGCATTTGTAACCTCCTTTTTTATGCTACTTAGGCTAATTCTTAGAGATATATATATATATATATATATATAATATTTAAAGAAAAATGATTTTTGGGTGACCATAACATCAACAGGCTTGCGTATGACTGGATAATTACCTTTCTACCTATCATTCAGAGATATGTGTAAGGAAAGATACCTTGATCTTCAAATGTTTCACCACATCAGTCTTAGCAAAATCATTATGTTTATATCACTTATTCAACTACACACCATGGAAAGCTACCATACAAACAATGACTGAGTTAGGTCTTTTAAGTCTACAATCCATGTGTTAGTTTGATCAGACAGTTTTCTATCATTTCCCAAAAGTTTGGATACAATCTCTATCTCAAAAAACTTTTAAGCTTCTACAAGGCTTGGAACTGAATATTCTTATCATTTCCTTTATTGAGATCACCAAAAACAGTTTGCTTAGTCAAAAATCATTTATTGTTTCTGTTGGGCTACAATAAATGGTTTATGCTTTTATATATGTTGTTGGGCTTTCTTTTGTAAACCGCAAAGGGTTTTCGGTGGGCTTGTGATTGTGTTGGGCTTAGGTATGGTATATGTCTATAAATACCATGCATTTCACCTTGTAAATGGTTAGTCATTTGTTAGTATTGAAGTCGTGACATTGTGTAACTCTTAAGGGCTTAAGCACCCAACTATTATATAATATTGTGTTTTGAAGCCTTTCTTGTGTGTTCTTATTGCTATTATCATTCACGTATTGAATCAACACGTTGTTTTTCCGCATTTCATCGTGCATTTGGTATCACATTGCAAGATCCTCTAACACGAGACTTACAATTGGTATCAGAGCCTATAGACGTACTCTAGGCTCGGTTGTGATATCAAGATTCAATTATTGGGTTGTTGGTTGATGTTTTGGTGTGTTTTCTGGAATTACAAGTGTGGTGGCTGTTGAAGTTGTGTTCATCGTGTTCATTTGAATTCTTTTGACTATTTTGAACACAAGATTGACCAAAATCAAAACTGGAATTCAAATTCCTAATTTTTAGGGATTTGAGGTTGTTTCCTTATCTAAAAACATTTCAAAAGTGGTTCTCGGGAAGACTTTGATCATTTCAACCAATTTTGAACGTTCTTGGTGGGAAAAGTGAGTTCTCGGCCAAGATTGAGGGTTCTCGGGATAGTTTACTAGTTCCCTGGTTCTCTGGTTCACTGGTTCTCTAGTTGACTTAGCAGTTCTCTGGTCATTATTCGGGTTCTCGGGTAACTAATTGGGTTCTCGGATATACGGGTTAGTTCTTGGATCATCAATTTGGTTCTCGAGTCAAGTATCTGGTTCTCGGATCAGTCTTTGTGTTCTCTGTTTACACTTGGGTTCTCTGTTAGGCCTACTGTTCATCTGGGCATGTTTGGATTGGGCTGTTTAAAGACTTTGGGTTTGTTTTGGGTTTATAATCATCATGGATCAATCCATCAACGCTTCCATTAACTCAGCACTTCACCAGGAGCTAGACTCCATTATGGGTACTGCTACCCGTGTGCCCCGTCTGCGGAAGCACGAAGGCTTCTATGAATGGAAAGTCAGGTTCGAAAAGTATGTCAAGATGAAAGATGCTAAGGTGTTGAGGAGCATAGTTAGAGGTCCTCAACCGATCACATATGAGACAGCCAAAGGAGAGATTGCTGTCAAGCCTATCGAATTGTATGTTGATGCTGACTATGACAAGGTAGAAGAAGATGAGAGGTCACTTACCACTCTTACTATGGCCCTGTCACCTGAGATTGCTCAAGGATTCCATGAGTTGCAATCAGCAAAGGCCTTATGGCAGGCACTGATAGAGGTCTATGAGGGAAATGAAGACATGAAACGCAGTTGTCAGGACTTTCTGCGCCAAAAGTTTAATATGTTCAATCATGTTCTGGGTGAGTCCTTGGAAAGTCAGCTGCAAAGATTCGTCACACTTGTAACCGAGATAAGATCAGCCAACATACACTTAACTCTCATTGAAACCAACAACAAGTTGATCAACTCTCTGCCACAAGGATGGGATATGAACGTTGCTGCTATCAAGAAGACAAAGGATCTTTCTAGACTAACCCTATCTGAGGTGATCGCTATCATCAAGTCATGTGATATGGATGACAAACAGCGAGCAATCAACCATGCAAATTCGTATACTGCTGCTGGATACACCGCGTCATCAAACAACACACTTATATCACAAGACAACTTCTCCATGTTCAAGTCCTCTCAGGGTGTGTACTCGCAACCGCAGCAGCCAAATGGAAGTTTTTCCATGTTCAGATCAACTCAAAGCCAATTCACTCCACCTACACCTCAGCCACAGCCGCCTGCTTCCATATTCTATCCACAGTCTCAACCCCAACCCAGTGTTGCTTCTTCCAGCAAGTCTCCTGCCCAAGGACCTGCCATCTCAAAAGAAACTCAAGAGAATATTGCTCTCATGGCAGGCTTCATGAACTGCTATAATGCTTTTCTTGCTGGAGACCTTGTTCAACCAGTTGGTTCTACTAAACTGGATCAGATCCATCCTGATGACGTGGAAGAGATGGACATCTCGTTGCAAATTGCCATGGCTGTATTCAGAGCGAAGAAGTTCACTAAAAGGACTGGCAGGAACAATTGGAACTTACCTGCAAACAAAAAAGTGGGTTTCAACAAGGAGAACCTTAGGTGCCACAACTGTCATGAACCAGGACACTTTGCTAGAGAATGCACAAATCCAGCAAAGGAGGGAAATACTGAAAGGGCTCTGGTTCTTGTGAATGGTGCAAGGGGATAAAATGTTGTTGCTAGAAGAAACAAACAAGGATTAGTTGCACAACAATTTGATTGGGCTGATCAGATGGAGGCAATCACTATTCTGGGTCAGACTGCAAACCTCACTCAAGTTAATGATGTTTAAGAAGGAAATGAGACTGAAGACCAGGTGAAGAGTCTCCAGTTTGCTTTCATGGCTTCTACTCCTGCCGGTTCATCTAAGGTAAACTCTAATTTATGTTCTCAAGCATGCATCATAAAGGTAGGGCTATTTTGTGTGCATAATAGTAATCTTGTTAGGGAAATGGAAAATATAAAACACGAAAACTATACACTTAAGAAACTTGAGAAGGGTCTTACAGAAAAACTAGAAGCATCAAACAAAGACTTTTCAAAACTGCAAAGTGATTTTAGTGTCAAGTGTTGTCACATCTTAGATGCCAATAAGAAAATTGCTAATCTAACCGCCAAACTTGAAGCATCTATTTTGGAAAACGCTAAATTAACGAATAAATTTGAAAACGCTGAGTTCAATTTTAAAAAGTTTGATGTTTCTAGTGCGGTCGTTGAGTCAATGATTGAAAAGCAATTAAGATGGAATGAAAAGAAGGGTGAGGGAATTGGGTATAATGAGGTTCCACCTCCATACAATGATAATTATACTCCCTCTTCTTTTGTTATTGAGGAAGATAAAGAGAAATCTTTGAAATATGGAAAACCTGAAATTAATGAAAAGATAATACCCGGGTTTATCAAACCAGCTCAATCAGTTGTGAAAGTGAATGATACTAATGGGTGGACGATGAAGTAATCATTGAGGATTGGGTGGACGATGAGGAAGATTTACTTGTTTTGCAAAATAAAGACAATTTTAATAATGCTTGTTTTGAATTGTGTGATTTATCTTTTGTTGAGACTAATGCTTGCGTGGGCCCTGTTTTTAAAAGCATAAACAATTGTGTGGTTGAATGTTTTAGTAGTAGTAATATGTGTGATGTATTCTTAAATACTTACGTTAAACAGGAAAATGCTAGTAAATACACACCACCAAAACCTGTTAAAGAAGTAAACACAGGCATGAAAAGTGAAGTAAATCAACCACTAAGGTCGATGCAAGACTGCAAAATTTGCAAAGTAGATCGAGACCAGGAATTGGCCACCCAGATTTACATGTGAAGCGACAAACTTGCTTCAACTGTGGCATTCCTTGTCACATTGCTAGAAACTGCCCGCATCATCCTTATGTCCCATATTATGGACACCGTCAGAGGAGCGTGCCTCGGAATACTTTCAACAAATCACATTCAAATAAATCAAAGTATTTCAAGGCAAGTCCTTCTGATGGAAATTGGATTCGAGACAAGGCCGATCATGCCAAAGTTAGACAAGCGACTCCTGCCATGTCTCGAAAACACGTCGGAAAACCGAGTTTGGTTTCGAGACCTTCACACGTTTCGGGATAGAAATTAAAAAACAAATCAAATCTTTCACGGTCTTCCAATCGTAAACCTGAGACAAAGAAAATCATTTGTGTGAGCCACAAAATTTTAAAACTGAAATACAAATGGTTACCTAAGTCTCCGGTTTCCAAACCTCAAAACTCCTCATGTACAATTCTAGATAATCGAGAAGACATGTCTTGGTTACCCGTATCTAAAATTGATAAATTTGGTGTGCCCAGAGTGACTATGGACTGGGTACCAAAATCTAACTGATCTCGCACATGTTGCAGGAACGGCTATGGAGGAATATCATCAGACCGTGGTTTATTGATAGTGGCTGTTCCAGGCACATGACAGGGGACATATCTCAACTGAACGACATTCATATCTTTAATGGAGGCTATGTTTCCTTTGCGGGAGGGGAGAAAGGTAAAATCACGCAGAAGGGTACGGTAAGTAATGGAGTATTGAGATTCGAAAACGTGAACTTTGTTCCTGAACTAAAACACAGGCTGCTCAGTGTTTCGCAGATCTGTGATAAAGGCTTTTCAACTCATTTCACGAACAAAGAATGCTTGAATTTAAAACTTGGTATAATTATACCAGAGGACTGGGTCCTTGTTCGATCACAAAGAAAAGATAATACGTGATCGACATGAACAGAAATGTTCCAGAAGAAATTACATGTCTATTTTCAAAAGTATCGGAACATAATGCCATGTTGTGGCATTGTCGTCTTGGACATGCAAATGTCAAAAACTTGAACCGTCTTTCTAAAAACAACATTGTCCGAGGTTTGCCAATCAAAGATTTTATAACAATTGAAAAATGTGTTGCTTGCGCTTTGGGCAAACATCACCGCAAACCTCACAAGCCGAAAGTGTTTAATTCCATCTCATTTGTGTTTCAATTGCTTCACATCGATCTGTTTGGTCCGGTACACGTACTGAGTCTTTCACGTAGCTCTTATTGTTTAGTTATTACTGATAATTACTCAAGTTTTACTTGGGTATTTTTCCTGTCAAATAAGAGTGAAACTGCAGAGCTGATCAAGATGTTCGTGGTACTAAAGGAAAATCAGCTGAATCTAATGCTCAAGAGTATTCGTTGCGACAATGGAACTGAGTTCAAGAACTCCGTGTTGAATCACTTCTGTGCTGAAAGGGGTGTGCTCAGATAATAAAGTTCAGCTCGCACACCGCAACAAAATGGAGTTGCTGAGAGAAGAAACCGAACTCTTATCGAGGCAGCAAGAACTATGCTGTGTGACTCAAAACTACCTCTGTTTTTCTGGGCTGAAGCTGTTAACACTGCATGCTACGTGCAGAATCGGGTTCTGATCAACAAAAACCAGATGAAGACTCCATATGAGATCGTCTATGGACATAAACCCACTGTTGCTCATTTTCATGCGTTCAGATGTTCATGCACACTGTTGAACCTTGACTCGACTCGGAAATTTGTAGCAAAGGCCGATGACTGCTATTTTGTGGGTTATACGGGTCACACTACTTACAGGGTATACAACAAGTCCACAAAGCAAATCGTGGACTCGTACGATATTCGGTGGCTTGAGGAAAACGAGACGGATGCTAGAGTTGGACCTAACTGGTTGTTTGACTACAACGAACTATTCAAGCCATTCAATGTGCCTTCACCCGTCGATGCTGAAACTTCTAATATAGTGGGATGTGCTGACGAAGATGAAGAGTTGTTTGATATTCTTCAAAAGGGGCCGGTTGCGGGTATTAATCCGCCAAAATTGTTCGACAATAGTCAACCGTCATCCTCGGGTTCTCAAGATCCTGATTCAACACTTGTCTCAGAATCAACTCCAAGTTCTCCAGTTGAGAGTGGTTTGCCTTCAACCTCAACACCTTCGGCTAATGTTCCATCAGTTGAGGGGGAGAGTCTCATCAGACAAGTTTTCAGCAGTACTCTCTTTCCAGATGCTATTTCGAACGTATACATTGCTAATACCTCGTATCAGCATAGTACAGCAGCTTCCGGTTGGAGAAATCCTCTAATCGATTGGCTTGATGAACTCACAAATTTGCCGGCCACCAGCAGTGTTCTAGATCACTCCGTTCCATCAAGAATTCAACGGGATCATCCAATTGAAAATATCATTGGTCCCTTTGAGTCGGGTGTGTCAACAAGAAGTCAAACAGGAAACATAAACAATTATCTCTACCCCTGTTTCATTTCTCAAATCGAACCGAAATTAGTTGACATGGCACTTCTGGAACCTAGCTGGGTAGATGCAATGCATGAAGAGCTAAATCAGTTTGACAATCTAAATGTCTGGAAATTGGTGAAACTTCCTAGCAGGAAAAAGTCGCTTGACACGAGATGGGTTTTCAGAAACAAACAAGACGATACTAGGGTTATTGTCAGAAACAAGGCTCGTCTTGTAGTTCGTGCATTTCGTCAGGTAGAAGGGTTGGACTACACAGAAGTTTACGCTCCCGTAGCTCGACTTGAGGCAATTCGTATATTCTTGGCATATGCATCCTATATGGGATTTACTGTCTATCAAATGGATGTCAAGACCGCCTTCGGTACGGGGAAGTAAAGGAAGAAATCTATGTGGATCAGCCACTAGGCTTCAGAAGTTATAAGTATCCTCATCACGTCTACAAGCTAGACAAAGCTCTCTATAGTCTTCACCAAGCCCCTCGGGCGTAGTATGCTACGCTAACGGCTCACTTGTTGGAACATGGTTACAAGCGTGGGACCATTGATCAGACACTGTTTCTGAAGACGATTGGAAAGGACCTCATCCTTGTTCAAATCTATGTGGATGACATCATTTTCGGTTCTACCAGCACCACTCTGTGTACTGAATTTGAGGGGGTTATGAAGAAGAAGTTTGAGATGAGTTCACTGGGAGAGATGATGACATTTTTGGGTTTACAAGTTCGTTAGAGTGCAACAGGGATTTTACTGCAACAAGGGAAATATGTCGAAGACATTCTAGCAAAGTTCGAGTTCCAAGATTCCAAATCGGCAGCGACTCCCATGGCGGAAAGACCACTTCTTTCTTCCGATGCTGATGGGAAATCCGTAGATCAAACATACTATCGATCGATGATCGGATCCCTTATGTATCTCACTGCTAGTCGTCCCGACATCATGTTTGCTGTTTGTCAATGCACGTGTTTCCAGGCTAACCCTAAACTCTCTCATTTAATTTCTGATAAACGTATTTTTTGTTATCTGAAAGGGCAACCGAAGCTTGGTCTTTGGTATCCCAAAAACTCAGAATTTGATTTGTATGCTTTTGTTGACAGCAATTATAGAGGTGATGATATTGACAGGAAATCCACATCTACGGGATGTCAGTACTTGGGTGACCATCAGATTTCGTGGCAATGCAAGAAACAACAGACGGTGTCTACTTCTACAGCCGAGGCTGAGTCTGTGGCTGCTTCCGCATGCTGCTCACAGGTTATCTGGATGCAACATCAATTGCTGGATTACGGTTTGGAATTTCTTGACACTCCCATCTTTTGTGATAATAATGCTGCTATTGCATTTGTTAAAAATCGTGTTCAGCATTCCAAAACCAAGCACGTTGACATCAAAGTCCATTTTATTCATGACTGTTACGACCGGAAATTGATTCATCTTGAACAAGTCCACACCGATAATAACGTGGTGGACTTATGTACTAAACTGGTTGGAACAGCCAGGTTCAATGTGCTTGTGGGATTCCTTAAGATGCTTCGTTTTGATGATTGAGTCTTACTTGAGGTAAATTTGTACATAAAATTTTTTCGGTTTTTGGTAAAATTTTTGCACAAATTTAGGGGGAGAAAATTAAAAATATTCAAAAAGAGTGTGCGTGTGTGTTTTCATGAAAAAAAAAAACGTTTTTCTTAGCATGCTTAAAATTATGTCGGTCATTTAAGTCTGAAGGACATGTATCTTTACGTGTTTGGTCCTGTAGTATACTCGTAGACAAACGGGATAGACATTCACCTAAAGGCTAAAAGTGACCAGGGTGGCTGAGTTCTAAACTGGTTTTTAGTTATTGTTTTAACATCGGGAAGTGATATAAATATTCAGTTACAAGCCTCATGAAAAGGTTTAAAATGTTTTAAATGAAAATATGATCCAACCTATGAAAAATGATAGGAAAATCGACTTTGTGTGCCTAACGTGTGAAGTTAATAGGCTTAAAAGGCTTTTGAATAGTCATTGTTATGTAAGGTAGCTTTCCATGATGCGTAAGAGTCTAAAGTGATATAAACAAAAATTTGCTAAAACTTATTGTGGAGAGTCATTTTGAAGACATATGTATGTGTCTAGATACATCTCTCCGAATGATAGGCAGAAAGGCAATTATCCGGTCATACACAAGCCCGTCAGTATCTTGATCACCAAAAATACTTATTGTGCATATATTTAAAATATATATTTATATATATATATATATTATTTTTATATTATATCTACGTTCAAATAAATTTTAAAAGCTTTAAGGGTACAACTAGAACTACATGAATACAAAGCATTCCGAATGAAAGGCATATAAGTCCAACGTTCAACTTTAAATGCTTAAAAAGCTGACTCAACAATTTAATGTGTCTACCTCCGAGATAGTGACTCAGAGATGACATCTATGGATGAGAGTCAAATTTTATCAAAAACTTTTGATTAAGTACTGGGGGGTGGAGTCAAGTTTGGGTGATCCGGAGAAAGCCAAATATACTTTGAGAAGAGATAAGAGGCATCATAAGTTCAAAAGTGATGTCCATCTAAGATTTAAGCCTAACTGAACCTAATGCGTATCACTGAGGCAATGAAAATCATGCTAAGTTTGCAAATACCTGCTATCAACCTGCTCTCTGTGTCATAATAAGGCTGAAAATGAATCGTTGTGAAAGCATCCTAGTGATATGATTACAAGTTAGGATTTTTTCTTAAAGTTTAGTCCCGCGTGAAAAACTGAAATCGGATCCCAAAATTGTTAAAAACTACTAAAAGCCTGATCATTGTATAAATCTTGATGTATGTGTTTTATTTTATTTTACTTAATTTTATTTTTTATTTTATTTTGCATCACGGTTTTATCTCACGGTTACTCTCGTTAAGACGAACATGTTAAGGCATCGTTTTTATTAAACATGAATTGAAGGATGGTCATGTGTGGCCTGGTTGGTATGTGCATGGGTCTGGCCCATATGGACTTATCCATCTTGGATATGAGCATATATGTGTTCTAAGCCCAATTATGTTCTCGACCCAATGTGTTCTCGGCCCAAATCTTATCACAATTGAAGTTTAAGAGGCATAATTCAGATTTTGGGTTATCATTATCATCATAATCATTCAAATCCTATATCTCCTCTACAAACACATTAGTAGAACCTTCCATCAAAGGACAATCATCTCATATACATTGTGTGTATCATCTAAATCATCAAGGCATAAGAAACCAAATCAATTGAACTATTCACGATGAACCTTAAATCGGGTTTATGGTATCTTGGACATTACACACTTTGTTGGATACATGTTTAGGATATATTGAATGGCGATTTCGGTTGGTTTAAGTGTATTTGTGGTCTTGACTGGTTTTGACTGTTAGATTAAGTTGCAGGTTTCATGGTGTTCGTGTGAGGAAGACGACACTGTTTATGGAAACCCTTGGTTTCCATAAACAGAGATCTCCGTGTTCTCGAGATTCTGGTTAACCGAGAACGGCTGGTCAACCAGAGAACTCTGGTTTCACCAAAGATCCCATGAGTTCTCGGGCAAGGTTAACCGAGACCTCATGGTCAACCAGAGAACTCTGAGTTAATCAGAGATCTCTAGGTTCTTGATCTTGGTTGCCCGAGAACAATATGTTCTCAGGTACTTAATATAATATTGACAGAGAACATGGTTCTGAACCGAGATCTTCCTTAAAACATAAGAAAATGACAATTTCTTGACAAACTTTCACCACTTGATACTTTTGATCCTCAAACTGTTTTACATGCTCAAAACTAATCAAACTCTTGATCTTATGTGGTGTTTCAGTCACCAAGCATCTAACTTGACTCGTTTATTGGAGATATGGCTGATCAAGCACCGTTGAAAATAGCTGACTCTCATAATGCAGCTGGTTGTCTGTTTGATCCCCCTCCTGCTCACCAGGAGTTCAAATCAATGATTGTCAGGCTTAATACATGCAGAATTTCACACACCCTTCTGCAAAATCCTGTTATATGCAAGAAGATGGTCTCAGATTTTTGGAATCATGCCTCCATCAATCAGAGGGGACCAGGGGGAGCAACAGTGATTGAATCAAATATTCAGATGGTTCCGGCGGTAATCTCTGAGGCCATCATCTGCGAAGTACTTCTGTTTGGTGATCAACCTGATCACCCTACAGAATACCCAGCGGATGCGGTCGCAGAGATCATCTCTCGGATGAGCTACGAATGTGCTTACCCTCCCGCTATCAAGAAGCTATTCCATTCGTACTGGCGTAAGCTCATTCATACCTTCTTCACATGCATATCCGGAAGAAAGGGAGGTTCTAATGAAATAAGTCATACACAGATGTCTGCGGTGGTTGCTTTGATCATGGATTGGGATTACAACTACCCCAAATTCATTTTCAATGAGATGATGAGCAACCTCAAGGGGAAGAAGAAGGAGATGTTCCTCATGTATCCGAGGTTTCTATAGATGATTTTTTATTCACATTATCCACAACTGGTGAGATCTATAGAGACGCTCGATTTGAAGAGTTTGGGTCCTACTACTTTTGGTATGATGAAACAATCAAGGAAGGGAAATAAGATTACATACCAGGGACTCCATCCCTTGGTAAAATTCGGGAAATTTGCTGATCTTGAAGCTGCAGCTACACCAATCGTTGCTGAGGAGCACGTGATTCCGGTTCTGATGTGCCTAAAAGTGGTTTATAAAAATATTGCAATTAATCAACCTAGCACAACGAGTAATAAAAACCTAGAATACCCTAAACCAAACCACTAGAAACAGACAAGTGAACCTATCGGGTGTAGAATAGCTATAGGAAGTCCGGGAATATCGAACCCTAGAGACACTTATTAAATCAACGAAACTAGATTCTAAAAGCTAATTAAATTAATAATTAAGAAAAAGAATATTTTTAGATTTTTATTTATTTTATCTTAAAAATAATTATTACTTAGACTAATTTAAACTAATAAATTAAACTTAAAATTCTAAGACTTAGACGAAAATACTAATGAGAAAGGCGTTACCTAGGCAAGGAATCTGAATTATGATGACTCGGGCTTTTATCTGTTAAGGAAAAATACTACTAGAACCGGGAATCTAAAAATATGAACCATAGGAAACCTAATGGATCCCTAATCACCCTTAAGGGGTCACCTAATAGGAAACCCTAAAGATCATGTAAAAGCACCGGCTTATTGGCTCACCTGTCAGTTCACCAATTATGATTAATTACCCTAGAAAATAGCTAACCCATCGGTTTCACTATCTCTATGCACCTAAGTACACGGGGTGGTCTAGAAGAGATCTAAAGGACACGGGCAAGCAGTGAAACTAAGGAAAACTAGGCAAACTTCCTGTCAGACAGTTTAACCTAAAACCCTAATAACAAAGACAAACCCAACAACTTATCACCCGTCGGATATCTAAGCAAGTAAGAATATAAACTTCTAATAATATGCTAAAAAATCAGTTTCTATGGTGTATGAGCTCAATAAACCATAAACAAGTTTCAAACACACAGTAAACAACCCTAACATGCACCTATAATCAAAAGACATTCAATCTAGCGACATGTGAAACATTCATTCAATCACAAATCAGAAGTAAATACGCATAAATAACATCCAATAAATCTGATCGAAACTTTTAATTAACCAAAATCCAATAAACAATTCCCGAAATCCGTTAAACCTTAATCAATCACAAAACATTAATCCAAGCCTAGATAACTAAAAAGGATTAGCCAATAATCATGTTCGAAATAAGAAAATAATAAATTGTTTCAACAAAGTTCATAATAAAAATAATAGAATTAAAAATAAGACAACCGTGTTTGAGTGAGTAGGTAAGAACCCGAACACCTCAAAAGATTTGCCTTGCGGCAGATATTTTCTTTTTCTTCCGTTGACAATTGTTGTAGCTGCTGTCTTCTCTTGATTTTTCTCCACTTCCAACAATAATAATAGTAATTTTCTAAGAATGTGACCACTCTCTCTCCAATCATGCTGTCTTCTGCTTTGCTGCTACCCGTCGAATAATGAATGAAGGTCTCCCCAAAATCTTGGTTTCTTTAACATATATATATATATATATATATAAAAATATAAGTGGCGGCTGTATAAAAAATCCGTGACCTAATCCACCTAGAAAACTAATGGGCTTTTTATTATTATTATTATTATTATTATGAAACACACCTTTTTCTTTTTTTTTCTTTCTAAGTACTTATATAATTATAATAATAATAATTAGTATTATATATCAAATGCCCGATTCGTCATTCATCGGTCTCAAGTTTAGTAAAAGTATTCCATTTTAGCTCAAAGTCTCTAGAAACCATTAAACTCACATGTGAACCAAATATTAAAAATATTAAATAAAAACATGGCTCAAAAGTATTTAAAAGTAGGGAATATCTATAAATTATTATGTATAATTGAGACGACATCAAATATCCCCACACTTAAATCTTTTTCGTCCTTGAAAAAGCTATTCGCAATGGAATCTTAATCGGAAAACTAGTTTTCAAAACATTTAGGCTATCATAATTAATAATAGATAAACGCAAAAACCGCGATTCCCGATATTGTTGTACCCTTAAACCCAGCCACCAACCTATCAAGCCCCCCATCATATTCAGTGATTAAGTTCAAGTGATATCAATAAGCCTATGGGTCTCACACCTAAAGAGTTACAGATCCACTTATCCCCATCTCAAGCATAATCAAGACAATATAAACCGGGTTGAAGCAGACTGGTTCAACCTATCACCGTAAGCTAAAAACCCTTTAATGGTAAGAAAGAAAATGCACTTAGGTGGAATTTAGATGCATGAATGGTCAAGTGAGTTCGTACGAGCAATTCCTAAACCTAAAACTATATTTAGCAGATTTCGACCCAACATTGTTTCACCCGAGCTGCAACCCAGTATATGACGGTCTCAGGCCTCCACCCTTAGTATTTCCTAAAAATATTTCTTGACTAAAACCTTAGAGCCCCAATAGTGTATCCTCAGAGTCATCATCCCCTTGGTAACACGTAAGCTCTCGGCCCCGTCTAGTATGTGCCTTTTGGCCTCTTTTTCTATTACTTGATTTTTTTTTTTTTTTTTTTTTTGTATGAATGCTTCTTTGGCATTTTCAATACTTTGTCATTCACTTTACTTTCAAAATATTTGCACATATTTGACGTTCGTGAAACAAAACTTTGTGCTCTTAGGCATCTTTTACCTAAATATATAACTATTTTCTAAGCTCGTATAAATGATGGACATGGTCGGGCGCCACCACCCGTTATTTATTTTCATAAAACAGAATGGCGTGCAAAATTTAAATGCATGCAATTCTCACCACCTCAAGGTTTAAAGATTAAGGTAATACTCGATATGCCTTATCGAATGTCAGCTTCACTATCCCCCCTCAATATGAGAACCCACAAGGTTTATGACAATTTGGTATATTAATAATAATAAGGGGAAACCTTTCAAGGCTAGTTAGGCCTACCGACACATCCCAAATTAAGTACGCTTTCTATATTTTTATATCTCATATATATTAGTAGTTTTAAAAACCAATCCCCAATTTTTTCTATCATTTTCCATTTTGTCGCAAAATATTTAATTCATGGGACACACTTTTTTTTTTTCTTTTTTTTTGGGTTTTTTTTATTTATAAATATATACTTTTTTTTAATTTTTTATTTTTTTTACTTTTTTTTTAAACTACCTAAAAAAACGTCAGTTTGCCATCCCCACACTTAAATTTCACATTGTCCTCAATGTGAGACAGAATAAATACAAAAATAAAGCAGAAATAAAATAAAACAAAAAATAGAGAAAATGGAACAGACTCCCCTGGTAATAAGCCAGTGATCTTCATAAGTCAAGTTCGGATAAAGCGACCGTATAGCATTTCATTCGCGGCCGCAACTTTTGGGTCCCCTTTACAATCAAATAAGCTCAGAACGCCCCCGTCCGAATGAAGATTGAGTACGAACGTTAGCATCCAAACCTGCAAAACAAAGCTCAAAGCACCCAAAGCAGACATCAAACAGACTCTAAAACATAAAAATGACTCAAAATACAAAAATAAAAGAAAACAAATAAAAAACATATACAAACTCTACACTCGGGTATTCACCCGAGGTCCTATCCCTATCAATCAATCAACCTAGGGATGTCGAGGCGAAACACGTCCTCCTCAACCGAATCAACCGGCCCACCAATATAATGCTTTAACCTAAAGCCGTTCACCATCCATGCTCTTCCCTCCTGATCAACTAACTCAACCGCACCGTGCGGGAATGCTGCCTTCACCGTATAGGGTCCTACCCATCTCGATCTAAGCTTACCTGGAAATAACTTCAGACGGGAATTATAACTCAACACCTGATCCCCACACTTAAACTCATTCACCTTTTTCAACTTCCTATCATGTAACGCCTTCGTACGTTCTTTATAACTCCACGATCGCGATCATCTCTCAGTTCCTCTACCTCATGAATTTGGAGATACCGGTTCTTTGCCACTTGGGTTAGGTCAAGATTAATGGATCTCAACGCCCAATATGCTCGATGCTCTAACTCAACCTGTAGATGACACGCTTTCCCGTAAACCATCCTAAAGGGTGTGGACCCAATAGGCGTTTTAAATGCTGAGCGGAAAGCCCAAAGCTTGTCATCTAACTTATCAGACCAGTCCTTTCGGTTACTGCCGACAATTTTCTCCAAAATACACTTAACACCTCGGTTTGCGTTCTCCACTAGCCCGCTCGTCTGTGGGTGATAGGCGGTGGACAACCGATGGGTGACCCCATACCGTGCCAACGTCTTCTCCATCTGGGCATTGCAAAAGTGCGTGCCCCTATCACTGATCAAGGCCTTGGGAGTACCAAACCGACAGAACAACCTCTTTAAGAATCCCACTACAACTCGGGCGTCATTAGTGGGTAAGGATTGAGCCTCAACCCACTTGGAAACGTAATCGATAGCCACGAGAATGTATCGGTTCCCTCGAGAAGAAGGGAACGGACCCATGAAATCAATGCCCCAAACATCGAAAACCTCACAAACCTGAATAGGGTTTTGGGGCATCTCATTACGAGATGAGATGTTTCTATTGCGCTGACATGCGTCACACTGTCTGACAAACACGTGTGAGTCTTTGAAAATCGATGGCCAATAAAATCCAGAATCTAGAACTTTCCTAGCGGTGGAAGGCGGACCATGGTGGCCTCCAGTCAAACCCTCATGACAATGTCTAAGAATCTCACGGCCCTCTTCCCTACTCACACACCTCCTCAACACTCGATCGGCGCCTACACGAAACAAATACGGTGCATCCCATATATAGTGGCTGGCATCTGCGAAAAACTTCCTCCTCTACTGATAACTCATGCCCTTGACCACCACTCCTTCGACCAGATAATTCGCAATGTCGGAGAACCAGGGTAGACCCTCCTCTTCAGCACTAACGTACAAGACTGGCTCGCTCTCAAATCTCACTCTCACCATCATTAATGACTCGTGGGGAAACCTATCCCCAATGGTGTCCTCTCTAATCTCCTCTCTCTTCGGATCCTCCAAACATGATAAGTGATCCGCAGCAAACATTCTCCGCTCCCTTTTTATCCCTAATCTCAATATCGAACTCGGAAAGCAAGAGAATCCATTGTATCAGATGAGGTTTGGCATCTTTCTTGGCGAACAGGTATCGCAATGCCGTATGATCAGTATAAACGTTGGTTTTGGACAGCACGAGATAAGAACAGAATTTGTCGAACGCGAAGACCACTGCTAGAAGCTCCTTCTCGGTAGTCGTGTAATTCTCCTGAGCATCATTGAGGATCTTACTCTCGTAATAGATAGGATGGAAGTGTTAGTCCTTCCGCTGACCTAAAACAGCACCGACTGCAAAATCACTAGCGTCGCACATGAACTCGAAGGGTAAGCTCCTGTCGGTGCTACTAAGATAGGGGCGTTAACCAGCTGCCCCTTGAGAAACTCAAACGCCTTCAGACAATCAGCATCAAAGTCGAATGTGATGTCCTTCTCTAGAAGGCGAGTCATGGGCCTGGTGATCTTAGAAAAATCTTTGATGAACCTACGGTAAAAACCCGCATGCCCGAGAAAACTCCAAACGGATTTCACACTAGTCGGTGGAGGAAGTCTATTGATAGTGTCGATCTTAGCTCTATCTACTTCAATACCGTCTCGAGAAATCTTGTGCCCGAGCACAATACCTTCAGTCATCATGAAGTGACACTTCTCCCAGTTCAGCATCAACTACGTCTCTATGCACCGCTTCATCATCCTCTCAAGATTAGGAAGACATTGATCAAAAGAGTCCCCATATACCGAAAAATCGTCCATGAAAACCTCCATGGAAATCTCGATCATTTCCTGGAAAATCGCTACCATGCAACGCTGGAAAGTAGCTGGAGCATTACATAACCCGAAAGGCATACTTTTGTACGCGAAGGTACCTTATGGGCATGTAAAGGTGGTCTTTTCCTGATCCTCATGCGCAACCGGGATATGGAAATAACCTCAAAATCCATCAAGAAAACAGTAGAACTGTCGTCCCGACAAACGCTCCAGCATCTGATCGATGAACGGAAGAGGAAAGTGATCTTTCCTAGTAGCATCGTTAAGCCTCCTGTAGTCAATGCAAACCCGCCAACCTGTGACTGTCCTAATTGGAATAAGCTCATTACGTTCATTAGTGACAACTGTCATCCCTCCCTTCTTAGGGACGACCTGAACTGGACTCATCCATGAAGAATCAGAGATGGGATAAATCAGGCCAGCGTCGAGGAGTTTGATAACCTCCTTCTTGACCACCTCCGACATGTTAGGGTTGAGCCTCCTCTGAGATCGAATTACAGGCTTGTACTCATCTTCCATGAGTATCCTGTGCGTGCAAAAGTTCGGGCTGATGCCCTGAATGTCCATGAGTTTCCACGCAATAGCCTGTTTGTGTGCCTTGAGCACATCAACCAACCTCGACTTCTCATCATCCGTCAACTGAGAAGAAATGATGACGGGCAAATCAGCCTCACCGTCCAAGAAAGCGTACTCCAAATGAGGAGGTAGCTCTTTAAGCTCAATGGACGGTGGTGCCTCAATCGATGGTCTCTCCTTCGGTCCCTCGGTGCTATCGACAACCGTGAACACCTTGGGGTATTCAGGAGGTGAGCTAGCAAGAATGCCCAGGTCATGCTCCGGGGAAACATCAACCTCATCCTCCTGATTGAACAAATATGCTCCAGAGATGTAGTCAAGACAGTGCTCGAACTGAGATATGAACGTGTCAAGGAAGTAAACGGAATCGTCTTGACTACTGGAGTTCCTCATCGATTTGACGACATCGAAGGTGACGTTCTCCTACCCTACACGAAGTGTATTTTTCCGTCGAACACGTCAATAAGCGCTTTAGCAGTACGCAAGAAAGGTCGTCCCAAAATGAGCGGGACCTGATCATCAGCCTCCATGTCAAGAATAACAAAATCCACGGGGAAAACGAATTTATCGACTTTAACGAGTACGTTTTCCATGATTCCCGGCGGATATTTGACCGAACGGTCGGCCAATGATAAACTCATGCGCATTGGGACCGGCTGGCCAAGGTCTAGCTTTTTATAAAGAGAATATGGCATCAGATTTATGCTAGCACCTAAATCGGCCAACGCGTAGCTCTAAGTTGAGTTGCCAAACACACACGGAATCGTGAAGTGTCCCGGGTCTGCTAATTTCTCCGGTAGCTTGTTCTGGACTACCGCAGAGCATCCTTCACTTAGACATACCGTCGCAAGCCCTTCCAGCTTCTTCTTGTTCGAAAGAAAATCTTTTAAGAATTTAGCATATTTGGGCATATGCTGGAGTGCTTCGACAAACAGAAGATTGATTTTTAACTGTTTAAACATGTCCAAGAAATGTCTATATTCCTCCACATACTTCTGTCACAAAAGACGAGCAGGATACAGAACTCGAGTAAGATCGACTTCGGGACTCTTCTTTTCTTCAATCTTCTTCTTAACAACCTTCTCCACAGGAGACTCACCGTTTGACGCGAGTACTTGCTGGGGCTCGCCTCTCGTGCGTCCTCACAGGAACCTCCATCTCTATCTCCTTGTCCACCGGCTCCTCATCATCTTTCGGCGGCTGCTCTCTATCGCCTCCTCTACCACTGCGGGTGGTCAGCGCCTTCAACTGTGCCTTCGGGTTAAGCTCGGTGCTTCTCAGAAACGCTCCGACCTGCTTATTAGGTAGCATATGCTTCATCATCTCATCCACCTTTCGAGACATCTCCAAAATTGACGACTGTTGGTTCTTCAATAAGGTGTCGTGCTCAGCCAGTCTATTCTGTGTGTTATTATCTCTGTCAATAAGTTGGGAAAGCATGGTAGATTGCTTAGTTAGAAACTAAATAAGATCCGGATCCATACCACTGCTCTTCCCCGCACTCGAAATCACTACCACCTCTGTATCTCTAACCTGACTTTGCTCTTGCCTCGGCTGAAAGCCCTGAGCATTACCTCCCAACCTCCAACCATAGTTTGAGCTATTCCTCCATCCGGGGTTCCCATAGGCATTATGTCCTCTATTCTGATTTCCTAAGTAGTCCACCTGCTCCTGTTGATCGACCTGACAATCAACTGTGTCGTGCCCTCCTCGGCATATCTCGCACCTATTAACAACCTTCTTCAAGTCCTTAATTTCCCTCTGAATTGCCTCTAAGGCAGCCGTGATGCCAGTATCATTTGAGATTTGATGGACGCCTCGAGCGGAAGAATTGGTGGTCTTAGAAATACCTCGGGCGGACGGCCCCTGCTGCTCCGCTAGGGCGAAGCTCTCAAACATCGACTCGCACTCATCTATATCCAGGTTCTCTAACATGTCCCCTCCAGTTGACGTGTTGATTCTCTGCTGCATCTCATAGGTCAGCCCGTTATAGAATTTCTCGACTACGGCCCATTCGGACAGACCATGCTGGGGGCATCTACTAAGCAGATTATGGAACCTTTCCCAAGCCAACGGGTATCACGAAGTCGCGAGGCTTTAGATGGCGGAAAATACTTCTTTAGGAATCAATCTTGAAGTTCGTCCCAGGTAATGATGGACCCAGGGGAAAGGTTTTCAAACCATGATGAAGCTCGACCCTCTAGAGAAAATGGAAAATGATGAAGGTAGATAGAAGCACGAGTGGCGTTGGTGATATGAAAAGTGTCGCAGATGCGAGTGAATTTGTTTAGATAGCCTGGCGCGTCCTCGTCTTCAAGTCCGTGAAATGGGGAAGAATTTGCGATAGAATTCATGACATTGGGCGGAATATGCCAGTTATTAGCATCGGGCATCGCCAGACGTGTGATAGCAGACCATCTCCCCATAACTTCCTCATTCGCTCTCGAGTGAACCGTACGCCTAGGCGGAATAGCGTAACCCATATCTAACGTGGAATCTGAAACGTGTACCTTGCTTTTGCGTAGAGCACGTGTAATCTCTCGAAGCTCCCTACGACGCTCACGAAAATCTCTCTCGGGTTCGTCCGAAACAGTGAACTTTGGTGGTCCTAGCGAACGAGTACGTCGCATACGCTGAAAAACAGATAAAAGAGTGAGGCCCCAAACTTATCCCTAAAACACACAGGCACAGATAGCAATTAAGAGCAATTAAGTAATAAAATAAAATCTAATTATTTAAACTATAACTAAAAACAAAGAAAAACAAATAGAATCTAATTCGCCAATTACCAAGTGTCCCCGGCAAAGCCGCCAAAAACTTGATGTGCCTAAAAGTGGTTTATAAAAATATTGCAATTAATCAACCTAGCACAACGAGTAATAAAAACATAGAATACCCTAAACCAAACTACTAGCAACAGACAAGTGAACCTATCGGGTGTAGAATAGCTATGGGAAGTCCGGGAATATCGAACCCTAGAGACACTTATTAAATCAACGAAACTAGATTCTAAAATCTAATTAAATCAATAATTAAGAAAAAGAATATTTTTAGATTTTTATTTATTTTAGACAGAATTACAAATTTTGTCCTTTAAAATAAGACGAATTTCGGTTCGTGTCCTTTTCTAAGTTTCCTTGCAGGCGGTGTACTTTAAACATTTTTTTCCTGCAAGTTTTGTCCTTTACGCTAACTGGGTTAGAAAAAGTCAGTTAAATGCCCTCACGTGAGACGCATGTGAGGGCATTTTTGTCATTTCGTATATCTCTGCAACTAAGCCCTCTGTATCACTCTTCCCCCTCCCTCTCAATCGAATCAATTCCCGGCGATTAAAAACCTTAAACCCTCGTGTCCGACGCGACTCAATTAGGGCTTCAATCAATTGCACATCATTCTCAGAACTTAAACACGTAAGATGGATGATCCTCCTCATCCTCGATTCTACATTCGTGAAGCTGATGAACAATCAAATGCTGATGCGTTTTATGGTAAGTTAAAACTTTA
This sequence comes from Bidens hawaiensis, assembly GCF_021521415.1. NCBI lineage: Eukaryota > Viridiplantae > Streptophyta > Magnoliopsida > Asterales > Asteraceae > Bidens > Bidens hawaiensis. The sequence continues at coordinate 124,641 of NW_027494085.1, forward strand.
GGGTTTATAATTGGGTTTATTTAACTAACAGCTGTTTAATCTTGTTTGTATAGTAAATAATCCACATTTGTTCACGATCAAGATGCACCATGGTGGCAGTTTCACTAAATTTCCAGGACGGGTTTATAAGAGAGCCGTTGTCCATTTTGTTGACATGCTAGATATTGACAAGTTTTCAGTTCACGAGCTTGATCGAATCTTGCTTGAATTATCCTATCCTACAGATAAGGTTAGATTCTACCATTATGTAGTACCGGGTTCAGAATTGGATTGGGGGCTTAGAGCTTTGGGAAGTGATGATGATGTTAGGGGATTTGCTAAGTATATTGGAGCTTTTAATCAGTTAATGAATGTGTATGTTGAGCATGAGTTCACCTCTGTACACACATACTTCTGCTCAACCTCAAAGTTTACCATTGAAGAGATAACAAATGAGGAGTTTCTTGCAAGCGAGGTCGTACTAGATAAAGCAAACTCAGTTAAGAAAATGTTGTTGTTGGAATGGCAAGATAGCACAAATGAGGTAGTTGTGGAACAAGACAAACAGGATGCAAATGTGAATGTTCAAGAAGAGAATAATGTTAGTGTTGTTGAACAACAAGACCAGATTGATATATGTCATGAGGATCCAGAATTTGACCCTATGTTTGGAGAGGATGCTTTTGGTGTGCAACCTACAAATGAGGTGGAGATTGATTACAATGGTGATGTAGATGGAGGTGGGGATGGAGGTGGATATGGTGTGCAGCCTACAAATGAGGTGGATATGGATTACAATGGAGGTGGGGATAGAGGTGGGGATGGAGGTGGGGATGAAGATAGTGAAGATTCTTCAATTTCAGATGAAGAAAGTGGAGATGAGTCTTCAAGTTAAGATGAAAGTGGAACTGATGATAGTAGGGATTCTAACTATGAAATGAGAGATGAGAGTTCTGATGATGATGAACATCTAGAGGGTTGTCCAGTTAAGAAACCAAAGAATGTGAAGAAATCTAAGAACAAAAAGAAATCTAAAAATGTTAAGAAAAATAGGGATGGTGATGAAGATTCAGAAAGTGATTCAGATAGTGACTTCAACTATAAAGATGGTGAAATACATGATGTAGATGTAGATATGAGGGATTTCAGACTGCATACTGATTTTGAAGTTGAACAGCAGGATGCAAATTGTAGTTTAGAGGTTTTTGACCAACAACATGTGTGAATGTTTCAATTCAAAGCTGGTAGATGGAAGGGACAAGCCTATTATCACATTGCTGGAATACATCAGAGAATATGTGATGAGGAAGATTGTTACTGTGTTGAAGGTAATTGATAGGTCATCAGGGTTACTAACACCATATGCTACACAAATTATGGAGTCAGTGAAGAAGGAAGCAAGCAGGTGAGTTGTATGTGAATATTTACTTGTCTTGTAAATGATGTGAATGGTTTACATATTTGGATGATAGGTACTCTGTGCATTGGAACGGTGAGGATCATTATCAGGTAACAGGTCCATATGGTGATCAGTGTGTAGTGAACATGAGCACAAGTACATGTGCATGTAGGAGATGGGAGATAACTGGGATACCTTGTAGACATGTGGTGGCATGTATTTGGGTGAAGGGTGCACATGACAGATCTGTTGGCAGGCCAGAAACATTTGTCAAACCAATTTACACAATGGATAGGTGGAAGGCAGTGTATAGCTACAAGGTGTATCCCATCAATGGTATGAGTATGTGGCCCACATCACAAGTCCCAATCCAGATCACAGCTCCTAAATTAAAAAAGCAAACTGGAAGGCCAAAGAAATCAAGGAAAAAGTCAGCAGTGGAAAGGGAAGATGGTGGTTCAAGGAAAAAGTCAAAGGTTGATGCAAAGGGCAAGGGAAAGGCTGTGGAGGGTGAAGGCCAGAAAGTGAAGGCAGTGAGAAAGACAAAGCCAAAAGGATCAAACACTTGTGGGACATGTGGTCAAAAGGGTCACAACAAGAGATCATGCATGAAAAATTTTGCAGATTAATGTGCCTACTGTTTGACTGTTTTTGTAGTTTTTATGACTTTATGGTATGGATATTTTTATGACTGTTTTTGCAGATTAAGTTGTTAGACTTTTTTTGAAGTTTTTCATGGTATGGATGTATTAAGTTGTTGTCTGGACTTATTTTAAGTTTTTCAAACACTTGTATGGATGTATTAAGTTGTTATGGATGTATTAAGTTTTTCATGTTTTTGAAGTTTTTCATGGTATGGTAATGGTTGTGCATAACTGCAGATGGATGGATCAGATGTTACTTATTTTAAGGGTTTGGACATATTTGCCCTTGGATCAGATTTTACTTAATTTAATGGTTTGGCAGTTTTTACTTATTTGCCCTTGGATCAGATCAGATCATATTATGCAGTATTCATCTCTTGGTTTATGGATGTTGTAGATGGATGTGTAGATAGTGCACAATGTGCAGATTGTGCATGATGTGCAGATTGTGCATGATGTGCAGATTCTGCATAATGTGTAGATAGTGCACAATGTGCAGATTGTGCATCATGTGTAGATAGTGCACAATGTGCAGATTGTGTATACAATCCATCCAAAAGTCCAAAATAAACTAACCAAAGATCCAAATTAAATCCAAAATAAACTGATGATACATTGCTTAAAAGGGATCCAAAATTACATCCAAAATAAAGTCAAAATATATAATACTTAAACTGCATAAAGTCCTAAATTAACTAATAAAGTCAAAATACAAATAGTCAACAACTTCATATTCAGTCAACTAGTTACATTTTCATTGCAATTACAATTGCAATGAAAATGATCCAACTAATGACCAATCTGTTCTTCATCTTCCTTGCTTGTTCTTTATAACTCTCTAAACTTTGTTCAACCATGTTTTTCGATTTCAATAAGCCCGGGATAATCTCCAATGCCCGTTCACACATTGGTGGGTCACGCCATCCAAGAAAGGGGCAATCCGATGTCTGGAAAAGAGGAGAAACATGAAGTATAAACAATTGACTGGAACTTAAATCGAATTACACACTTACCATGTCCGGACAAGAGAAAAACCGACGACCTGGATTTCTATCAGTCCATGAAGTTCGAACAACTGCTACCTTGCCACAAACACAGTAAGCCATCATCAATTGAGCCCTGGTATTTGAATTTCGCATCGAGCCCTAATTGATTGAAGCCCTAATTGAGTCGCGTCGGACACGAGCCCTAATTGAAGCCCTGATTGAAGCCCTAATTGAGTCGCGTCGCCGGGGAATTGAATCGATTGAAGGTGGGGTTGGGTTAAAAAGAGGGGGAAGAGTGATACAGAGGGCTTAGTTGCAGAGATATACGAAATGACAAAAATGCCCTCACATGCGTATCACGTGAGGGCATTTAACTGACTTTTTCTAACCCAGTTAGCGTAAAGGACAAAACTTGCAGGAAAAAAATGTTTAAAGTACACCGCCTGCAAGGAAACTTAGAAAATGACACGAACCGAAATTCGTCTTATTTTAAAGGACAAAATTTGTAATTCTGTCTTTATTTTATCTTAAAACTAATTATTACTTAGACTAATTTAAACTAATAAATTAAACTTAAAATTATAAGACTTAGACGAAAACACTAATGAGAAAGGCGTTACCTAGGCAAGGAATCTGAATTGTGATGACTCGGGCTTTTATCGGTTACGGGAAAATACTACTGGAACCGGGAATCTAAAAATATGAACCCTAGGAAACCTAATGGATCCCTAATCACTCTCAAGGTGTCACCTAAGAGGAAATCCTAAAGATCATGTAAAAGCACCAGCTTATTGGCTCACCTGTCAGTTCACCAATTATGATTAATTACCCTAGAAAATAGCTAACCCGTCGGTTTCACTATCTCTATGTACCTAAGTACACGGGGTGGTCTAGAAGAGATCTAAAGGACACAGGCAAGCAATGAAACTAAGGAAAACTAGGCAAACTTCCTGTCAGACAGTTTAACCTAAAACCCTAATAACAACGACAAACCCGACAACTTATCACCCGTCGGATATCTAAGCAAGTAAGAATATAAACTTCTAATAATATGTTAAAGTATCATGGGATGATTGATGTAAGTTTCAAGTGTAATTGTCTATTCAGGTGGGAGACGTGCCCCATGGGTGTGGAAGTTTTGTTTTGTAACGTGATTGGCGGTTAAATTTGATATATCTAGCTTCTTGCTAGTCTATTTATAAATAAATAGATATTTATTAGTCGTTAAAAAATAATAATTAATAATAGGCTTGGGGCCTTATGTGAAAGTGATCTCTAAGCAATTGACCATTTGTTTATTTTCATGATTATTAGAGAGAATAGAATATTAGTAATGATCCAATGATATGGTGTATGAGCTCAATAAACCATAAACAAGTTGCAAACACACAGTAAACAACCCTAACATGCACCTATAATCAAAACACATTCAATCAAGCGACATGTGAAACATTTATTCAAGCACAAACCAGAAGTAAATATGCATAAATAACATCCAATAAATCTGATCGAAACTTTTAATTAACCAAAATCCAATAAACAATTCCCGAAAACCGTTAAACCTTAATCAATCCAAAACATTACTCCAAGTCTAGATAACTAAAAAGGTTTAGCCATTAATCATGTTCGAAACAAGAAAATAATAAATTGGTTAAACAAAGTTCATAATAAAAATAATAGAATTAAAAATAAGACAACCTTGTTGGAGTGAGTAGGTGAGAACCTAAACACCTCAAAAGATTTGACTTGCGGCTAATATTTTCTTTTTCTTCCGTTGACAATTGTTGTAGCTGCTGTCTTCTCTTGTTTTTTCTCCACTTCCAACAATAATAATAGTAATTTTCTAAGAATGTGACCACTCTCACTCCAATCAAGCTGCATTCTGCTTTGCTGCTACCCGTCGAATAATGAATGAAGGTCTCCCCAGAATCTTGGTTTCTGTAATTTATATATATATAATAATATAAGTGGCGACTGTATAAAAAATCCGTGACCTAACCCACCTAGAAAACTAATGTGCTTTTTATTATTATTATTATATTACGTATTATTAATATGAAACAGACCTTTTTCTTTTTTTTTCTTTTTCTTTCTAAGTACTTTATATAATTATAATAATAATTAGTATTATATGTCAAATGCCTGACTCGTCATTCATCGGTCTCAAGTTTAGTAAAAGTATTCCATTTTAGCTCAAAGTCTCTAGAAACCATTAAACTCACATGGGAACCAAATAATAATAATATTCAATAAAAACATGGCTCAAAAGTATTTAAAATTAGGGAATATCTATATATTATTATGTATAATTGAGACCACATCAGGTTCGAAGGCCAGCTGCACCGACCTTCGAACTACCCTCTAACGATGAACCAGATAGTCCTCCACCATCTACGTCGAGAACTGAATCTCATGTACCTCCTGAAACACCCGTACCAACATCCGCTCAGAACGAAACAATCAAAGCAAAGCTCCAGTCGACTGCATTGAAACCTCCTCAATCAGTCACTGTGACACATGAAGAAGAGCTAGAAGAGGAAGCGGACACCGGGCTCATACCACGTAAAAGAAGGAATAGAGATCCTAGACCGGGTTTCCTGATAATTGAGGCTACAACTACAACAACAACACCAACAGAATCAACAACACAACCAGCAACACCAACAACAGCTCCAACTGTATATGCTGCATCACCACCACCAGTTCAATCACCACCGCCAGCTCAATCTCCGCCACCTGAACCAGTTACTTAACCTCAGGTGGCACCAAGTCCTGTTCATGATCCACAACATTCTCAAGATCTGTTATTTGATGATATCTTTCCAGATTTTGACTTTGAAACTCATGTTGAATCCACTTCTGGACCCTCGGGACCATCCGATCTGGTTGGTCAAGGGAGTTCCAGTGCGTCAGAGAAGGTGGCCCAAATTCTTGCCATGCAAGACAAATTTCTGCAAGACAAGGGCAAGGGCATAGCATTAGATCAAGCACCAGTTGATATACATGCTCTACAACAGTGGGTTTTTGAATTGGAGCAAGACTCGGTTGTCAAAGATGTCCGAATTCAAGAGCTAGAAGCAAGCAACGAATTCAAGAGCTAGAAGCAAGCAACTCAAACAAGGATTCCAAGATTAAAGAGCTTCAAGCTAGTATGGGAGGCCTCACTGCCCTCTACTATGATCTCCAACAAAGGCTTGTGAGTAAATTTGGAGATGAATTCAAAAGTGCTGACGAAAACGAGAACGTTCAAACAGCTCAAGATGAGTTTCGTCCAGCTTTAGACATTGAGACTTCTGCGGGTCTACACCGATATATGTCTTCTCCACCTAGAACCGCCGAACAACAACAAAGACTTATACGAAAAACTCTGAATCGCAAAAACTCAAATCAGAATGTAATTTCTTCTGATCATCCGGAGAAGTTTGTTGTTGAGCTTCAAAAGGGGTTCTCTGATAAATACGGCGATCGTTCTGGAATTGTGTCGTGGGGATTTGATGTTGACAAACATATGTGGTGGGTTAAAAGGAAGTCTGGAGGACTCGAGTATTACCAGAAGATAAAGGACTTCGGTTCATGGACAAGGGTGGACTTAAGTGAATTAATCAAGGCACCTTTCCATAACCCAAGTAACGAGTCAAAGGCCACAAACTTCTGGATCTACTTGAGCAATCAAGTTCAGAAAGGGTTTCCTTCGATGCCTACTACTGAATCTTTTGTGAAGAAGGCCAAGGGTGTTCTCGATCCGCGCACCAGAAAGACGATGATGAATGTAATGTGGCCACCCACCAAGAAAGCTACTTCAATTCCTCTAAACTCAAGACTACCTGATGGTGTTCTTGAAGGCATGAAGTTTTGGACTTATGACGGTGAGACCACAACAGTTATCATTCGTTTAAAGAATGGATCGTTTAGATTTGTTGATCCACGAGACTTACTTCGCTTTGGTGAACATGACATCAAGACGCTTAGTGGTTTTCAAATCGCCGCTGAGCCCTTGTATGAGCCTGCTGCCAAAGAATACACACGTATGGTGGGATCGATAATACGTATAAAATTGTGGGCTGGAGCTTATAAGGAGGCTGATAAAGAAGCTGATGCAGAGATACTCAAACATGAAGACTAGTCAAGCAATAAACCAAGGGGGAGAATGTTGGGCTACAATAAATGGTTTATGCTTTTATATATGTTGTTGGGATTTCTTTTGTAAACCGAAAAGGGTTTTCGGTGGGCTTGTGATTGTGTTGGGCTTAGGTATGGTATATGTCTATAAATACCATGCATTTCACCTTATAAATGGTTGGTCATTTGTTAGTATTGAAGCCGTGACATTGTGTAACTCTTAAGGGCTTAAGCACCCGACTATTATATAATAGTGTGTTTTGAAGCCTTTCTTGTGTGTTCTTATTGCTATTATCATTCACGTATTGAATCAACACGTTGTTATTTTCCGCATTTCATCGTGCATTTGGTATCACATTGCAAGATCCTCCAACACGAGACTTACAGTTTCAAAAACTCATATTTGAAAAATCATTTAGCATTTGGTTTTTGAAAATAACCTTATCTTTAAAGAGCATTTGACTTACAAACTTTTCAAGACAGCACAACATGATTCATTCAAACAAAAACAGATTCGATCAAGCACATATGAATCATACAACCTAATAATCAAACAATCCCAAATTTATATCATTTCAAGGCATTGATTCAATTCGATTTCAATCACAAATCAGTTTATGCAGATCAATCACAACAAACAGGTAATTAATCAATTGATTAACAAAACATGATCAGCACAAAATACACATTCATTTCAACTAACAGGGTTCATGCAATAAGATAGTCAATTAAACACATATCACACAATTATGCATTCAAAATAGTGAGTAACAAACAGATAGTCAATCAAGTATCTCACTTCAAGCACACATCATCGATCAGACTTCATCAGCATTGATCATTCCTAGGCATTTTAAAAGAAAATGAAACCTGGTTTTGTCTAATGGTTTGTTGAATAAATCAGCCAAATTGTCAGTTGTTTCTACCCTTTTCATTTCTATTAAGCCCTTTTCACTACAGTCTCTAATGAACGGATGCCTAATTTTTATGTGCTTGGTCTTAGAATGATGAACAGGATTTTTTACAATGAACATGGCAGCAGTATTGTCAATTATAATAGGAGTGAGTAAGAAATTCAGACCGTAATCCAGAAGTTAGTTTAGGATCTAGAGAACTTGTGCACAGCAGGCAGATGCAGCAATGTACTTAGCTTCAGCAGTTGATATGGGCACTGCTGTTTGTTTCTTACACTGCCAAGACACCAGCCTATTTCCTAGAAATTGGCATCCTCCTGATGTTGACTTCCTGCTCATGTTGCAACCATGATAGTCACTGCCAGTGTAGGACATCAAGTCAAATAAGGGTTTCTTTGGATACCAGATACCTAAATTTGGTTTTCCTTTCAAGTATCTGAATATTCTTTTCACTGCTAGCATATGGGAGACCTAGGGGTTTTCTTGAAATCTAGCACATACACACGCAGCAAACGTAATATCTGGCCTTAATGCTGTCACATACATCAGTGATCCTATCTTGGCCCTATATTCATGCTGGTCCACTGGCTCCCTGTTGATACACGTTTTGTACGTCTCAGTCTTTATCAGGGCATTAATGTATTTAGTATAAAGTATAGGGGTCTTAATGTAAATATGGCTAAATGAGCCATTCGCTCTAATGTAATGTTAACGAATGTAACACATTCGTCTAATTGTAAACTCATTCGTTAACCCAGATTAACGAATGAGATAACGAATGAGAGCTATTCGTTATAGATTAAAGTATTAACGAATGAGGAGTTCATTCGTATGGTTTAATGTAACGAATGACACATTCATTAAACTCTTAAGTTAACGAATGTGGTCATCCCTTATATATAGTCTATAAATTATTCATTAATGTAAGTTTTCAGTTCAGTGATCATTCTCTCTCGTTACTCTGTCAAATTGTCATCTCCATAACGTATTCCAGCTTAATCGTATATCAATCAACATGTGTATCGTTGTTATCAAGATCTAGATCCGTATTCCAGGTTCTTTCAAGTGGTATCAGAGCTATTGGATCTGATCTACGATACATAATCGTATTCAATTGATCAATTTTGAACATGAATTGATTAATTTTGTGAGTTAATTGAAGTTCAATATCAGAGATAGGTGAAGTGTTAAATTGAACCTGAGTAAAGAAGGTTTGTGACTTCGGACATTGCTAGATAGGTTCGGATTTGGTTTTAGATTGTTTTGATATAAGTTTTAAGTAGTTTCAGTAAGATTCGGACGAGTTGGAAGTTGAAATTGGAAGTTTGAATCGTTGAAGACTTATTCGTTAAGATGAAGTCTTATTCGTTAGGATGAAGCCTGATTCGTTACACTGTTTACACTCATTCGCTAAGACCTAACCACTCATTCGCTTTAATTTCAATCTCATTCGTTCAATCTTATTCGTGAAGATCAAACCTCATTCGTTCAACCTTAATCGTTAAGCCTGATTCGTTAAGCCACATACGTTAACTGTCATTCGTTAGCAAAATTTTTAACGAATATCCCATTCGTTAAAGTAATCAATTTTTAACGAATATCCCATTCGTAAAAGTAATCAATTTTTAACGAATATTTCATTTGTTAAAGTATTAACGAATATCCTATTCGTTACTGGTTCATTCGTGTGAACAGTAAACGAATAAACTTTGAAAGTTTGTCATTTTAAATCCCTGAAGTTTATCATGGCTGCTCAGAATTCATCTTATTATGCTTTACCGTCACAGAATGTCTTATTACAACAAATGCTGACGATGGATAACGAGATTGGCAGTCATAATACCGTCACAGAATGTCTTATCACAGAATGTCTTATTACACAGAATGTCCTAAGCTGTTGAAACTATCGAACTTTGCCCGTTGGGAACCAAGATTCCGTCCACATCTGGGATCCGTACATCCTAGCAGTGTTCGTTTTCTTGATGATGTTTATGCTGCACCACTGATCGGTAATGACAATACATGTTGGACTCCGAAACCTTTTAAGGACTATGAGACACATGAGTTGAAGGACTTTGAAAGTGAAGCTAAAGCATATTCTACACTCACTATTGCTTTACCAGAACATATTTTTCATCAATATAGTACCATCAAAGTCTGTGCTTCACTGTTTACTACCTTGAAAACGAGAAGTTTGGGAAATACTCTCGAAAGCAAGAAGACTTTGGTAAATTTTCAATTCAGAAATTTTATCCTGATGAAAAATGAAACTGTAGAAGAAATGATCGACCGTTTCAACCATTTGATTGTTGAAATGTCATCTGTTGATCTTGAGCCAACTGAACAAGATAAGATTGATACTTTAAAGAATGCTTTACCTACAGATTATTCAACTTTCTTGTGCGTGCTTAAAGAGAACGGTTTCTTTCAGAAACCTGAACTGACTGCTGTAAAATTCATTAACAAGATCGAAGAAAGGGAATTTGATCTAAAATGTTAATCTACCTTGAAAGAAAATCAAAATCAGTAGTTATCAACTCAGAATCCGTTACTTTATGGTGGTGCATTACCGGCAAACAATGCGACAAGCTCAGTGCCTATTAATGCATTCTTTGCTCAATCTCAAGAGGGTCCTAACGTAAACAATTCTCCTAATGTATGTTTCATGGTGAGTGGTGCAACTGGAAACTCAAATGCTCATACTTCAAGCCTACCCAAGGTTAATTTACCAGAAGCTGAACAACAGTTCGCTTTTGTATGTGCGTTCATGACTTCATATGAACAACTGGTGGGAAGTAAGATTGCTACGAGTGATCTCACAGATAAGGAATATGGTCAAATCAGCCCAGATGATCTTGAGCTTATGGATTTGAAGTGGAACATGGCCATGATTGTTCGAAAGGTTAAAAGATTCATGTAACGAACGGGAAAAGATCTTCCCACGTTGAACAAAAGGGTTGGATTTGATAAATTAAAAGTCAAATGTTATAATTGCAGTGAATTTGGCCATTTTGCCAAAGAGTGTGACAAGCCGAAGAAAGATTTTTCTGGCTCACGCAATTCTGACCGTTCTTCTACAAAGTCTTCATCTGGAGGAGATAAAAGTATCACTACTAACTCTGGTGATCAAGAAAAATCTCTAGTTACTCAAGCTTTATTGGTAAATGATGGAGTTGATTGGTCTCAGCGTTTATTGGGAAACCAGGCAAACGTTGCTATCGTTGAGCCTGTGGAGAAGTTTGAGGATGCAAGTAGCGATAATGTATTAGAAGGTAATGATTCTTCTGACTCGGAAACTGACAGTGATCAATCTCTGTCATCTTCACAAGAATCATCTCCTGAAGGAACTGCATCTTATGCCTGCATGGCTAAGATTGATGAGGTATGTTTTACACCTCAAAGTAATATAAATGAATCTGCATCAATAATGGTGGATTGTTCTGAGTGTGCTGTGTTAAAAGCCAAACTTGAAACAGCATTAACTCAAAACAATACATTTAATAATGATTACTTTACGATCAAGGAATGCTATAAGCAGAAAACAAAATTGCTTGAACAAGCTAATCTGAAAATTCAGAAATTATCAGATAATAATCATGATCTTAAAGCAAAGGTTCATTATAAAATTATTGAAGTGGATCAACATTTAAAGGAGATTCTTCGTCTTCGAACTTGCATTTCCAAACTCGAACAAGAAAAAATGGAATTAAATCATAAACTCAGTAAATTCAGAGATTCTTCTTTTCTTTTGAATGAGATAATTGAGGTTAATCATTCACACAAAAAGAACGGAAAAGCAGGTTTGGGATACATCAAAATTCCTCCTCCATTTAATCAGGATTACAGTAGCATTCCTAAGGCAGAAAATTCTTTAAATATGCCTACTGTTAAACCTGAAAATGTTGAGTCATGTGAACCGACTCGTGAACCAGCTATTATTGAAAGCAAAAAGGTGTTTACAAAAAATGAAATGGACGGTTCAATTGAGGAGTTGACTGAAACAGATGTGATTGTTAAAAATAAGGATATTCCAATTGATAATCACATTCTGTGTGAACCAGAAGATTTTGAAAAAGTTGTTTATGATGCAAAATCTTCAAATGTTTCTTTAAACAATTCAAGTGTTCCTAACGAGCTTCCTAAAGTAATTCCAAAGAAACAAGTTAATGTAACTTCCACAGACAAGCTTTCAGTATCTGATGAGGAATTAATGCAATTTATTAATCCTCCACTGAAAACTTCAACTGGAAAAGAATTTAAATTAAAAGGTCTCTCAAAAGTGTTCTCAGACAAAGAAGTTCCATTGAATCTTCTTAAACCAGAATTGATTGAAAGTGTATTTCAAGATGAAACTACTCAAATGACTGAACTTGAGAGGAAATTTCTTCAATCAAAAACTAGTAATGTTCAAAAACAAAAAACAAATGTTTTTAAACCTATAAAATTCATCAAATCATCAGGTTTGGAAAATTCATCGAATTTGACAAATCTTAAATTTTACAAAACGAAGAAGGGTTTAAAACATGATTCATCAAAGAAGGTCACTTTTGAGACACCTAAATCTGATAATCTGAAAACTTTGTTATCACAACCGACCGGTACATCATCACAACGAAGTTTAGACTATCGACTATGTTTCAAGTGTAGTGAACCGGGTCACGTTTCAAGACGATGCAAAGCAAAGATCGATAATATCAAAAATTATTCAACTTGCCAAACGAATGATTTTTCTAACATAAAAGAAAATCAAGTTGATGATTCTTTGATAATGTATTCAAACATCAATCCGAGGAAAGTTATTCGGATTGATGCACTTAATGTATTGAACACATGTGTTGACCGTGCTCAACCCATTTGTTCAAACACAGATTTGGGAAGAATCCGTGATGGTTATCTTAAGAAGAAATCTAAGAAAACTGCCACTTATTCTCAAGTACCGAATATGTGTGTTAATTTATTAAGTTCTCCAAAGGTTTCAAAGGGAGAGCCCAAGACTGAGGCTTGGGCTGCCTTTTTGAACTAATCATTTTACTTGATTATGCAGGGTACATCTAGGTCCGTATCAACTAAAAAATGGATATTGGATAGCGGATGTTCTCGGCATATAACCGGTAACATAGACCTTCTGCACAACATTAAAGATATTCAAGGGGGTTATGTGGCGTTTGCTGGTAATCAAGGAGGGATAATTACAAAAGAAGGAGAAGTTTCAAACGGTAGAATTACGTTTGAAAAGGTTAATTATTGTGAAAAGGTGGATCACAATCTGTTGAGTGTTTCACAGATTTGCGATAAGAAGTTTACCACCATTTTTACCGACAAGGAATGTGTTATTCTTCAACCAGGATTCACAATCCCAGAAGACATGGTTGTCATGCGATCACCTCGATCAAATGATATTTATGTATTTGACATGAGTTACGATGTCAAAGTTTCGCCCTCATCTACTTGCTTCGTGTCTAAAGCAACAGAGAAAGACTCTATTCTTTGGCATAGACGCATGGGACACATTCACTTAAGAAAAATGAACTTTTTGATGACAAATGATTTAGTGAATGGAGTGTCCCTCAAGAACTTTAAATTTAATGATCATTGCGTCGCATGCAAGAAGGGTAAACAAAAGAAGAAATCTCACCCGACCAAATCACTAAACGATATCATTACTCCTCTGGAACGACTTCATATGGATCTCTTTGGTCCAGTGAACCGTGCTAGCATTGCTGGAGATTTTTATTGTTTGGTTTTGACAGATGATTTCTCTCGTTACTCGTGGGTGTTATTTATGGGATCGAAAGATCAAACACCTGTGCTAATTCAGAACCTTATTACAAAGATCGAATCGCTTTACAAACTGAAAGTGAGACGAATTCGTAGTGACAATGGAACTGAGTTCAGGAATAATGTATTGAATTTCTTCTGTATACAGAAAGGAATTAATCGGGAATTCAGTGCACCTTATGTTCCTCAACAGAATGGTGTGTCTGAGCAAAAGAATCGTACGTTGATTGAAGCTGCACGTACAATGCTGGCTGATTCTAAGCTACCTGTTCAATTCTGGAACAAAGCTGTGAATACTGCTTTCTATACATTGAATCGCGTATTAACGGTAAATAAGCTCAAGAAGACTAGTTACGAGCTTCTACATAATTGTAAACCGAACTTAAAGTATTTGGAACCATTTGGGTGTCCATGTACTGTGTTGAAGAAAGCCGTTGGAAAGTTCGATGAGAAAGCTTTTGAGGGTTATTTCTTGGGTTATAATTCTACGAAGAAACGGGTTTTTAATCTTTCTTCTGGTTGCGTAGAGGAATGGTATCACGTTGATTGTCAATGTTATACTACTCCACCATCTGGTACAGGTCCCGATTGGATGTTCGACTACGATTGATTATTTAATTCATTTACATCAACAGTTACTGATATACCTGAAGATCTCGTTAGATCGTATTTGGAGGATCAATGTCTTCCAAATCCAAGGTTTTCCTCGGTTGATGCAAGTGACTCTCCTAATGTATCTGAAATGTCAAATGATGCTTCTGAATTTTCCGATGATGCTGATTTTGTTGATTCATCGTCTGTACTGGTAGATGACGCTCAAGAACCTACCGAGCCTATTCTAATCAGTGATGATTCATCATCTGTCTCTTTAGACACTACGGAGGAGAATATTACTAATTTGGGTAATAATGTATCTGTTCCTGCGAATCCTATTTTACGGATTCATTCGCAACATCCACAGGATCAGATAATTGGTGATGTGAACGAATGGGTTCACACAAGGCACCAATTGGCTGACATATGTGATGATCAATCTGATCATAATGTATCTCCTACTGAGGATTCAATTGTTTATGCTTATGCGGATTTGCACTCTTCGGGTATCCTTAGTATCGCACAATACACCTGCTTTTTATCACAGATAAAACTAACAAGTGTCGCAATGGCACTCAAGGAACCATCATGGGTTGAAGCTATGCAGGAGGAGCTGCAACAGTTTGTTAGACTGGGTGTATGGGACTTAATCGACAAACCCGATCGCGTTAAAAAGGTGATTCCTACAAAATGGGTTTTTAAGTGCAAGAAGGACGATCGTGGGGTTATCGTGCGAAATAAGGTGCGTTTGGTCGTTCTTGGTTACAATCAACAGGAAGGCATAGATTATACAGAAGTGTATGCTCCGGTGGCACGAATGGAGGCTATACGAATATTTCTTGCCTATGCAGCCTACAAAAACTTCAAAATTTATCAAATGGACGTAAAATCGGCATTTTTGAACGGAGCAATTCATGAAGAAGTGTACGTGAAACACCCTCCTGGCTTCGAGGATCCAGACTTTCCTGAGCATATTTACCGTTTAAACAAAGCTCTGTATAGTTTGCATCAGGCCCCGAGAGCCTGGTAGAGCACGTTGGCTGATCATCTGATTGAAAGTGGATTCAAGAGGGGATCTGTGGATGGTACGTTATTTTACAAGAATATGGGTGATGATCTGATCCTCGTCCAAATTTATGTGGACGATATTATTTTGGGTTCGACAAACGATTGTTTATGCAAAGACTTCGAGAAAACAATGCAGACAAAATTCAAGATGAGTTCGATGGGAGAAATGAGTTTCTTTCTGGGTTTGCAAGTTCACCAGTCTGACGCCGGGATCTTTATCCATCAGACAAAATATGTGAACGATGTCTTGAGACGATTCAAGATATCCGATGGCAAAATTCCCTCTACTCCTCTTCCCGTGAGTCACAATTTATCACCGGATGAATTGGAGGATACTGTAGATCTGACCCTATACCGAGCTATGATTGGATCACTCATGTATTTGACTGCTTCTCGACCGGACATTATGTTTGCTGTCTCTTTGTGTGCTAGGTATCAATCGAGTCCCCGAGTGACTCACCTGGCAGCAGTAAGACGTATCTTACATTATCTGCGGGGAACTCCAGACATCGGGTTATGGTACCCCAAAGACGACAACTTTGATCTCACCGCCTTTACTGACTCGGACTATGGAGGTTGCAAGATCAATTTCAAATCGACAACGGCGGGATGTCAATTCTTCGGAAACCGGCTTGTTTCCTGGCAGTGTAAGAAGCAGACAACGGTCTCAACTTCAACAGCCGAAGCGGAGTATGTGGCGGGCTCAAGTTGCTGTTCACAGGTACTCTGGATCCAGCAACATTTGCGGGATTACGGTTTGAAGTTTCTTACTACTCATATGTTTATTGATAATTCTGCTGCAATTTCTATCACCAAAAATCCAGTTCAACATTCAAAAACAAAACATATTGAAATCCGTTATCACTTTTTTCGTTATTGTTATGAAAATAAATTAATATCAATTGATAAAATTCATACGGATTTTCAAAAGGCTGACCTTTATACTAAAGCTTTTGACAAAACGCGTTTTCAATACTTTCTTGGTATAAACGGTTTAAAATCTTTCACAGAAATTCAAAAGCTTGGTTAGATCATTTTTTTTTGTTTTGTTTGTTATTTCATTTTTTATTGTTTTTAGGGGGAGAAAATAGAAAAATACAAAAATAGTGTGGTTTCGTTTGTACAGAAAAATTCTATAAAATCCAAAAACATTGAAAAATGTTCCTCAAAAATGAGTTTTGAAGCAAAAAGGGAAAATGATAGTACATTGACTTAGCGGATCTAACACATGAATAAACTAGACTAAAAGGTGTCATAAGATCAATTGCATGATGTGTATGATAGGCTTAACAGATCGCATAAGTGCTGAAAAGATATAAACCTAAATGCTTGCCAAATCTAGTGGTGTTACATCTTGATGCATAGTTAATATCTGTATTAAGTATCAAAAGATTTTAAGATTGCTGTGTGTGCATGCGTTCATTTTTGAAGAAAATTCTGCTTTATTTTATTTTTAATTTTGCAAAGAAATTCAACTTTATTTTTTCTTTATTTTTATTCAAATCTTGGATTCTCTCCTGCGCGATAAGATTATCCGACCTGAGGGTTAAGATTTGGATATTCTGCTTTATTTTCTTGGTGTTTCGTATAAAATCTTGGACTTTCTCCGCGCGATAATACGGGATTATCCGAATTGAGAGTTAAGATTTTATGCAACTTCTACTTATTTTATCTTTTTATTTTTGTTAAAATGGAACCTTATCTGCGTGTAGTGATACCGATCTTAAGGGAAAATTTTAACTTTCTGCTTTATTTTCTTTTTGTTATTTTTGTATGAGTCACAGCTAATCAATTCAAAGAAGAAAAACGTACATGTGAAATTCAATGTATAAGAGGTATGAAACTGTGTCTGACAGGTGGGTTCCACATAAGATTTGTGCTTAATTGAACCTTAAAATGTATCGTAAAGTTACTGACGGATCTGTCTAAAGTTTAAAGTGGAAAATTATATCTGCAATCATCTTTGGGTTACGTGCGTTATAATGTCAAAATTGAAGTGTAGTTTAGGATGTTATTAGTCAATATGATTCCATGCTCAACTCACAAAAATATGTACTACTTTTCATTTACTGCATTTAGTTCTTTGCTTCTTGAAAATTTTCAAAATATACAAAAATAATTTATATTCTTTTTATTCTTCTTCTTTAGTTTCGATTTGCCAAGCTAGTGAATTAATCATTGAGAAAAGGAAAAATTGTTACACCCCGGAACAAAATTTTAAGTTAAATCGTGCTTAACGTATTTTCAATTGGTAACAATTGATGTTTTAATGTAAAAATCCGTTTAAGTTAAGTATTACCGATCCACGGTGATCGAGTATTTTAATGTATGCAATTAAAACCTAACTTGGATTTAATTGATTATTTAATTCATTGATTAAAACCCTAATTGGTTTTAATGATTATTTAATTCCTTAAAATGAGAATTTTGTCTCATTCGCTAAGGAACTTGGTGATTAGTTAACATGTTTAACGAATGTAAAGCCATTCGTTATTTAAACATAACGAATGAGTTTCTCATTCGTTATAAAGACATTCGCTTCCGTTGTGCATAACGAATGGAAGACATTCGTTTAAACACTTAACGAATAAGAATGGTTAATGTATTATTCGTTAAAGATTAACGAATGACTTAGTTATTCGTTAACAATTTAACGAGTGAGAGAAGATTCGTTAAAATTTTTTAATGAATGAGATTCAACAGTTAACGAATGAGGCCATTCGTTAGTTCAAATTTTGAACGAATGACCTTGATTCGCGTGAAATTATTGGTTATAATCCCAAGGTTAGACGAATGACGGTTCATTTGCCTAATTCCTATTACATTGTCTTCTCTAACAAACCTCTGCCAAAATTTTCTCAAAATCTGTTACTTGCATATTTGCCTAATTGGTTGTTATCTTTGTGATCAGCAGGTAATGGCGATCATAACTATATGTGTTTCATGAAGATTCATCGGTGGTTTAAGTGTTAAACTGATTCATTAAATAATTGAATAAAGAAATCGATGATATTCAAACATGAGATTACTTTTGCATTGATAATTGATGGATGATTACATGCTTTTAGTTTCCGAACACAAACTCAATGGTTAATCGTATAGATTGTTTGGAATTTCAACAGGTTCTAACATGAACACAACGATTTTGACTAATATTAGTCAAAATTGTTTGTATTTTGACTTTCAGATTAGTCAAACAGACACTCTAAACTAATTCGTTAGTTTTATAACGAATGAAGCATGATTCGTTATCTTTATAACGAATGTAGCTTGATTCGTTAAGACGGTTAACGAATGACTGTATGATTCGTTAAAGTAACGAATGGATAGTTTCAAGTCATAACGAATCAGATTGGTTTTGTTAAGAGTGATTCATTATATTTGATTCGTTACTTGTAACGAATAGGTTAACGATTACGGATAATTCGTTAAAGATAACGAATAAACCTTTTCATGTTTAATGAATGTCCCATTCGTTTACAGTGTTTAACGAATGTGATTGTCATTTGTTAAAAAGTTTGTTTATTTTGAAATATTTTACTAATGTATGTTTGCTCTAAACAGTTATGGCACTGTCTTGGAATAAGAGCCACAACATATGTGCATTTGTAGAGCCGAACTTTGAAGATACTTCTATCTTTGGGGGTATGATTCGTTTTCTCATCCGCTCGAGAATCTACAAGGCCATCTCTACCCGAACAGTTGTATATCAGAAGATTAATAGGGAATTCTGGAATACTTCCAGCTTTAATGAAGCAGAAAATTAGATTGAAGCAGTTGTTCAGAATAAGCGGGTTGTGATAGATGTTGGAGTTATTCAAGACTCACTGGGTTTTCATGATACTATTGATGATAGGTGTGAGTTCGATCGAGTGTTGATAAGAGGATTATTCGGCCGAGTAAAGTATAATGGTGATTTGGGTAAATCAATGTATAACAAAGTGAACTTGTGTGAACAATACAAGTATCTGCTTCATGTTCTTATACATTGCCTGGGTGGTCAGAAAGGAGGTTTCGACGAGTGTAGGGTGATGTTACAATCTGCTTTCGTGGCCCTAGTGCTGAATAAACCATTCAATTTCTCTGAATTGGTTTACTATCATCTGAAGGAGAATATCACCAGCAAACACAAATTCTTAATGTATTCTCGTTTTCTGCAAATGATGATCAACGACTTGGTGCCAGACTTGGAGAAAGATCAAGCTGATGTTATGAAGCTTGAACACATGAACGAAGAAACTATGAGACGGTTGAGATCTTATAGAGGGCAGAGTCTGGCAGATCGACCTAAGTTCAAACGTTTGATTGGTCATTTAGCAGATGTTGATTATGTCGCGCCATCTAATGATCGTTGGATTCATGACGATTCCGATTCGGAACGTGAAGGATGGTAATGACGGTGGAGATTATTGTGGTGATGGTGGTCCAGGACCACAAGCTGAGTTAAATTATGACCAGCAGCGTAAGCGTAAAGGTAAAGAACCGATGACAAAAGAAGGGGAGAAAGTCAAGAAACAAAGAGTTAGAAGGGGTTCGGGGATTGAGATACCAAGACAGCCTTTTGTACCTTCTACTGCTGTTTCTACTCCTATTATTTCTTCCACTGCTTCTCTAGTTCCAGGTGCACAGATTCCACGATCTCCTACTCCTAAAATTATACCAGATTTTCCTCGTTCTCCAACACCTATGCAAATGCCTACGTCTCCAACACCTCCAACTCTTACTACTATGAGGCCTGATATTCAGTTTGGAGATATATTACATAATGTATTGGCCCAGATTCCTACATCGCAGCCAACTACACCTGTTACTCCTGTTACACCTATACCGATGCCGAGGTCTGAGCATTCCTTTATGATATTCAGTCGTCCTCAGGGTCCTATCCAACCAATACATCCTAATTTTTATCTTATGGCTCCTCACGCTCAATGGTTTCATATGATGAATCTGTTGAATTTACAACACACACAAATGCAAGCAGATCGAGCTGCAAATGAGCTAGCGCAATGAAACTTACTGAGACATCTTCTTACAGCTCAGCGTGATAATAAAAAACTTCGAGCCCTTGTTACTGCTCAGGGGGAGAGGTTAGACAAACAAGAGGAGATTATTCTTCAACTGACATGCAAAGAAGATGAATTAAAGAAGTTGAAAAATAATGAAGATGACCAGCATGGTGCAGGGGGTGGGGTAGATCAGCAACCGGGTGGAAGTTCTACACCGTCGGCGGGTAATAAGACTGACGCTGGTGTTGGTGGTGGATCAGAAGCGAGTAATCTACAGATTGTTCCATATAAAGATTACACGAGAGCCAAGCCAATAAATGTTATTCCAGCTAATATGCTTCTGTTTGTAGGAATGGATGGGATTGTTTACAGTATGGTGAATGCTGATGAGATCGAAGAAGGTGAATTTGTTGACCATTCGTTAACAAAAGAACAAATTGCCTTACTTCTGGATCTAAATGATGATGAGATTGAGGAATTGGGTAAAAATGTGGATGTGGAGATGGAAGATAGTACTGATACAGGTATTCCTCACGGGAATGTACCTGATTTTGAAGAAGTGGAAGTGGAAGATGCTACTGCTGAAGAATATCCAGAGTTTTACACAGATAATAACAATGACTCGGGTATTCCGTTCTTTACAACTGAGCATTTCAATGCAGCAGAGCATCGATTACAGGAAGAAAAAGTTAAGTTAAAAGCTGCTAAATCAAGCTATGTGTCCACTACAGAGAAGAAGAGGAAACGTGCTTTTGATGGTATGTTTGAGCATAACGTTGAAAAGATGAATAAGATGATCGAGACTTTCAGAAATTATGATCAAGAAGATGTGAAAGTTGAGAAAGCTCGAGAATCTGCATACCAGATGAAGAAGTATAAGCCTGTTAAAGACGTTAAAGGTGATATGGTGGCATGGTTGTACGAATCAGATCTTAAGGTATATATCGTTAAGTGGGAGCATGGTATTTATTATTTCAAATGCCCACACGATATTTTATCTATGCCTCGATGGGATGTACGAACCTTAGCTAATCGTCCATTTGTTAATCGTGGAGACGATAAATGGGCTAGCTGGTTCTACGGGCAGTTATTGCATGAAACCCGCTTTGGTTTCAAATTCTTCCAGCCTTAGGTGCCGAAACACAAATATATTGACGAGATAGATGCACGCACAGGATGGAGGAAGTTAATTTTAATAGCGAAACCGCAGAAGACGATAAAGAGGGTTCCGATGAAGATATTCCCTCAGAGTCTGTTCACCTCATTTAATTATTGGTATTATGATAATCATACAGGTGAAGCAGTTATTGTTTATGGCCAGGGTTTACGCACGAAGATGTTACATATAATTGATCCAATGTGGCTGGTCAATCTATCTGAGTCTGACAATGACGCGTTATTCACAAGTCAGATCAGATTCGCTAATGTAAAGGATTATGATCTTGCAATGCAGTTTCAGAGGGTTGTTCATGTCTGCTACGCATACAAGATTCATAGCTGCGTTTATTGGAAGACAAAGATGTTTCAACGCTAAAGTATGATAAAGAGCTAGAGACGAGGGGGAGTTTGTTGATACACGTTTTGTACGTCTCAGTCTTTATCAGGGCATTAATGTATTTAGTATAAAGTATAGGGGTCTTAATGTAAATATGGCTAAATGAGCCATTCGCTCTTAAGTAATGTTACATTCGTTACCCCGTAACGAATGTAACACATTCGTCTAATTGTAAGCTCATTCGTTAACCCAGATTAATGAATGAGATAACGAATGAGAGCTATTCGTTATAGGTTAAAGTATTAACGAATGAGGAGTTCATTCGTATGGTTTAATGTAACGAATGACACATTCGTTAAACTGTTAAGTTAACGAATGTGGTCATCCCCTATATATAGTCTATAAATTATTCATTAATGTAAGTTTTCAGTTCAGTGATCATTCTCTCTCGTTACTCTGTCAAATTGTCATCTCCATAACGTATTCCAGCTTAATCGTATATCAATCAACATGTGTATCGTTGTTATCAAGATCTAGATCCGTATTCCAGGTTCTTTCACTCCCCCTTTTCATCTGGTACCATCTTCTCATGTGTGTCCATTGGAGTAGACACTGTCTAGTATTCTTGGCACTTGAATTTGGTTAGAATTTCCTACACATACTTGGATTGATTTATGAAGATTCCATCTGTCTTCTGCTGCACTTGCAATCCAAGGAAGAAATTCATTTCTCCCATTGAGCTTATTTTGTACTTTGATTTCATCACTTTTTCAAAGTCCTTGCACATTTATTCATTTGTTAATCCAAATATGATATCATCAACATACACTTGTACAAGCAACAAGTCATTCTTCATTCTTCTATAGAATAGAGGTCTATCTTGTCAATTGCTCCTCTGCAGAATCCATTATCCAGAAGATGATTTGATAGCTCATCATACCAAGCTCTAGGAGCCTGATGTAGTCCATACAATGTCTTGCTCAACTTGTACACCTTGTTTGGATGATTTGGATCTTCAAATCCTGGAGGCTAAGTGACATAGACTTCTTCATCTATTTTCCCATTCTAAAAGGCTAACTTGGCATCCAGTTGATAGACGTTGATATTCATGGATGCTGCATATGCTAAGAATATTCTTATAGCTTCTAGTCTGGCCACATGAGCAAATACTTTTTCAAAATCTACTCTTTCTTCTTGTAAGAATCCTAGAGCTACCAATCTAGCGTTGTTCTTGATCACAATACCTCTTTCATCCTTTTTGTTTCTGAATACCCATTTGGTTCCTATTGCATACTTTCCTCTGAGTTTGTCAACCAATTCCCAAACCTTTAAGTCCTTGAATTGAGCCAACTCTTCTTGCATTGCTTCTACCCAAATATTATCTTTCAAGGCTTGATTAATGTTCTTTGGTTCAGCTTGGGAGAGAAAGCAAGCACAAAGATAGATGTTTGCTCTTTTAGATGAACTTCTTGTCACTCTCTCATGCAGGTCACCAATGATGTTTTCAGGAGGATGATTTCTTTCAATTGAAGAGGTCTGAATGATCTGATTTCCAAAAATTTCAGCATCCAAGTTAAAAAAATTTTCATCAGGAACATCAACATGTGTTTCTACTTCAATCTCAGCAGTTTGGTTGTTTACATTCTCTGATGTAGATGCTTCAGTATTTCCTATCTTCAGTGTAGATCTTGTCCTGAACAGACTTTCATCCATATCTTCAGTGTAGATCTTGAATGACATGATTAATTTCTCCAGATCAAATAGCCACTTTGGTCCATCAACATTGTTGAAGTGATTTTCATTGAAAACAATGTCTGAGGACTCAATGACACACATATGTTCTTTAACATATACCATATAGGCCTTTGATTGAGATGAATAGCCCACAAAGAAACATTCCAAAGATTTGGATTGGAATTTGTTAAGATAGCCTTTTGTATTCACAAGTGAGCATTTACATCCAAAAGGCTTTAAGAACTTCACATAGAGCTTTCTTTTGAACATAATATCATATGGAGTCTTGTTGTGAGATTTTATCAATAGTACCCTATTCTGAACATAGCATGCAGTATTGACAGATTTTGCCCAAAAAGTCACTGGTAAACATGCATCTGCTATCATGGTTCCGGCAGCTTCAATGAGTTTTCTGTTTTTTCTCTCTGCAACACCATTTTGTTCAGGAGTCTTGGAGCACTGTATTGCTGAAAGATCCCGTTAGAAGTGCAGAATTCATCCGTTGTACCATTTTTGAATTCTGTCCCATTGTCACTTCTAATCACTTTCACCCTTTTATCAAGTAGATTTTCCATTCTAATCACACATCCTTTGATCAATTCAGGTGTTTCATCCTTTTCCCCCAAGAAGAATACCCATGTGAAGCTGGAATAGCATCTGTGATCACAAGGCAGAATCTCTTCTTTCCTATACTTGGGACACTAACTGGTCCAAATAGATTCATGTGTAGCAATTCAAGTACCTCATCAATTGAGTTAATCAATTTGCTTTTGTGAGAGGTCTTGTGTTGCTTCCCTTTGATGCATGAAGAGCACTTTTCTTCCATCTTGAACTCTTTTGTAGGAAGACCTATAACATGCTCTCCTTTTACCAGTTTGTTCATATTCTTGAGATTCACATGGCACAACTTTTTGTGCCACATTTTTCTTTCATTTTCAGTTGCTTTAGAAACAAAGCATGCACCACCTCTAGAAATTGCATTCTTCATTCTTAGTTCATAGAGATTTCCATTCCTTGGTGCCATCATCATAATCATTTCAGGTGGTATTATGAATTCAGGCTTCAGGATGAAACAATGTGCATCATTAAAAGCAACCTTGTAACCCTTGTCACAAACTTGAGAAATGCTGAGCAGATTATATTGTAGTCCTTCAACATGCAGTACATTCTCAAAAGATACTTTGCCATTGGTTAGTGTGCCTCTTCCAACAATCTTCCCTCCATTTTCATCACAAACTTGAGAAATGCTGAGCAGATTATATTGGTTAGGTCCTTCAAATTTTCTTTCATGGTTAACAAGTGCACTTCTGTCACAAGTCATGTGCCTGGAACACCCACTGTCCATATACCATATGTCATTCATATTACTGGTTTGCCCCTGCACATTTAAAAAACAAGATGATTAGTTAGTGTCTGACTTGCAAACTTCAACAGTTTGCACACCAGAATCATTTGAGACTTCAAGAGGTTGCAACCGGATCTTCATGCACTATTTCACCTGAATCATCATATTCATATCCATACTCAATATGTGTTTTAGCAATCTCCACTTCAATTTGCTCAATCACAAATTCCTTTTTCATTGCCACTTACTCTTTTGTCTTCCACTGGAAGCCTCTTGGTTCATAACCTTGTTTCATGAGAAATTTTTCAACTCCATTTAGAACTCCTGGTCTTACTTTACCCTTCCCCTTCAAGCTTGGTTTCATACTCCTAACTGTCTTGTTTGATTCACTTGATCCTTCATTCAATTTCAAGACTCTCTTCAACCTTTTCTCTAATTTCAGTTTGTGATCTTCATCATCTGATGGATTATTTTCTTCATTCAAGTATCATTCATACATATGGTTTTATGCCTTCATGTTTAGTCCACAGAAGGTATCAGGAATTTCATATTCCTTTTCTTCTTCAACCCACCATGAATCAGTGTGATGTCCATAGCAATCACACTTCTTGCACCATACCTTAGCAAAACTTCCCAGATCTTCTAGTAATTGTTTGTCTTTAATTCTGCCACTAGGTCTTGGAAAGTCAAAACCTAAAGAGTTTTTTGCATATAAAGATCCACTAAACTCCATCCTGATTGGTTTATTCAATTCAAGCTTTTGTAGATACTTCTCTTTTATAAACTTGATCATCTTCAACTTTGCAGAGGTGTTTGATGAACTTACTTTCTCTTCAGCTACAAAACTTCTCCTTGGCACATATTCCATATCTCCTATATCAAAAAGCTCATGATTGGAGAATACAGTATAGATAGGAGTATAAAACTGATCATTTGAGTAGCTTCCTGATTGATCACTCTTATTCCTGGATTGAGATTTATCACACAGATCAAATACTTTGTGTTCCTTTCTCATCTTCTCATAATGTTTCTTCATTTTTTAATTTGCCTTGGGAACCATTGGGATCTTCTCATCAATTTTCTTCTTTATAGGCTTCTTGTTTTTCTTGTCATCAGATGATTTATCACTTCTGCAGCTGCAAGTGCTTCCTTCACTTAAATATTCACTCCATTTCTTCTTCACTTCAACATGTTTCATTTCCTTTTCAATGGGTGTACATTTTTCTTTCATTACAAACTCACCATCTTCATTAACTGTCACATTCTCATACAGCTCTACAAACTCCTTTTTATCTTCAAAAACACTCATGAATTGTTTCAAGTATTCCTCTTTTTACTCTTTGTCAACTTTGAGTGGATACTTGTCACAGAATGGTGATGGAACTTTCTTGTAGCTATCTTTTGGCTTCATTTTCTCAATGTGTCCTACAATGTTACCTATAGACACTAGGTTCTTGAGAAAGTCCACTTGTATTTGAAGCTCTGTGTTCTTCAGTTTTTCTTCTGTATACATTCTTTTTAATACTTCAATCTCAACATTTAGTCTTGACTGAGTTAGATAAGCTTGCATACAGTCCTCCTCCAAAATCTTGATTTGACTTTCATATGTTGCCTCACTTGATCCATGCACATTTAACATTGCTTCCTTTCTTCCAGATTCACTCTTCCAGTTCCCAACCACTCTATTAAGATTATCAATGACAGTTAGAAGATCAGGAATAGAAAGTTCAGTAGTTACCTGTGAGTTTGAGGATTCTCCAGTCTCATGCACTTTTGCCATGTATGCCACATTTGCCTTTTCAATCTCAGCTGCATGGTTACTCCAGTCGAAATGTGCGGAAACCTGCCTTTTTCCCTGTCGCGATACGTGACTGCCTTAAAACCTATAAAGGGGGGGTGGAGACAAAGATGCTCATATCACATTTGAAAGTTCAATCTGGTAGAGCATAATGTCTATTTCTAGGGTCTTCGATTAAGTTGATATGATTGTAGAGGGCTTAAAATGTCAAATATATGTTTGGTATATTGAGTTTAACGCATAAGTCAAATGGAACGCATATGTTATGCGGCGCATAACATATGCGTCGTATATCATATACGTCCCATATGGCCTTTCATGTTGTTTCCTATAAATAGGGGACTTATGTTTTATTCAGGAGACTTTTTGTCAGTGTTAGAATGAGAGAGTAGAGAGAGAAAGTAGCTAAAGTGTCATATTCTGTAATCTTTCAAGTTACTAATGAAAATGTGCTTAATGTTTACTTGTTTATGTTCATTCTCAATGGACTCCGCACATTGAGTTATAGGCTGTAACATCTAGAGATCATGAGTGTCATTTACATCAGCATTCCAAGGTCTTTTCAAGTGGTATCAGAGCATTATGGCTTGTTACTAACTTGAATACCTCAAGGTTTTCTCTCTATTTACCAATTCAATCGTCAAAAGTCCTTCAAACTTTTGCAATACCCTCCTTACACATCCGTGACAAATCCTTCAAGTTTTAATCCAATTTCTACATCATTTGAATCCTTAAATTGCCAAAATTCTAAAATGAAGATTTTCACCGTATATGTTAATGTGGCGTATATGTCCTTCACGTATAACATATACGGCGTATAAATTATACGCCGCATATGTTATAAGGTGAATACTTATACGCTAGCTACTTATACATTGACTATCTACTTATCCGTTGACCAGTATACTTATACGTTGACTTGATCATTCATTCATACATATCTGTTGACCAGAAACCTATACGTTGACTTCAAATTGACCAACATGGAAAACCTAAATGCGTTTGTGTCACAACCGTCTGCTCTACTTCAAAACGTTAACTTGGAAAATGATATGGGGACATCCAACAAGCCTCCCAAACTTCTTAGAATGGAAGATTATCCGTCGTGGGCCGACAAATTTGAGACATATGTTCAAGCTTTAAACTACGAAATGTGGACAGCCGTGGAGGAAGAGTATATTATCCCTAATAATGAGAATGGGGAAAATTATCGATTGTCTC
The DNA here is from genome assembly GCF_021521415.1 of Bidens hawaiensis. NCBI lineage: Eukaryota > Viridiplantae > Streptophyta > Magnoliopsida > Asterales > Asteraceae > Bidens > Bidens hawaiensis. The sequence goes on from NW_027494085.1 coordinate 152,721, forward strand.
AAATTGTTGAAGCGGATAAAGCTTTGTTTCTAAAAGAGAAGAAAATGTTGAATCTCTTTCAACAAGCCACTAAAGATGAGATCTTTCAACTATTGCAACATAATGGTTCTTGCTATTCAATTGGCATGCATTGTTGAACAAAGATCGAGGAAATCTTGACATGAGAAAAAGTAAAATTGCACTGCTCAAGAAAGAATTTGATATATTTACTCAAGTTAAGGGTGAATCATTCGCATAGCTGATTGAAAGATATTGCTATCTAGTGAATGAAATGAAGAGGCTGAAGATTAACAAGCCTAAGTATAAATACATTGATAATCTTGTTGACGCGTTACCTGAAGAATGGGGTACTTTTATAATAATTCAGAAATCAAACCCCATTGCATATGCTCGTATAAATCTTGCAAGTTTTATCGAGAAGATGGAAGCTCATGACTTGGAGCTCAGAAAGAAGCAAAATATGAAATCAACCGTAGTATCACAAGATGTGGGATTATACAACAAGGGTTCACAGTCAAGTGCTTCTTCAAATCCCAAGATTCCTACTTCATTCTGTGCTAAACAAACTAGTCAAGCCTTTGCAACTATTGTACCTGCTATGTCTGCTACTCCACAATATAATGGTAGTTATTCAGGGACCATTCCTGTATCTCAAGCTTCTAACACACAAGACCCTGATGTGTTACAGTGCAACATAGCTGTAAATTTGAAGAAAACTAGGTGCCTAACCACTGAAACTGTCAAGGAACATATAGCATTTCTGGGTTCAGTACTAGAATCTTATGAATGTTAAGTTGTTGGACGTATTGGCAACTACAACATGACTAAAGAAGATTATGATCAAATCGACCCAGAAGAGATGGAGATGATTGACATCCGTTAGTGCATGGCAAATGTGATAAGAAGAGCACAAAGATTCAAAAAGATCACTAGAAGAAATGTATTAGATGGATCCAATTCAAAGCTGGGCTTTGACAAATCCAAAGTGAGATGTTTCAGATGCAAAGAAAAGGGACATTTTAAAAGAGAATGTACAAGCAAGAATGTAGAGGACAATGCTGCAAATCCATTTGGAAGAGATTATTATAAGCAAGCAATTTATCATCGTCCTTTTCAAAATGAGGCTGATGTAATCAAAGGCAAAAGATCAGAGGCTTCTACTTCTCAGCAAAAAGCTGCTACCGCACAAATGGATGAGGGGTTCAACTGGAACTCGGTATTTCAAGCAAATGTAACTGAAGTTGTTGATGAATGTGAAAAGGTTGATATAAAGGAAGAAGTCAAACAAGTTGAGGATATGGTTGAGAAAGAGTTGATGGATGATGATTCTGATGACAATCTTCCAAGAGACTATGACAAAATTCACACGGTTCCTTCTGATTATCTTACCTCATTATTTCCACCTGATATAATTGAAATTTTTGCAGGTTGGTTTAATGGAGAGGAAGTTCCACACTGCAAGATAGACTTTGGAGAAGAAGACATTGAGGATGAATCAGAGGTTAAGGAATCAAGTAAGATTGCAGATTCAAAGGAGAAGGTGATTGATGAAATTGTTGAAGTCTTAACTAATGAAGATTCAGAAATTTCAAGTGATGTACCAACTGATCAAGCATTCATGGCAAATGAGGTAATTCTAAACTCAAATTTATGTGGAAAATGTGAATTGCCTTGCGATGAATGTGACTTTAAGACTCTTGAAATTAAAGAGTTGAAAAGACACTATGGCAAATCTTTGTTTGATCTGAATGTTGTTAATGAGGCATATTTGAAACTTCAAACGTGTGAAAAGAATTTATGGGAAAGGATTTTACAAGATCAGAAAACAATTTCAATGTTAAAACACATGGTTGAAGACAAACAAATTGTCATCAATAGACACATAGACGAAAATGCAGCACTCAAACTTGAGCTTCAAACACTCAAGATTGAGACTGAAAGAGTTAATTTGAAATTAGTAAGCTATGTTGCAGCGTCATATGTTCTTGATCACATTATTCCTAAAAATTCATCAAAACACAAGGATAATGAGACTGGCAACATAAAAGAGGATTATCATGCCGTGCCTCCACCTATGTGGAATGCTTATATTCCAAAGAAACCAATAGGTTTCAAAAAGGCAATAAATGTGGAACTTAACACTCCACATCATGATAACTCAAAGTCTGCTGATGATGATTGTGTTAAGACTGAGAAGAATGAAAGTTCTGGATGTGATATGTCAACTAGTGTAAAAGTGGCAGAATCAGTGCTAACCGAGGAAACTAGGTTGGGTAAAGAAAAAGAAGTTGTGGATTCGAAAAGATTTGCAAAAACAAGTTTTTATCACAAACAATCTCATCGATTAAAACCACTTCAAGAAAAAAAGATTGTGTTTGTGCATGGTAAAACATCTGAATCTGAAAAAGAAGTTGTCTTTAGAAATCAATTGAATAAAGAGTTTTATCGGTTGAAAGCATAACATGATCAGGTTGAAACTACATCTCAAATCAACAAGTTTATTGATCGGGGATGTTGTTTTAATTGCAATGAGGTTGGGCACGTGTTTTATGCTTGCCCCAATCGTTATAAACATGATCACATTCCGCCTCAAAAGACTGTGAGCAAGAAACCTGGCCTAGGTTATGTGAGTGATAAGAAATCAATAAGTATTCCTGAATATGTTAAAATCTTAAAACGAGATGAGTCAGTTAAAATTGATGTTGAAAAGGTTGTTAAAACTGATATTTTAAAATCAAAAGTTTAAAAACAATTCAAACATCGTTTTATAACAACAGACAAGCCGCATGTCAAAACTGGGTGGTAAAAACTGTTGTTAAACCACCAGAGGTTGTTGAGAAAGTAATAACTGAATCTGAGTCACAAGTGACCAGTGAAGATTCATTAACTGGTGATTCAGATTATGATGATGTTAGAATGTTATACAAAAACTTCAAACAACCTAAGACCAAGAAGGCTTGGGTTTCCTTGTTTCAATAAATTGTTAATTGTATGTGCAGAGGCTTCCCAGATCCCACAATTCTCGTTGGATAATGGATAGTGGAGCCTCTAGGCACATGCAGGTACTCTCTAATTGCTGAATGATGTCAAATCAATAAGAGGATGGTATGTCGGTTTTGCTGGAAACCAAGGAGGACAGATAGTTGGTGAAGGCACCTTAACAAATGGAAAGGTTACATTCGAGAATGTCAACTGCATTTCAGAATTGGAGAATAATCTGCTCAGCATATCACAAATTTGTGATAAACAATTCTCTACACATTTCACTGATTTTGAAATCGGGTTTCAAGATACCTGAAGAGTGGATCATTATGCGTACTCCTCGAGAGAGTGATCTTTATGTCATGAACATAAGCACTGCATCAACATCTTCGGGGTTTGGTCAATGTTTCATCTTAAGGGCATCTGAACGGGAATCAGTTTTATGGCATCGGAGGATGGGACATATAAGTGTGAGGAACCATCTAGTTCACAAGAACTTAATAGAGGGTGTGAATTTGAGAAATTTTCAATTAAGCGAAAAGTGTTTGGACTGTAAAAAAGGAAAGCAGACAAAGAAACCTCATCCGAAGAAAATTGTCAACACCATCAACTTACCGTTCGAACGTCTCCATATGGATCTATTTGGTCCAGTGAATGTCAAAAGTATCACAGGAGATCTTTATTGTCTTGTGGTTACTGATGATTACTCGAGATTTTCGTGGGTGATGTTTTTGGAATCAAAGGATGAGACATATGATTCCTTGATGATCTTATTCAAGAAGCTGGAGAATTTATATAATCTACCGATCCGACAAATAAGTGATAATGGGATGGAGTTTAAGAACAACAAGATGCTAGAGTACTGTAATGACCGGGGGATTCTTAATGAATTCAGTGCACCGTACACTCCACAACAAAATGGGGTTGCTGAACGAAATAATCAGACCTTGATTGAAACGGCTCGAACTATGCTATCTGATTCAAAGTTGCCAGTGAATTTTTGGTCAGAAGCAGTAGCGGAAGCTTGTTATACACTGAATCGGGTGCTTACAGTCAAGAAATTCGGCAAGACGTGTTTTGAGCTACTTAATCGTCGAAAACCTAATCTGAAGTGGCTTGAACCTTTTGTATCAACGTGTACTGTTCTTGAACCAAATGGAAAATTTGGTCCCAAATCTGTTGCAGGTTTCTTCGTGGGGTATGCTAGTCCACTCAAACGTGTCTATATTCCTAGCCTCCACAAGCTTGTCCAAGTCCAAAATGTTGATTGTCAAATATACACTCCTACCATTCAACAACCAGGGGATTCTAGGCTTTTTGATTATGAAAGCCTTTGGGAGAGTTTAAAACTCCCTGAGGAAGTTGTTTCTGATGAGACACTGACGATGTTATATCAACAACAGTTATCAGAAGACAATGTACCAACTCCTGAAGATTTTGTGTCTGTTCCTCAAGATATACCTGATAATGTTCAATCCGATGACATGCTAGAGACTAATCCAGTTTTTGATGACGATGCTAAATCAGATGAGGAGATTATTGAAGCTATTTCTCCATCCAATGTTGCTACTGAAGTGTGTGAGAACAATCTCCAACCTGAAGTACCAGCACCTACCGAGGCGGTGCCGAGAACTTTATCCTACCATCCCGAGGATAATATAATAGGAGATCTGAATGCTGGGGTGCAAACAAGACGTCAAATCGATTAGAACCTCCAGTGTTTTTACTCTAATGTTTCTCCTTTACAAAATCAATTCTCATTTAAATGTTTTATTTCTAAGGTTGAGCCAAAAACGAATAAAGAGGCCCTAACAGAAGAAAGCTGGGTGAATGCCATGCAAGAGGAGCTTATGCAGTTTGAGAAGCTCGGGGTCTAGAAATTGGTTGATTTACCTGAAAATAAATAGCAGATTAATACTAAGTGGGTGTTCAAGTGCAAAAGGGATGAGAATGGGATTATTATAAGAAACAACGCAAGACTTTCATGTGTATTTTAGATGGTGGTACTATGATGAAGCTAGAGGTGAAGCTCAGATCGTGTTGAACCGAGATGGAGCATGGGATGTAATAGATGTGATAGATCCTATGTGGTTGGTGAACTGCTCAGAAAAGGACATAGAGACGCTGCACAAGTGCAAAATTCAAGTATCACGTGATAAACATCATGCGTCTGCTAAGCAATACCAGAAAGTGTATAAAATTCATTCTGGTGAAGTATGGAGAAGTAAATGGTTTGATATGGGTGAAGAGGAAGCACAGAAGGAGAAGGAAAGAGAGGAGGATATTAAAGAGAATATTCGAATTGCATCATGTGACATTTGAGCCAAGAAAAGGAACACCTCAGTACGTATTTATCGATTAAGCAAATAAACGCTTTTTGCGTAACAAACGAACGATTAACCGATCGGGTCGGGTTACGACCCAGATATTCCGGGGGGGCCGTCTATAAGTGATATACGTTTAATACAAGCTAAAATATTAGTAATATGGCCTTAGTTTGATAGCAAACAAGTTAAACGAAAACATGCTCGTTTAACTACTCGCTATAGATTTAAACGCGAAAGATAGTTACAAACCAAGCATTGTATCATCCGTTAAGCCGAAAAAGACTTACCAAACACTTACTTGAAATGTTTTAAGCGATCCCTGAAAATATTTTCGATTTTACAAATATATAGTATGTTTTTATAATTTTACACAAAAATAGCCGAAAAACACTCGTTTTCGCACTGTTTGACGCACCCGATAAGTTTTTCACACCAAAAACCAAACCCAAAATAAATTTGGACTCGGCATTTCACGTTCGGGCACGTAAATCAAGAAAAGTGGGCCAAATGGGCCCAAAAGGGGGCCCAACAAGCCCAGCCCGCCAAAGTTGAAAAAAAAAAGAAAAAAAAACTTTATTATTATTATTAAGTTTACTAATATATATATAATAACCCTAGATATTTTTGGACATCAAAATTGATGAAAAACTGCTGGAAAACCTTTCTTCCTCAGCAAACTTTCAAGAAACCCTAAGGTAACAACTTAAATAAGTAACTTTTATACTTGTTTAGCCTTTATTAACACCATATAAACATGTTTTAATTAGTAAAAATCATGATTAACCATGCAAAACTCTTTAAAATCATCCAAAAATATATTTTGATGCTAATCCTAGTTTCAAATCAGAATCATAATTTTTTTTTGGCCATAAACACGGATTAGAGGGTTGAAACGGCATTTTTACGGTTCAAAAGTTCGTTTTTGTGCACTAGCCGAAACCCTAATTCAATGGCTGTTATGCTGATGAAATATTTCTTGGTTTGTGATATAGGAATTGTATCTAGCCTACATAGGAGCACAAGAGCTTGAAAAGTTTATTAGAAAGGCAAAAACGAGCCAAACCCGCTAAGGTAATGCCGAAATACGCGTTTACGGGCTGTTTAGGTTAGGGTTGTGATGTGCATATTTTTAGGCCTTGAAATTTTTCAGAGACATCAGGGAAAATATCATTGAGTCCCTGTTCAAATTTGGTAATTTTTCGACCACCCGAGAATATTTGGCGAATTTATTAACGAATTGGGACGTTTATTTGGGAAAAATAGCTAAAATACTTCAAAAATTATGACATTTTTCTGAGAACTCAGATTTAATATATTTTGATCACATATGAATTTTGAGATCATTTGGAGAAGTCTAAAGGTGTTTTGTGTATATGCGTTCATGTGAATTTTTATAGCCGAATTTGGGCCGAAAAGAATATTGCACTAGCTTTTTACATTCTGGAATTGATACATGTTGTTTTGGGACATGATTTGAGTATTCAGGGATTTTTGTGGAATTTTTGGAAATTGTTTGGGATAAACGGACGATATTCAGGCGAAATATAGCTGATAAGATGAATTTTTATAAATTAATAAATCAGTAAATAATTCCAGAAATATTTTTATAAAAATCAACAAATTTTAATTGATAAGTTGCTAAATTTTCATAATTTAATGATTAACGGTTAGTTAATTATGCTAATTTGAAGATTAAACAAATTCAGTTTTCATAAAAACCGGCAAGTTCGCGACTAACGAACCTGCGGGAATATCAAAACACCAAGAGTGATCAAAAATCATATTTTTGGACTAATTAGGTAAAAACGAACTTTTCTATGAGAAACCTGGACAATCCGGATGGATTGTGCGCGTTTCTTCTTAAATCAAACTGAATAAACGGAAACGCGCCCCGTGGCTAATCTGGGACCCCAATATGTGATCCTTCTTTATAACTTAATCATTTTATTAACCAATACATTTACCCAAGCTTATTTCCACATAACTGTTTTCTGAACTCGTAAACGGGCAACTTGGCCCAGCTGGGAAAACGGGAATCTGAGCCAAGTTCGGTTTTAAGTATTAGACATTGAACAACATCACAACCTAAGCCTATTGCCACTTTCTGAGTGTTTCAACTATACCCAGATTAGTTATACAACGCAGTTTAGTATTGAGATTATAATAATATTAAAATATTAATATTATTATAATATTGATTATAGGAAACCATGATTGCAAGTTATACAAACCTTGAACAGATGTGCTACTGATTATCTACTAAACAGTGAGTTTCATGACCCCACTTCTAAACTGTTTTACGAACTTTTGGGGTGAAAAGCATGTTTGATTACATATACATACCTGAAACATGTAATGATGTGAATTATCTAAGTGCTAACACACGAAAGTCCCCACGATCACAGTGATTAACTTCGAGCCGGTGGCTTGTGAATAGTACTATTGGTTTGACAAACCCAAGCGGAATCGGCCTGGTTGCCGTGTCACATAGCGTCGTTTGCACATGACCATATTTATACAAACAGGCTATGTAGTGTTAGACATAGCTACCGGGGCATGTTGTGGGCGGAAGGGGAGCCACAGTGGTTGATTGAGCGTGGGAAATGGATGCACGTAGCACATACAGTCAAGGCTTCACTGTAGCTTAGCATAATTACATCATTTACATACATACATACTTATTTCATGATTACAAGTGTTAACTTGTGAATATTCATAACTGTTTTCTTGAAACTCGTGAAACTCACCAACTCTAGTAGTTGACCCGTTTTAAACTACTTTTCAGGTGTACCTAAATCGGAATGATTTGGTGATCTGTTACTTGTCCAAGGTGTGTGGTTGATGCTATGTGAATAGAAGCAAGGAAGTTAGTAGTAAGATCGTATAGTTAACGAACTAGTTTGGTTTGTATCACCTAGACTGTAAAACGATGACAAAACAAGGAAATGTAATATATTGTAAATTAGTTTGTAATGTTTCTTTATAAACAATGTGTTGATACCAGAGGTGTCTGTTACATTCCCGTTTTACGCTTCCGCATTGGGCTAGTCGGGGTGTGACACATCAATATAAGGGTGTTGGAATATCGATTCCCACCAATCAGAAGCCTTCAGATAAAGTTCTTGGGAAGATATGAGGAGGGAGTATCGTGAAAAGGTGTTTGGGATGAAAGATTGAATTGTAAAGATCGAAGACCTAGCAACATCCAAGGGGGAGTTTTTTAGAGCATAATGTCTGTTGCTAGGGACTTAGATTAAGTAGATATGATTGTATAGGGCTTAAAATGTCCAAAATGTTTTGTATATTGAGTTTAACGTATAAGTCTTATGGAACGCATATGTTATGCGGCGCATAACATATGCGCCGTAAATCATATACGTCCCATATGGTCTTTCATGTTGTTTCCTATAAATAGGGGACTTATGCGTTATTCAAGAGACTTTTTGTCAGTGTTTGAGAGAGTAGAGAGAGAAAGTAGCAGTAGTGTCATATTCTGTAATCTTTCAAGTTATCAATGAAAATGTGCTTAATGTTTACTTGTTTGTATTCATTCTCAATGGATTCCGCACATTGTGTTATAGGCTGTAACATCTAGAGATCCTGAGTGTCATTTACATCAGCACATAATTTATGCGCCGTATAAGTCCATCAAACTTATCCGCCGCATAAGTGTGTGTATATAAAGGGGATATACAACGCATATGTGAACACATATACGTCAGTCTGCTTGAACTTCTCTCCATATTGATACAAGTATTCACACCGATTCTTGCCGTAATTTTTTATTGGAGTTTTTTGTTTTGGTGATTTACACACCAACTCAAATTTAAAAAGTGAGATTTTGTGGTTTATTGTCAGATCCGATGATGAATAGTAACAAGGTTCACGTATAATTCAATTCGGAATAGATTAAACATGTATTGAACCAAATAATCATCAAAATAGAATTGATTTGATCAAACGAGTGTTATGGTAGCAGTTAATTGGACTGTAATGGGCTCTTTGTAATAGATCTGAAAAGTCATACATATCCGTTATAATATTTTGAGATTTGACTTGTTGAATGTGTATATTTGTTAAAATTGATCTCAAAATTGCAATAAACTAATATAAACGATGATGATATATTAGTTGATAAGTATAGATGATTTTCAGATCTTGTTAATTGATTTTTGGTCAAAACATGGACATATACGCCGCATATGTCCATACATATACGGGGTATATGTTATGCGTTGACCAAAGTCAATCAAACAAACATATACGCTGGTTGTAGACATATACATGAAAATAAACTTAAACGTTGAATTAAACTTATACTTAGATACAGACATATACGATGGTTTGTACATATACGCTTATAAGAACTTATCCGCTGATCTAAAAATATGCGCTAAATACAACTTATCCGTTTGATTGAATTCACGGTTAACATGTGTTTTATGATTGCAGATGGGTAAGAAAGGAAAGATTACGGATCCAAAACAGAACATCTGTGCTTACTTGAATGAAGAGGATCCCAAAGCTGCCAAGTTTAAAGTGATAATGACATTCTTGAAGAGATCCAGAATTTACAAGGCTATTACACATTTAGTTGATCCTTATGAGAGTATTGTGACTGAGTTCTGGAGTACTGCTAAGGTTTTTGGAACAGATATTCAGGCCATAGTTCAAGGGCAGAAGATCATAATGAATGAAGATTTGATTAGAAAGGTCTTGGAGTTCGGAGATGAATCGACAGATCCAGTTGATTTAGATGAGAAGATGGTGAAAGGCTGTATGCTCAGAATGGGTTATAGAGATTCACTAAACAAGTTAGCATTTAAGAGGACCACATTGTCTCGACCGTATAGGTATTTCGTACGCGTAGTGGTTCATTGCGTGGGACATCGGAAGGGTGGATATGATGATATTCTTGATTACCAGATGAGTACCATGGCTGCTCTGTGTCTGAATCTAAAGTACAACTTCTCCCGGATGATTCTAGACAACATGAAGATGAACTTTGGTGATGATCAGTGGTTACAGTATCCGAGGTTTGTTTAGATGTTTGTTGAGGAGATATTTCCTAATGTCAAGAAGGAGGGGCCTAAGATATTTCTAGATCATGTTACTGGGAATAATCTGGCCATACTTGCTTTGTACAAAAATGTTAAAGAAGCTGATATTCCTAAATTCAGAGATTTATTTGGACATTTGAAGAATCCTGAGTATGTGGCTCCTACTGATAATAAATGGAGACATGATAATAGTGATTTGGATCGGGAAGAGGAGATCAGACTGATGTTGGAATTTAAACTTGTTGATAAACGATACATAAAGATTGAGTCTGACTCAGAGGGTGAATCTATGGCACCCAAGAAAAGAAGCAAAAAGTCGTAAAGAAAGAAGTTGAACATGTTGTTGAATCAGTAGTTGAAAGTGAACCTGCTCAAGAAAAACATCAGACAGGTAGTAATGTTGAAGAGCTTGAGATACTTGATGTTGATCCGATTGCATATAAGCATCCAGTGAGGTTTTCATCTACTGGAGAAGAATTAGAAGAAGGAGAGATTGAAGTAACACGAGCTGATCTAGCTAGAATGCTAAACATTACTGAAGTTGAGTTTGATTTTGATTTTGAAAAGGATCTAGGCTTGATTGATGAAAATGTTCTTGTAAATGAACATATTGAAGAAGAAGAGCTGGAAAAGGAGCCTGTGACATATGTGAACGTTGCTGATCATGTGTTTCCTGAATTTGATGAAGAATTCGATGAGGAAATTTGACATGATAAGTCAGGAATTTGATGATCAAGGGAATCCTGTACCTTCTGATAAAGGTACGACAACTGAAGAAGCCGAAGTGAATAGTCAAGAACAGGAGGATTGGTTTGAGAGGAAAAAGATTGAACCGAAACGTATATACTTGAATCCTGTCAAGTATTACAAGAAAGGAAAAGAAGCTAAGCTTGGGAAGGTTGTTGTAGGTTCCCAGCCGGATCTACACGAGATATCGCGTACTACGCAGGTGCGGAATCCCTACGCAAGACGTTACGAGTATAGAAAACAATACGATTAACACACGATACGATAATCAAACACGTTGTATACCAACCTTACACACGTGATACGAAGATCACTTGATTACAGACTCTCTCTCTCGAATACTCTCTGGAAAACTGTGTGTAAGTTATGAAATAAGCTGTAACCTAAACCTTATATAGACACGACAACTTCGCCTGGCATGTTCAGGCGAAGTTGTCACTAACTTCGCTTGTCTAACAAGTTCGCCCATATCAGCGAACTTGTTAGCAACTTCGCTTATACAAAACATAAAACATTACAAATGCGATTACAGACACTAGACACTGAACTACTGACATCATGCACCAACAGACTCCCCCTTGGCAGTAGCTTCATCTCTTTAGCTTCAAACACGTGTCTTGTAATCTTCAACCTTGTATCTTCACGCATGCACTCCTTCTCGAACACAAACAGAGACAACTCTTTGATATTTCCTCGCTTCGTCTTTCCAAGCAGGAATATAAAAGATTTTCTTCTCATTGAGCACCTGCAGATCAGCTTACAATAAGTTTACCAAATGCATCGGATCGTAAACTCTTAGCACCTCTTGTTCATCCTCGTCTTCCATCACTGCCTCAGCTGTCTCACAATCTACAAACCACCACTTTAGGTCTTTAAGCACATCCTTGGGCATTAGTTTCATCGGTACTTCTTTAAGGCACCGGATCGGTTTATACTTCATAATCATCCAAGGTTTTCCATCAGCTCTCAAACCTCTATCCTTGTCTTCAACAAGTTTTCCCTTTTGTGGTTTTAACAGCTCAAATTTCTTCTCTTTTATACTCTCTTTCCAAACAATTTTCCCAATAACTCTAGCCATATTATCGTCACTTCGATTGATTAACCCCAATCTGGCTAAGTCTTTCACTTCACATTCCGGCAGTGTATTCAACGATCTTAACAGTCTTTTAAAATACTGAACACCGTCATACCTTTTAATCACGAAGAGCCTCAACTGCTCATCATAGATCCAGCAAATAATCCCTTTCTTCGCTTCAGCATAGCCTTTAATGTTGTAACTCTTCTTAAACATTGTAGGGACCGCCGGTTTCTTCGTTTTGACGAACCACTGAGCGTAGCCTTCTTTCCATCCAGGCTGCTCTTCCCATTCAGACTCATCACTTGCCATCTCTTTACTCATATCGGCTTTCTCAACATCTGGAATGTCATGCTCCACATTCTCTTCTACTATCTCTCCCTCTTCAATCTCATAATCAATCACAATATCTTCTCCAATCTTCTCTATCACATCACTCGGTAATACATCATCATCACCAACCAAACCATCATCCATCTCCTCTACGTCCACCACCACCACATCATCACCACCAGCTGCAGTTGTCGACTCCCCCTGAGTTGTGGAAGTTCCAAGAGCTTGAGTAGTTCTTGGTAGCTCACCACCTGCATCTTTCGACGCATTGGGATCATCGTCTCTATCATTCCTTCTCTTAGTCCTCAACTCATCGCCTTTACAGCTCGTCTCCCCCTGAGATGCCAAGAACTCCTTCAGAACATCTATGATCTATACGAGATATCGCGTACTACGCAGGTGCGGAATCCCTACGTAAGACGTTACGAGTATAGAAAACAATACGATTAACACACGATACGATAATCAAACACGTTGTATACCAACCTTAAACACGTGATACGAAGATCACTTGATTACAGACTCTCTCTCTCGAATACTCTCTGGAAAACTGTGTGTAAGTTATGAAATAAGCCGTAACCTAAACCTTATATAGACACGACAACTTCGCCTGGCATGTTCAGGCGAAGTTGTCACTAACTTCGCTTGTCTAACAAGTTCGCCCATATCAGCGAACTTGTTAGCAACTTCGCTTATACAAAACATAAAACATTACAAATGCGATTATAGACACTAGACACTGAACTACTGACATCATGCACCAACAGTTGTAAGTATTGCATATTTGCCAAAGATCAGAAAGATTGCTATGAGAAGAACGTATGGCGTGCAATATTTTGAGAGCCTATGTGAATTAAAGTATTTACCATGGATGGACGTAGTGGACATTGTGGAAAAGGAGTTATTGAATTGTCCAAAACGTGGGCCGGTAAAAGAAATTTAGGAGTTTATTAAACGTCAAGCCAAATGCAGATTCAGAAGCTGGACAACTCAAACTCCGTATCTTCATGTATCGAAAGTGAAGAAAGATCCTGATACAGGTGACTTTGTGAAGACATGGAGGTATAAACAGCCAGAAACTCTGAAGGTGATTCCTATGTGCCCTATAGAGCAAGACTTTCATGTGTATTTTAGATGGTGGTACTATGATGAAGCTAGAGGTGAAGCTCAGATCGTGTTGAACCGAAATGGAGCATGGGATGTAATAGATGTGATGGATCCTATGTGGTTGGTGAACTGCTCAGAAAAGGACATAGAGACGCTGCACAAATGCAAAATTCAAGTATCACGTGATAAACATCATGGGTCTGCTATGCAATACCAGAAAGTGATTAAGATATGTTATAAGTATAAAATTCATTCTGGTGAAGTATGGAGGAGTAAATGGTTTGATATGGGTGAAGAGGAAGCACAGAAGGAGAAGGAAAGAGAGGAGGATATTAAAGAGAAGATTCGGATTGCATCAATACAAGGGTGTTGGAATATCGATTCCCACCAATCAGAAGCCCTCAGATAAAAGTTCATGGGAAGATATGAGGAGGGAGTATCGTGAAAAGGTGTTTGGGATGAAAGATTGAAGTGTAAAGATCGAAGACCTAGCAACATCCAAGGGGGAGTTTGTTAGAGCATAATGTCTATTACTAGGGTCTTAGATGAAGTAGATATGATTGTATAGGGCTTAAAATGTCAAATATATGTTTGTATATTGAGTTTAACGCATAAGTCATATGGAACGCATATGTTATGAGGCGCATAACATATGCGCCGTATATCATATACGTCCCATATGGTCTTTCATGTTGTTTCCTATAAATAGGGGACTTATGTGTTATTCAAGAGACTTTTGGTCAGTGTTAGAGTGAGAGAGTAGAGAGAGAAAGTAGCCAAAGTGTCATATTCTGTAATATTTCAAGTTACTAATGAAAATGTGCTTAATGTTTACTTGTTTGTGTCCATTCTCAATGGATTCCGCACATTGAGTTATACACACATTATCTCGAAGTTCGTGGCCCGACCCCTTTTGATGACCCGACGAATCCCTGAGCCTCCTAGTACGTGGTAACTAGTTGGAGTCACGATGAATCCCCGACACCCGACGTATAATATAAGTGTTGCTCGTTTGATATTAAGCATATTCCCGAATACCCATGTTAAGGTAGTGATTCTACTTATGTTAATCCAATACATAGCTTATACCCTAGTTGGGGGTATAGTTTAAATCTTGAAAAGTTTTATATATATATTTTTAGCTTTCATTAATAAAGGTTTAATTGAAGTTTGACTAAGGCACGTAAGGTTTACATACAATGGTTAGGGTCAATTGACGTTTATTCTTGAAGAAGAAACATAAATATACTTATAAATAAACGTTTCTTTATATAGAAGAAACGTAGCACATAATTGGTAAATAATTAGGAAGACTAGAAGTCTAAATATTTTACTCAAACAAATAATTTATCAAGGTTTAGAGCTATATAACTTAGACTAAAGGTCTAAAGCTAGTTCATTCGATCTATGTATTATTACAAGTTATTCTCATGACTACAGCTTCGGGATAACGTGCACGACAAAATTAGTGAGACACACTGATCATAACAAAGGTGAATACGATCAAACTTTACAAACTATTTAAATGATTCATTTATATAAAATCAAAAGTTTACATGGGAGCATGAATCCTAAAACTTTATAAACAAAGGTAGTCACCAGCCTTAGACTATCGTATACGTTTGTCTAGATCCTTGCATATGTGAGTAGTCGTTGGGCCGGGTTACAAGCAACTTATTAGGGGAATGATTTTATGTATAAGGTTAGTTGCCAAGTTCACGAACATTGCGGTGTTTGCTGAGCGGTTTTGAGTTGAGCTTGAGTTTATAATATAATTGCATAAATGCTTTAACTATTATTTTCTTTGCCATGACGCGCTGGGTCACAAGATACTTGTATGGAATAATTAGAATCATTAAATGTTTTAGAGTTAACATGTTCATCAACATGTGTTACTGACATATTTTATAAACCATTTTTACAAGAAATCGATATTAGATGACGGAATATGATGGAATAGCCATCATACGATCTGATGGCTCAGATATTTTGAATATTGTTATGATGTAATTTAATGTTTTCTCAAGTTAAACTCTTTTATATTATCAACAAGTGTTTAAATCAAGAATTTTGCATATAATAATATTTAATGAAACAAAAGACTTCCGTTACGCATATAACTTTAATATATTTACAAAACATGTACCAACTATTAGTTAAATGCCTAGGCCTAAATTCAAAGTATGACAGAAAACGTTGTATGAAAAACCCTACCACTAGGGACCCTTCATAAACACTTCTCATTTAGTCTTTCGTTTTAAAACTAGTTTTAATAATAGCTTACTACCCAAATAAAATATTTACTAAAACAGTCAATTTTTGTCATGTTTTATGTAAGAGATGACGTAATTGGTCATGGCCGTTGTTAAGTGACTTCCAAAAGTGAAGTCACATGTAAAAGATGATGCAACTATGTATGCACAGGGGCGGAATTAAAGAGGGGTCAGGAGGGTTCGTTGGCCCTCCGGTGAGACCTCCGGCAGCCAAGTCTTCTTAACGATCAGATCTTTCATTCAGTTGATTTTTACAATTTGACCCTCTAGATTTTTTACTTGAAGAGTATTTTCAACGAATAGTAGCTTCAAGAAAAAGGATTTATAATTTTATTTCATGATCCGTGCAGCAGTCTTAGTGAAGATGGAGAATGATATGAAGAAGATGACGGGTAAAATTGTAAATACCATTATATGGTTATATTTAATTAATTAAATCTACCAATAAAAGAGGGTGGTAGTCAAAATCGCGAGCCTTTTCTTTACTTGTCAAGTTAGGTGGTGTTTGTTTTTGCTTAAAACATCTGCAGGAGGCTTATGTCTGCGGGCACGCAGACATAAGCTTCTGAAGACTGTTTGTTTTTTTTTTAAATAAGATCTGCAAACTGTTTTTATGGTCTTAAAAAAGAAGCTATTGTTTAACTTCTTCACACTTCTTAACATCCTACCAACACCCAAAGTCCAACACCACCACCACCACCACCCACCGTCCGCCATCACCACCACCGTCCGCCACCACCACCCACCACCACCGTCCGCTACCACCACCACCGTTCGCCGCCACCACCACCCACCACCACCGTCCGTCACCACCATCGTCCATCACCGCCACCACCCACCGTCCACTACCACCACCCACCACGACCACCATCCACCACCCACCACCACCGTCCATCACCACCACCACCACCCACCCGTCAGCCATAACCATCGTCCACTACCACCACCCACCGTCAGCCACCACCACCACCCACCCGTCGGCCACAACCATCGTCCACTACCACCACCCACCGTCCGCCACCACCTACCATCCGGCACCAACACTGTCCACCACCATCACCGTCCATCACCACCACCACCACCCACCATCCGTCACCACCACCGCCCCACCGCCCACCACCAGCTATTTTACTAGTCTACAGATGTTAAATGACTTCAATCTACTGTGATATGTATGTTAGGTAACTAATTTTCAGCTTATGCAGACGATACCCAGTTTATAAAACAAACAGTATTATATTTTCATATTGCAGACCTTCAGACCACATCTTCAGCTACATACATGAAATTAGATGAAATCAGATTACAGAGAGTTTTTGTCTTTAAAAACAAACAGCGTGATTATAATAGTTCTTTTTATTTTACTAGTATTATTACTTTTTTTACTTTATTTAATTTATTCTAAAACGTAAATAGATTTTAAATTACTTACTCTCTTTTTCTTAAACGGTCCACTTACATTATTATTATTATTATTATTATTAGGAATTCCTTATTATTATTATTATATATCAACCCTCTTGTTAAAATGTTTTGGTTCCGCCACTATGTATGCCCGTGTGTATTTGTGTTTGTATGTATATGTATGTGTCTTTATGTGTCTAAGAGCATTCTCATCCTACTATCTATTCCTAAACTAAAAATTACAATAAAACTTACTATATTTTCTCTCTCTATTTCAATTAAATAATACTTTTATATATATTTTTCACTAACTTTTCTCTTTCTCTCACTCACAACCACTTTCAAAAAATATTAAAAAATTATAGAGGGTGAACAGTAACTTTTCAAATATAAAAAAAAAATCACTGTTTTTTCTAAAATATAAAACCTCTTCACTCACAACACCCAAAATCACTCTCTAAATTATAAAAACACCCCTCACATAAAATGGAGGGTTGGATGAAAATGCTCTAAGACTTTATGTGTATATATGTATGTACGTGTTTATATGTGCATGTATGATGTATGCATGTGTCAGGTATGCACGTTTGTTATGTGTATACTAAATCATATAAAAAGAATATATACATCAACAAAAGCAGAGTAAAATGCTTGAGAACATGTGAATTCTCTGAATTTGATCGGTATTGATTCGGTTATTACGATATTAGTGTGATATCAAGACTCGGTATAACAATCATTAGAGCAACAAAAAAAATAAATATATGTTCGTTCGGAATCTAGCAATTTCGGTTTTGGTTCATTACAGTACCGACACTCGTAACAACCGAAGGAGAAACACTTAAAAAAAGAAACAATACCGGTATCAGTTCAGATAATAATGTTGTTCGGTCGTAATGGTACCTGTCCGACAACTTCACTCTTATTTATATACGATATAAAAAAAACAAGAAGAAGAAGACATCATCTAAATACAACTCAGTTTTCGATAAAATCATGTAGGAATGTGGAGGGAACAAACAATAAACTTGTTCGCAGCTTTTAGTCCAAAAAAATTATGTTAATGAAAGAACTGAAATTTTTTTACTTTTTTTTTTTTAGTTTCACTAGTTTATTTTAGTGCATTAAGACTTTGTTGCATACTAGTGGGCATTTATAACTTTTATTACGTTTTACAAAATAATTGAAATAAAGTATTAGCTTTTGAATGTAATAGACCGACCCTTTGTTTAGTAAAACCTATGTTTATGTTTTATAATTTTAAATTTTGAAAACTAGACCCGCATAAAAAAATAATAAGAAGTTACTTTAAAATATAATAATAGAACCAATTTAGTTATTATAAATACGTTTCTGTGTGTTCGTTGAGCTTCAAATTACAAATTAAAAAAGTCGTTTTCAAGCTATATATATATATATATATATATATATATATATATATATATATATATATATATATATCCGTGATTTTAAGGGTCATCTGCTTGTCTGGCTGTCAAATGAGGGGTCCCAGATTGTGCTGAAAACGAGAATGAATGAGTAGCTGCAAGACATGTCTCAACCCTCCAGGAAATGGGGGTCTGCAACCCACCAAATTTAAGGCGTTTTTCATCAACCAACTCAAAAGCATGCTCTCCATAATTGATGTTCTATGTTTCCAATACTTCAATTCCCTTATGTCATGTGTCTAGTTTTTATGCATAGGACCGGCTTTGAGAAAACAAAACATTTTTGGGTTGAAGGTGAAAAATTTTTTAGGTATTAAGTAAAAGGAATATTTTGTTGGGTTTAGACACTTTAATTTTTATATGGGCGCTTACTTGGTTATAATTTGGGCTGTGTAAAAAACTTTTGTATAAAAAAAAAATTAAGCATGTCTCAAGTGAGGCTATATACCACAACCTCTTGGTTGTAAGTAATACTCATTTGCTACCAGACCAAGCTAGTGGTTATGTAATTGTGTTTAAACATTAAATATACATATTGTTTTTAATAAAAATACATATAATATTTTTTCAAAAAAAAAAATTAGTCCTAGCAGGGTGTCGGGCCTATTGCTGTCGACCACCCTGCCACCCCCAAGGGTTGGCCCTAATGCATATGTTAATCGTGTTGCTTGTCTTATGGTACTTGCAACCTAAAAGTTACGGTATACACTTCCGTAAGTTGATAATCATTGAGTTAACGAAAAATGTAAAAGTTTAGAGTGTTATTATAGTAATATTATAGTAATGCAAACAAAAAACCAATAATCACAACGTATTGAATACCAAACCCGCCGCCGGTCTTGTGGGCTGAACTAATCTAAATTAAACATGATAATCATGTTCTAAAGAAATAATAAATAAATAAGAAAAAAGAAAAACGCAGAATCATAAATTAAATGATAAAGGCAAAAGTTAGCCACTCATTAAAATAACTCTACTATCCTTCTAATCAAAATCCAAAGATTGTCGATCTCATATGTTTTACTATGGTTTATACACCAATTGGTTCTTTTAGATACCAATGCTTAATTCTAGATCATATATATAATCTAAATAAATTTCAAGTTCAACAAAATTATTTTTTAAGTCTATTTTATTTTTTCCTTTTTCCTCGTATAAATAGTGTGTGTATATATATATATATATATTTGAATATTTTATAAAATATTATAAAATGAATTATCATTGTATTCAACTTTTAAGTTTGATCCGACCACTAATATAATAAACCGCAATTACGAAAAAACTGGTTCGTTTTTTATGACACTGTATCCTTGTAAGGGCGTAGCTTATTGATGGCATGGGGTGACCTTGCTAAAGTAATTTTCTATAGGAAAACCTTCTTGAGTTAGGTTTCAAACCTCATACCATAAAAATCTAAAGCCTTAACCATCATCTTCATGTGATCATATCATTGTACCAAAAAGACCAATTGCAGTACAAAAACCTTCATAAAATAATCATATTCGTAAATCACGTCCTGATCCGAATATGATAGAAGGAAACTAGTGTAAAGTGCCATTTTCGTCGCTAGGGTTTGGTGGGTTACGTAACTTTTGTATAATTACAGCTGAACCCTTGAGGTTTCCAAATCTTAACATTTTCAACTATTTCATTAATCCAGTTAATTTTTAACGATAAGTCAGGGGTATTCCCGTTTTTATACCTATTTGGATGAAAGTGACAATTGTGATTAAACCCTAGAAACGATTTTATAAAATGTATATTTCGTATTTAAGTATCTAAATATATTTTATCAACAATAATTAACAAAATGTCTATTTTACTCATTTTTGTATTAAAAATATAAAATTGTTCATTTAGCTGTTTATTAACTAGCTTTTTTTTTTTACTAATTTTCCCATTTTGATGATTTGTTTAAGTTTTAGTCTAATATTTTAATTCTTCTACTTTTAAATGCATTATTATATATATATATATATATATATATATATATATATATGGAAGATTTCAAATGAGAACCCTTTTGAGTTTTAAGAACTTGAAAGTTGAAATAACTCAACGTAACGATTTTTTTCCAAAACTTTTTTTACACATGCATAATATATGTAGGTTACATATACGTAAAAAAAATTACATAATTTTTTACGCTCCGAGTCGACTTTTTACACATGTGTAACCGACGTAAAAGTTAGTGTAATCACTTACATCTTTCTTCTCTCTTCTACTTTGACTTTTTAGTTAGATTTAATCACAACCACATATTCCAATCCATTTAATTAAATGTGTTGTTAAGTTATTAAAACTCAACATGGTTCTCAAAATATCTCTACTATATATATATATATATATATATATATATATATATGGATTAGTATCATTTGAGAACTCTTAAATTATTTAAGAACTTGAAGGAACTCTTAATAACTAACGTTTTTTATAAAAAATTTTGTATGTTGATGTTAATTAAGTGTAGTTTTATCAGTTCGTTGACATCTATATTTACGATTATAATTATGAAAATTAGTTTTTTTACGCATATCTATATTTTTTTACACATATGTAAATTTTTATGACATAAATTTTACACATGTGTAACTTGTGATTTATATATGTAATTAAAAATTTTTTTAAAAAAAATATGATAAAGCAAGTCTCAGATAATGTTAATATATAAAAAAAGTTAAAAAAATATTTAATTTTTAAGAATTCCTAAAAGTTCTTAACTTTTTTTGAGTTCTCAAATGAATCTAACCCATATATATATATATATATATATATATATATATATATATATATATATATATATATATATATATTATATGTAAAGAATTAAATAATAATTATAATTTATAAGGTCTTTTAAAATTCTCTACTGTTTAAAATCCACTAAATTTTAACTTCTTTAGCGAATTTTAAAATTCGTATGAATTGTCAACCTTTGTTTATTTCTTAACATTTACATATTTTTATTAGTTTTTTATTAAATAAAGAGACAAAAAGTAGAAGGTTTAAATGAAAGTGTAAATAAATCATCAGAGCCAACCTAAAAGTTAGCAAAAGAAAAAAGAAAACTAACTAAGAAATACATACATTTCGATATGATAAAACATTATTCACTTTTAAATATGAATATCTAAACTTTTAAATATGAATATCTAGATGTAAAGCCTCGGACCTAGTAGCCCTACTGCTTATTAGACATTGGAATTACTCAAAAACACAATTTCAACTATTCACTATTACAAAGCATTCAAATCCTCTTTTAGACAAACATTAAAATTTGTCTTAAATTTAAAACATAATCAAAACATGGCAAAACTCTTCCTTCTTCCGATGTCAGTCTTTATTCTTGAATGTCATGTGTGCTTCTCAAGCTAGCTGTCTCAACCTATTTGTCTATGTGCATAGTAAAATTAAGCTACGCTGAGTGACTTCTTGTTTAAATAAGTAACAGGTATTCTTACACATACATACATACATGTTCGTATCCGAAGATAATATTCTTACATACAACCTGCACTTACATTCTTAACTCTTAATTATTCTTACATTTATTCTTACACTCTTGCACAAATATTAGCAGGGTCTGTCACCCAAGTTCTTGCGCTGATATTATAAAGTCTGTCATAATAATTCTTACACAGATATCATAAGGGTATGCTACCCTAATTCTTGCACGGATATTATAAGTAAGGGTGGCAATTTTAACCCAAAGCATTTCAAATGGATCAATGTGGGGTTGATTTGAAAATTATATGAGTTGGTTTGGTCAACTATTTCAACTAAAAAAGTCAAAATGGGTCACTTAAAATTCAACCTTGTTATTTTCATGTCAAATGGGTCAATAAATTTAATGAAATGGATCGATGTGGGTTAGTATCCTAAGGAAATGTGGTATGTTCAGGTTGGATAGGTTTCGGCATAAAACGAGTTTTTGATTGGAACGAGTTCGGTTTATGTTTTTGCTTGGAACTGGTTTTGAGCTGACACAAGTTTTAACACGGTATAGGTTCGGTTGGTTTCGACTTATTTCTCAAGTTTTTTTTTTTTGGGGGGGGGGGGGAACGAGAACAACAAATAAAACATTTTAGATTCCTTTCACTTTTTTTGTTTTTAATTTATATTTTGAGTTATGATTTTTTTGGGGTTTTTGATCTTAATAGAAAACCCTAAAAAAATTCAAAAAAATAATAAAAAAATCATAACTCAAAATATAAAACAAAACCCGTTCTGACCCTAACTTGTTCCGACCCAAACCAAAACAACCTTTTTTTAATTGACCCGTTCAGACCCTAATTCCATTTTAACCCTAACTCGTTTCAACCCATGACTCATTTCGACTTATGGCTCGTTCGACCGAACCCAACCCATTTGCCACCCCTAATTATAAGGGTCTACCACCCTAATTCTACCACAAATATTATAAGAGTCTGCAACCCTAATTCTTGCATATATATTGTTAGGGTCTGTCACC
This sequence comes from Bidens hawaiensis, assembly GCF_021521415.1. Classification (NCBI taxonomy): domain Eukaryota; kingdom Viridiplantae; phylum Streptophyta; class Magnoliopsida; order Asterales; family Asteraceae; genus Bidens; species Bidens hawaiensis. The sequence goes on from NW_027494085.1 coordinate 175,954, forward strand.
TTAATTCTTGCATTCTATCCATTCTACAAGTCTTACAATCATATGTGCAATAAAATAATAAACACATGTGACATGTTCTTACATGTAACATTTATTGCTTTTCAAACCCGAAAACCTGACCCATTTTGAATTTTCGGTTTTGTTTATAAAATATATGTGAATATATGCATGTATGTATGTATGTATGTGTATATATATATATTATGATGTTCTCAAGTTTCATTCATGTCATATTCGTATTTGTATTCGTTAGACTCGTTTTGTCGTTGCAATGCATTCTTGCTCGTCGTTTAATAATATATTCTCGATGATTTACGATTATCGTTAGTTCGCTTTCTATTTATTTTGATTAATTAACGAAACTCCAAAGATTTAAAAGTTGTTATTTAAAACGATCCTTAAACCATACGGGTTTAATACGAAAATATCTAATTCCTTTTTCATTTAAATGCATTGCAAGGTCCAAGGTTTAAATAAGTAATTATAACTTAATTCTTGTTTTTAAATCATCATGAAACTTTAAGGGCTTAAAGTGTAACTACTTAAATCAATATAATAAAACAACACCCAACACCATGGATGCGTTTTTCCGGCGAAGCAACTCAACTTCTGGCGACATAATTGGACCTTATAACACGCCGTAAACCTCGTTCTTTGACCCGATTAGTTAGTGTAACGAATCTGGACGTCAATAACAACCTTTAATCAACCTTTTAATTTACGTTTTAACTCCAAACAAATCCCGTAATCCTTGTGTAAGTTTCAGCCGGAATTAATCAACCTGCAATAACAAACATTAAACGAACATCAATTTCTCTTATCATGCTTTCTGTAACCCTTAAATCAATCATCAAGTTCGTTTTCCGGTAAGGGGAGGTTCACCGCCAATACATAACTCTATCAGGTAATAGTTAGATGATTTTGAATCTTTTAAGCCATTAAACAAAAACCCTAACTCAATTTCGTCGATCATTGAACGAATTAACATATTAGAATCAAGGGTATTATTAAGAAGAAGATGAACTGAACTTTTTATATATATTTAATTATTTTCAATTGTAAAATGAATTGTTAGCTAGAGCAACTGGTTAAGGCTATTGTTGGGAACTCAAGGACCCGGGTTCGGAACGTGAGTCAGACTATTATTTCTTATACTTTTAAAACCGTTTTTATTAAAAATAAAAATTAAATATATTTTTTAAAAATCCATAATAAATCAAATAAAATTAATTATAAATTATATTTTACCATTTTCGCCTAAAAACTAACCTTTTGTTTTCCGTTTCACAACAAACAGCTAATATTATAATATTATATTCACCATTCTTACTAGTTTTTTTAACACTAAAATAAGAATTTTAGCGTTAAAATTCGTGTTCAACAAATAATATAATTCTCATGTTAGCTAAATAATATTTAAATAACATATATTTCGTTAAACCCACAATATTAGTTTCATTTAACTTTAATTTGTTAGCTTTAAAATTCGTTAGCTTGTAATTCGTTAACCTTAATTCAATAGCATAATTACCATTGAGATAAAATCCATGCCTTGTAAATTATCGTAACTTTCATATTCGTGTTAAAGTTATAATATTAAAATAATATCAAATCATTAAAGTTATCGTTAAAGCCTAAAAATAATATTAATTTATCCATGCTTTAAAATGATAAAAGCTAATAAAATATTATATCATCCCAAAAGGTAAATTATTTAAACTTTTATAATCCCATTAGTTAGCCACTAAATTTTCATATTTACTTTATTTTATTTATAGTTCGTTAGACTCAAATGCTTCGGTTCCGTTAACGCTCTTTCGCTTTTTATTTCAAATTGATCTTCAATTTCAATGTGAGTTTTTCACAACCCATTTTTCAAACGTTTTCATATTTTGGGGTAGCATATGTATTTATTACAAATTCAAGTATTATGATTTCGATTACAAACTACAATTCACTATATGGACTTGTGTGTTACTCGATTTCTTGCTCGAATTTACTTGTGTTGGTACATGTATGTCAGTAGTTCATAGTCTAACGATTGTAATCGAGTCTGTAATGTAATTATGTTTTTGATTATGTTTATGTTTATGTAACGAGCGAAGTTGTCAACAAGTTCGCTTAGGCGAACTTGTTGAACAAGCGAAGTCGTTAACAAGTTCGCTCAGGCGAACTTGTTGAACAAGCGAAGTTATAGACAACTTCGCCTGAGGCGAAGTTGTCGTGTTTATATAAACTGTTCACCGTAACAGTTGAAGGTGTTCGCGAGTTTGGTTAGGTTTTCGTTTCAGTGAGTGTTACGTGTTTACAAGTCAGAGTCTGTAATAGTGACCTCGTGTCACGTGTTCGGGTTATCAATATAACGTGTTTCGGTTATTGCTCGTGTGTTTGTTTTATACGTGTTCTACGCTCGTATCTACCTACGCAGGGATTCCGCACCTGCGCAGATAGCGACATCCCGTGTACGATCCGTCCAGGAACCTACAATTGGTATCAGAGCCATCGGCTCGATTGTGAGGTTCGGGATTTCACGCGGGTGTAGAAAACGTCTCGTTTGACCTATTCACGGGACGAGTTTTTGTTCGTATTGAGTTCTAATCACTATATACAGTCATTTTCAAGCCTTTACAACGACCGGAAACTGCAGAATCGTCGACAACAGATCTGAATATTTTCAGTGTTCATCGGGCGAAGTTACTGTTCTTCAGGCGAAGTTGCCGTCACTGAAAGTAGGGTTTCGGCGAAGATATAAGGTTCAGCGAAGTTATTCACAACTTCGCTTGCCTCATAAGTTCGCCCCAGCGAAGTTATCCTCAACTTCGCTTACCTGATAAGTTCGCTTACCTTAAGCGAAGTTATTCTCAACTTCGCCGAGTCACACGAATTTAAGAATTTTTCCAGCGAAGTTAACACTTAAGCGAAGTTATTCTTAACTTCGCCTTTAGTACTGTTTGGACAAATTTTTGAATTTTTTCGGGTTTTGAGAAGATGTCGCAAATTAACATCTCTGAATTGGTGAAAATGGAGGTCGAAGCGGGGTCAGCCACTAAGGCCCCAAGGCTGTTAAAAGGAACCGACTTTGTTGCATGGAAGGATCGGTTTATTCAGTATATTAAATACCAGGATGCAAAGATGTGGGTGTGCATCCAGGATGGATATATCCCACCGACAATGGTGTACGAAGGTCGTGATGTGGTTAAGAAGTACAGCAAGATGGAGGAAGAGGAGAAGAAGATGTACGAAGCCGAAAGCAAGGCTCACGCAGCTATCACTATGGCTCTTCCACAGGAGATCCTTCATACTTTCAGAAAGTATACATCGGCTCGAGAGCTTTGGGATGCTCTTGAAAATAGATTCGAAGGGAACGTGGGTATTCGTGCCTCGAAGATTAAACTGTTGAAGACTCAGTTCTCTGTCTTCAAATATTTGAAGAACGAATCTCTGGATGATATTATCACTCGATATTATCATCTAATGACAGAGCTAAACAACTATTCGATTGCTTACAGAGAAGAGGAGATAGTTGAAAAGCTTCTCGATGCTCTCCCACCGAAGTGGGAAATGTACACAGTTCTGATGAGGGAAGACAGAGACTTTCCTAATTGTGATTTGGAGACAGCAGTAAACAAGCTCAGAACCTTTGAGCTTAATATGGTTCGTAAAGAGACACCAACAGATCAGATTCAAGACCCTGGTATGTATGGTGCCAAACTTAACTCAGGCTCAAGTTCGAAGCCTGAATCTGCTGCTTACTACTCCAAAGGAGAGTCAGGTTCTAACTCTTCTCATGAAGGAAACGTTTCAGTAAACATGAACGGTGATGTTTGCTTTGCTGCTGGAGGTTCAAGTGCTTCGAAACCTCAAACATCCAACAGTAGTTTCTCTCCAAGTGCCTCAAGCAATAACTATTCCAAGATGCCAATGAGTGTCAAATCTGCTGAAGAGCAGTTTGCAGTCTACGCATCTTTTATTGCTTCATATGAGAACTACATACAGGGGAAGATTGTGGACCCTGCTGTTTTGGATGAGGATTATGACCAGATCGATGCTGATGATCTGGAGGAGATGGATTTGCAATGGCAAATGGCCATGATAGTGAGGCGAGTCAAGCGTTTCATGAATAAGACGGGGAGAAAGTTTGTTGGTGGTAGGCCCGGATTCGACAAGTCTAAAGTGAGGTGCTATAACTGTCAACAGTATGGGCACTTTGCTAAAGAATGCAGAAACGAGAGAGTTGAACGGGGTCAAGGCCGGTCTGCACAGCCTACTGGGATTAGTAAAGATGTCAATGCCATGTTGTCTAGAGAAGCCGGTGAATACAACTGGAACCTGCATGCGAATGAAACTGGTGAGCAGGCGAATATGGCTAAGGTAGAAAATGAAGATTGTGAGAAGATGACTGGAGAGGAGAAAGCTACTGGTAAGGAGAAAGCTTTCATGGCAGATAACGATGGTCAACCCTCCGAGGTAAGTTCTAAACCTGTTTGTACAAAATGTGAGAATTTGTCTGAGCAACTTGCTACCATAACTGATCAGTATGTTCGTTTAGATGCTGAATTTAAAACACTTAAAGAAGATCATCATTTTACTAAGGCAAGAGAAAACAGTTACAAAGTTAAAATAAAAGCATGTGAAAAAGATGTCAAAAGCTTAAAAACTAAACTTGCTGAAAAAATTGATGTAATTGACCTAAGTTATGAGGTTTTAGAAGAAAAGACTAAACTTATTGCTGAACGAGAAAAGCAGATTGCTGACCACCAGGTGAAAGTGGTGGAACTGAACCGAAAACTCGAGCAGTTCCGAAATTCCTCAGCTATTCTAGATCACCTCGTTAGCGATCAAGGTACCTCTGCAAAGAGGGGAGGAATTGGTTATCACGAGGTGCCACCACCTTATAACCACAACTACACTTTCAACCCTAGTATTCAGAAATCTGTGGACTTTGAAGTTCCTCAGACAGTTCCAATCAAGGTTACATGTAAAGAACCAACTGTTAGTAATGGCGAAACGAGTTCGCCTGTTTCTAGTATAAATATTTCTGTTACGAGTCCAGTCTCATCGGATTCGGATAAGTTGTCCGAATCAGGTAAGACGAAAGAGAAGGTAGTGTTACCCACTGGTGGAGATAAAAATAAATCTTCTAAAAAGAGTACTCCACTCAACCCGTATGTCCCACCTTATGTGAGACGAACGGCTGGTAACACTGCCTCTACATCCAAACCAACATTTGAAAAGAAAATGGAAAGTAGGTGTTGCTTTAGATGTAATAAATTAGGACATCTTGTTGCAGATTGCCCTCTGTCGCCGAGATACAGAGGTGTGAGGCCAAATAAAACTGAGCATAAGCATCAGTTTGATACTGCTAAAAATGAAAACTTTTCAAAATGCCAAAATGTAACTAATTCAAGTTTTCATAAAAACAAACCTCAGTTTTTCAACCAAACCACAAGATATAACACTTTCAATTCACATAGGTTTGAAAGGCATCACACTCAATCTTCAAGGAGATTTCCTAACAGGACTTACAGGAATTATCCTGATGCTAACTTTGGAAAGCCAGGGTACGGGACGTATCGATCCAAGACCAATTGGTCTTGGGTCCCAAGATTCTAATTCTCTGTTTTATTGTGCAGGAACAGTTGAACAGGGCTGCCCACAGTCTTTGGATTGTAGATAGCGGCTGTTCCCGGCACATGACGGGCAACAAACACTTGTTGCAAGACTTAAAACCTGTTCAGGGAGCGAGAGTTAGTTTTGCTGGTGAAAGCGGAGGAAGAATTACTGGTAGAGGTACAGTGTCAAATGGAAGGATGACACTTGAGAATGTGAATTTTGTGGAGGAATTGAAGCACAATCTGCTGAGTGTGTCGCAGATTTGTGATAAAGATTACACTGTCCATTTTACGAAGAATGAAGCGATCGTGTTGAAGCCTGGTTTCCAGATACCAGTCGAGTGGATAGTAATGAAAGCTCCACGTGAAACAAATACATATGTGATGGATATGAGGTCTACTGAAATGGCCACGGGAGAATCTTGTTTAATGACGAAAGCAAGCGAATCAGAATCTGAATTGTGGCACAGGAGAATGGGGCACATTCATCTTCGGAAGATGAACTTCATTGTCAAGAATGGGCTTGTGATGGGCGTTCCCTTAAAAAGTTTTAACTTTGAAGACAAATGTATAGCATGCAAGAAGGGAAAGCAACACAAGAAATCCCATCTCACCAAGAAGGTCAACTCTATTGCCGGTACTCTAGAACTACTTCACATGGATCTCTTCGGTCCCGTGAATGTAAAAAGTCTAGGAGGTACTTCTTACTGCTTGGTGATCACTGATGACTACTCGCGATATTCGTGGGTATATTTTCTGAAATCGAAAGATGAGACGGCTCAAATGGTGAAGAATCTAATTACAAAAGTTGAGAACGTCATGAGTAAATCAGTTAAATACATCAGAAGTGACAATGGAACAGAGTTCAAGAACTTTGAAATGGAAATCTTCTGTCTTCAGAAAGGAATTGAACATCAATACAGCGCTCCGTATACTCCGCAACAGAATGGAGTGGCTGAAAGGAAGAACCGAACTTTAATTGAAGGAGCCAGAACTATGCTGGCAGATTCAAAACTTCCTGTGATATTCTGGGCTGAAGCAGTTGCTACAGCCTGCTATGTTCTGAATAGGGTGTTAACCGTTAAGAGACTTGGAAAAACATGTTACGAGCTTATGCATGGAAGGAAGCCCAACTTGAGCGGTCTTGAACCATTCGGGTCTCCTTGTTCGATTTTGAAGACTAATTCGAAATTTGGTGAAGTAGCCGATGAAGGAATCTTAGTCGGTTATGTTGTTGGGACTCCCAACAGACGGGTCTTCAATACGTCGACTTGCAAGGTGGAGGTGGTGTGTAACACCGACATTACTAGTTACCAATCGCCAAAACCAAGCAATGGACCTGCTGAGCTTTTCAACTATGTTAAGCTGTTTAAGTCATTTAACATCCCTAATTTGAAAATTTCTGAAGAAGAAGAAAGAATTGCGTCGAAGATGATACTTGATGAGGAAGAGAATCTATTGCATCGACAGCTTATTGAGAAAAGTCAACCTTCCACATCAAACACTATTGATACCCCTGCTGCCTTACCTGAAGATGAGTTTATCAATCCATTTCACTCTCAGCCAGAAACAACCATTGATGAGATCTCTTCAAATTTGGAAGATAATTTGCATGTCGGTGCTGTTCCGACCACGAGAATTCACAAAGATCACCCATTGGAGAATATTATAGGTGATGTGTCCTCCAGTGTACAAACCAGAAGTAGCTTGAATGAGCACACCTGTGTTTATACAAGCATTAAAGAAACGGGTATAATGAACGAATGTTTGTACTCCTGCTTTATTAGCCAGATTGAACCGAAAAATTATCAAATGGCTCTTAAGGACAGCTCGTGGGTCGAGGCCATGCAAGAAGAGTTGGCTCAATTCGAGAAGATGGAAGTATGGACTTTGGTTGAAAAACCAAGGAATGTGCATGCTATAGGCACAAAATGGGTGTTTAAGTGCAAGAGGGATGAAAAGGGGATTATCATTAGAAACAATGCAAGGCTGGTTGTTAAAGGGTTTAATCAGCAAGAGGGTATTGATTACAATGAGGTGTTTGCTCCTGTCGCCCGGTTGGAAGCGATAAGATTGTTTTTGGCGTTTGCTGCATGTAAGAGAATGAAGGTGTTTCAGCTAGATGTGAAGAGTGCGTTTTTAAATGGGAAAGTTGATGAGGTTGTGTATGTTGAGCAACCTCCGGGTTTTCCTGACCCAGACTTCCCAGATCACGTATACAAGTTGAGCAAGGCGCTGTATGGATTACATCAGGCACCTCGTGCCTGGTATTCAACGTTATCGGACTACTTGCTCGAGAATGGTTTTGAAAGGGGTTTGATTGACAGCACACTGTTCGTGAAGAGAGAAGGAAGCGACTTCCTACTAGTTTAAGTCTACGTGGATGACATCATATTTGCTGCATCAAGAGTCTCCATGTGTCAAGATTTTGAGGATGTCATGAAGAAAAGATATGGCTGATGTTGGTGATGACGGTGATGATCAAAGACAGTTCTTTCCATCGCATAACCAGTACATCATGTTAGACCCAGACGCAAGTGGCGTGGAGGACTACAGGGAAATAATCTCATTTCTCCTGCGGTCAAGGATCTTCCATGCAATCACGAATACCTTGCCTATTTCACTACCTAACATTGAAGACTTTTGGCGTTCGGTAGAGTATGATTGCCGGGTTGAGCCCCCGGTGATGCGAGCAACCGTAAATGGTCATGTTGTGCAGTTCTCTTCAGAAGATATACGGTTGGCTTTGCAGTTTGGAGAAGAAACGAGGGATGACCCAACGGAGTTCGTCGCTCCTTTTCGTGATGGGGCATATCTCAGGATGGGTTATTCAGGTCCGTTGGGGGACACGCAGAGGAGAAAAGGATTTTTGTTAGATCAGTGGCGTTTCCTAATGCACGTCTTGATCGTGTGCATGTCTGGGAGGAAGGCAGGAACTGATGGAATGGGCGCGACGATGCAGTCTGCCATGACTGCCCTGACTTACAACAGAAGATATTCATTTAGTCAGCTGATATTTTACGAGATTGATCGTCAGAGGAGGGCTGTGGTGCGTGAGCGATTTATTATGTATCCTCGATTCTTACAAATGATTCTCAATCATGTGGCTCCGTTGCTACCTCAGAGACGCCCTATTAGATACGTTGAATGTGTGACGAAGCGTATCTTTGCTCAGTGTCGCACTTCTAGCACACGAAGCAAGCCTGAGCTGCGTCCCAGGCATACTCCACTGTTCGGGTATCTTGTCAACCCGGAGTATGTTCCTGCTGGTGGGGACGAGTTCAGAGACCCAAGACCACAACAGGCGGCAGCACCTCATGCTGTATCAGCTGCGCCTGCTGTGCCTACTGCTGAAGACGTCGATCTTGATGCTGCTTTTAGCGGCCAAGGAATGTTTGATATGGATGTCTCGGGTTCTCAGGCCATGGATGTTACTAGAGCAGTTACTTCGGTAGCTGACTCCGATCTTGATGAGACATTTGCTGAAGCTAGATGATTGATGGTGTCTAGGGAGAGAACGATTGGGAAGAGGATGAGAACGGTTGACGACGATGACGAGGAAGATGATGAAGAAGAAGCAGTTCAGCTAGTGCTCAGACGTTCAAGAAGAGAACGGACAGGTATGGGTTCGGGAGCTGGAGAAACTTCAAGGCTGGTACGTTTTGCTCCACCTGCCTTGTCTGGTATGTCTCTTATTCCTTCTACAGCACAGGTTACTGCCGTCCAGACGTCGACTCCAACAATTGTGTCTCTACCACCTCAATCGCTTACTCCATCGGTGGCAGTAGCACGATTTGTTGAGTCTACAGTCACTACTACTGCAGGGTTACCAAGTGTACCACCTGCGGTCACTTCTGCTGCTGATGTCCCGCCAACTCCAACGCCTACTTCAGACTCCGAAAGGATAGCTTCACTAGAGCGGATCGTAGCTGAGCAGTCCAAGACAATTCAAAGCCTAGTGGAAGCAAATCAACTACAGGCCTCCCTCCTGGTCGAGCATGGGAAGATCATAGACGCTATGAAAGCGTTCTTGGCATCTCAGGGGGAGATGAGCTGTAGGGGAGATGAGTTGAGGACAAAACGGAGAGAAGATCATGACGATGATCCCAATGCACCGGAAGGTGCAGGTGGTGAGCTGCCAAGAACTTCTATAGCTCTTGGTACTTCCACAGCTGAGGGGGAGTCTACAAGCGCAGCTGGTGATGATGATGATGTTGATGATGTAATCGACGCGTTGAAAGAGCTAGATGATGATGATGATTTTATGCTTGAAGAAGATGTGCTGCCGAGTGATGAGATTGAGAAGATCGGTGAGCAAATTATTGTTGAAAGTGTGATAGAAGAAGGGGAGATAGTAGATGAAGATATTGAACACGAGATTCCAGAGGTTGAGATGCCCGATATGGGTGATGAGACAATGGTGGAAGATACTGAATGGGAAGAGCAGCCGAATTGGAAGGCAGGTTGTGCTCAATGGTTCGTAAAGACGAAGAAACCGGCGGTCCCTAAAATGTTCAAAAAGAGTTACAATATTAAGGGATACGCTGAAGCAAAGAAAGGTATTATCTGCTGGATATATGATGAGCAGCTGCGGCTCTTCGTGATCAAAAGATATGACGGGATTCAGTACTTCAGGAGAACTTTGAGATCATTAAACACACTGCCTGAATGTGAGGTTAAAGACTTAGCCAGATTGGGGTTGATAAATCGAAGTGACAATAGCATGGCTAGAGTCATCGGAAAGATCGTATGGAAAGAGAGCATTAAGGAGAAGAAGTTTGAGCTGCTGAAACCACAAAAGGGGAAACTTGTCGAAGACAAGGATAGAGGTTTGAGAGCTGATGGAAAGCCTTGGATGGTTATGAAGTATAAACCGATCCGGTGCCTTAAAGAAGTACCGATGAAGCTTATGCCCAAGGACGTGCTCAAAGACCTAAAATGGTGGTTCGTGGATTGTGAAACAGCGGAGGCGGTAATGGAAGATGAGGATGAACAAGAAGTGCTTAGGGTTTACGACCCGATGCATCTTGTTAATCTATCGCAAGCTGATCTGAAGATGCTCAACGAAAAGAAGATCTTCTACATTCCTGCTTGGAAGGATCAAGCAAGGAAATATCAAAGGGTGGTGTCGGTATGTGTTAGAGAAGGAGCGCACGCGTAAAGATACAAGATTACAAGACTCAAGCTTTGAAGATCAAGATATGAAGCTACTGCCAAGGGGGAGTCTGTTGGTACATGTATGTCAGTAGTTCATAGTCTAACGATTGTAATCGAGTCTGTAATGTAATTATGTTTTTGATTATGTTTATGTTTATGTAACGAGCGAAGTTGTCAACAAGTTCGCTTAGGCGAACTTGTTGAACAAGCGAAGTTGTTAACAAGTTCGCTCAGGCGAACTTGTTGAACAAGCGAAGTTATAGACAACTTCGCCTGAGGCGAAGTTGTCGTGTTTATATAAACTGTTCACCGTAACAGTTGAAGGTGTTCGCGAATTTGGTTAGGTTTTCGTTTCAGTGAGTGTTACGTGTTTACAAGTCAGAGTCTGTAATAGTGACCTCGTGTCACGTGTTCGGGTTATCAATATAACGTGTTGTTTATTGCTCGTGTGTTTGTTTTATACGTGTTCTACGCTCGTATCTACCTACGCAGGGATTCCGCACCTGCGCAGATAGCGACATCCCGTGTACGATCCGTCCAGGAACCTACAACTTGCACGTGGTACCCTTAATAAGTATGATCATACGCCCCCTTTGCACTCAGGTCCATTGTATCAAGTGGAAAAGGGACTCATTATCCGAGTACGTTGGTTGTTACCAACTGGAAAGGACCTTACTTGCACGATTACCCGAATACGTTGGTTGATACCAACTAGAAAGGACTTTACTTGCTCGTTTATCACTTTTCAATGAATTGTATGATTTTTATGTATTTATATAAAACTATGGGAACTCACCAACTATGTAGATAGTTGACATTATTTTATACATGTGTTACAGGTACTGTGATTAGAGGATGATACTCGGAGAAGACACTAGACTTAGGGTATTTAAACAAATGGATCAAATGTTTAGTTGTATATGATGTTTAAATCAATTAATGATAATATTATCACTTAATAGTATCACGTGTGTTTTGAAAAATCTGTACGTCACACTCGGGCGTTTCTGCTTTAGCCGGGGTGTTATAGATTAGTATCAGATCCTGACTATAAGATAGGACACTAGACCTAGTGTACTAGTTAGTTATAGCTTATTTGTTTATTTGTTTAGGGTCGCATGATTAGAAATTATGTGGGCCCTATGTGATTGTTCTTTGCACATGTTATTGCTTATTACTGTTGATTTGTTTACGCCTCATGTACATAAGGACACACACAAGTGCAAGGCTTATGCCTAAAACAAAGATTTTCAATTATTTTCAATCGATTTTATTTCGGTTTTCCGATATTTCTTCTTCATAAAGACGGTTCTATGTGGCAGGTATGTAGTAACCTGTAAGGGGGACATGCTTGTTTTCTGAACTCTTGACACCAAGGCTATTGAAACCTAAGGATAAGCAATGCGCATAAATCCAATCAGACGCGGACCCGATTGCTTACCTGGAGAGTTCGGAAAGAGCATGAAACCTATTAAGCCAAAGCATACCACACCAAACGCCATACGAATCACAATTTTGTGCTTTCAAACGTGACCATGTTCTCTTTGTGAAAAGAATATGGTTACATTCCTAAAGATATCACACAAGTCATGGTCATGTGACTCCATCCCTCAATCTTTTATAATATGTTTTAACTAAAAGTCTGAAAAGTCGTGGTGATACACGAATAACCATCTTTTGGTTCGATTTGATTACGCATTTTGATTGTGTGTTTTAACTGAAAGTCTGTCAAGTCATGGTGATACACGAATACCCAACTTTTAGTTCGGTTTGATTATGCATTTTTTATGTTTTAGTTGAACATACAGATTATGGTAATTCATACGACGTGTGATTCCGAAGACTTAATTGTTCATATTTCTGTTTTGAAAAGCCATTGGTTTATCTGAATAGTTGAGTTTTAATTCGTTTTCTAAGTTTATATATTCATAGAACTTTCTAAATGTTGTGCTATTACACGAATTGTTGAGTTTCAACCCGTTCCCTTTATTTATATAATTCGAAAAGTCATGGTGATACATGAATCATCGAATTTCAATTCATTTCCTTTATTTATATATTCATTTACTGTTTTGGGTTTAAAATTGAATATTCGAAAAGTCATGGTGATACATGAATAATCGGTTTTCAATACTCATTTTCTCGTGTGTTTTAAAATTGAGAATTCGAAAAGTCATGGTGATGCATGAATTGTCAATTTTCAATTCGTTTTCTTTATACAATTCGTTTATTATTATGGTTTTAATTGAAAATTCGAAAAGTTATGGTGGTACATAAACACTCGATTTTCAATTCGATTTCATTTCTCATATTAGGTTTGTATTAATTCTATGTTTTTATTTTAAAATTTGATACATTTTTTTCATATGTTTTTTCGAAAATTTACGAGATTAGTATTATTGAAATGGGAAAACTCATACTGACTCATAAGCATTTCGATTTCGATTTCGATTTCAAATTTTGTTTCATGCGATTGTACTTCTTTATTTATTTTTTTATATCTGTAGATGGATTCCGATTTTAGGAATCTCTCATGTAACGTTTCTTTTGATTTTGATATGAATTTCATATTTGCGTCCAATGTCAAGCGAATTGTTCACACTTACGTCTTCTCACTTTTCATCGACGCTGTCCTCGAAACGCAACCCACAAAATGACAACCCAAATCATCATGCAAATGACCATCGCCACCCGACAATGACAAACCAATATTCATCACTAACCTCAACAATACAAAGCTATGCCTGAACCAATCTAAACCCGACACAACTCTTGGACACTCAAACTCAACCCAAGAAAGATGCATACATGAGAACCCACACATATTCAACATCACCCATCTATTCCCACAACATGTTTCCTAACCATTTACCTTACCATATTGCTCGCACTTCAATCCTGTAACCATTGTAACAACCCAAGCACCCCGCAATACTTAGACAGGCCTAACTCGTTACCGTCACACAATACCTTAACCCGCACTCCTTGCCTACTTAAAGTTTATTCATTTTTTGGCTCCAATACTTAATCTTTCCAAACATGTCTATATTTTTTGCATACTTTTCCCACGCTTATTTCAAATCTTGATTATTTTAAAATAGTCAATTAATAAATATATATTCATGTTCACAAAACATTTCTTTATGCGAAGTATAATCAAGTTATTTTCTATAAAAAAAATGAAATGAACTTTCATTTTAAATGAGTTATTGCTACTACTATTGTTACCACCATCACCACCACCACCACCACCACCACCATTATTATGCTTATAATAATTTTCAATGTTAAAATATATTTATAAATAATGTAAAATCTTTTACTTCAAACAAGACCTAAGCCTGTAAGGCTATTTTACTATCACTATAAAATTTTTGTCTTCACCGAATCATTCTTTTTCCTTGACAATTCTTGATAATCTTTTTATAGAGTGCCACTCAACAGAAAAAAATATTTACGCAAACTTTAGCACTACCTAAGGAATTACTTGCAAAATAATATTATTTTACTTTGAGCATCACGTTTTGCAAATCAATTTTTCAAACTAAACAAATCACTTATTTTTCTTTTTTTGTCAATGCCAACGAGTTTCGGGTTAGTAAATCATAGCACTGCCTCTATAACAACTTTCTTACAACAACCCGTCTTCGAGAAGACAAGCATCGCAAGCTACCTTTTGTTTTCCTTTCTTTCTTCTTCATATATATTGATATATATATTATTATGTTTGGACATTATCAAAAATAATTTTATGTATCATTCTCTTTCGAAGGTTGTTTACGAAGTTAATATTGAGTTTGGTTATTCGTTAATTAGTGAATTATTTTCATTCATAGTTGCATTTTTCTATTTACCTTGTTCTTTCTTGCGGTCTATTACCGATTTCCCATAAACGTAATCGTTTAGTGAAAGTTGGGACTATGAACATATTTATGTACATGTTGGTTTATAATTATGTTTACTCGTATTGTTTTGGTTATTTTGCTTTGTTCTATTTCCACTCAATCTCTTATTCGAATCAATTTTCGATTTCAATGTTTTATCAATTTAAGACGAATGTTTCATTTTGACCTCGAAGTTTCAATCATTTATTTTGTTACTCGTAATCACAATGTGCCTTTATTCACATTGATATTTTATTGAAATTTTCATTTGTTTAACGAGTCATTATTGACTCCAGGAACTTAATATATTTTGATATTTTATTAAAGTTTTATGTATCTATCTTATTCTCGAATCCAATACTTTATTGATTTACGTGTTTATATTTTGTTGGCTCAATGCCACATTTAATTACCTTGTTATTCTCAACTCTAATGCTTTGTTTATTGCGAAGTTCATGGCTGCAAGATTTTTCATTATCCTGATTATTTCGTACTGCTCAAGAGTTTCACTCATTTCGTTATAAGTTTATTAAACATCATTTAAAGCTTCAACGATTTCATTTATTTGGACATAATATTTTCGCATATCCTTGATCTCAAGGATTTGTTTATACATTTTGTTAACCTTGATTTATATAGTTCATCGTTCTTGATTTCCAAGTTCTTATTTATTGTATATGTTTTTAAACCCACACAATGGGACGGATTTTTAAAACCGTTTTTATTAAAAATAATAATTAAATATATTTTTTAAAAATCATAATAAATCAAATAAAATTAATTATGAATTATATTTTACCATTTTCGCCTAAAAACTAACCTTTTGTTTTCCGTTTCGCAACAAACCGCTAATATTATAATATTATATTCACCATGCTCGCTAGTTTTTTTTTTACATTAAAATAAGAATTTTACCGTTAAAATCCATGTTCAACAAATAATATAATTCTCATGTTAGCTAAATAATATTTAAATAACATATATTTCGTTAAACCCTCAATATTAGTTTCTTTTAACTTTAATCCGTTGGCTTTAAAATTCGTTAGCTTGTAATTCGTTAACCATAATTCAATAGCATAATTACCTTTGAGATAAAATCCATGCCTTGTAAATTATCTTAACTTTCATATTAGTGTTTAAGTTATAATAATAAAATAAAATCAAACCGTTAAAATTATCGTTAAAGCCTAAAAATAATATTAAATTATCCATGCTTTAAAATAATAAAAGCTAATAAAATATTATATAATCCCAAAAGGTTAACTATTTAAACTTTTATAATCCCGTTAGTTAGTCGCTAAATTCTCGTATTTACTTTATTTTATTTATAGTTCGTGAGATTCAATTGCTTCGGTTCCGTTAGCACGCTTTCGCTTTTTATTTCAAATTGATCTTCAATTTCAATGTGAGTTTTTCACAACCCCCTTTTCAAATATTTTCATATTTTGGGGTAGTATATTTATTTATTACAAATTCAAGTATTATGATTTCGATTACAAACTACAATTCATTATATGCACTTGTGTGTTACTTGATTTTTTGCTCGAATTTACTTGCACATGGTAGCCTCAATAAGTATGATCATACGCCCCCTTTGCACTCAGGTCCGTTGTATCGAGTGGAAAAGGGCCTCATTATCCGAATACGTTGGTTGTTAACAACTGGAAAGGACCTTACTTGCGCGATTACCCGAGTACGTTGGTTGATACCAACTAGAAAGGACTTTACTTGCTTGTTTATAACTTGTCCATGAATTGTATGATTTTTATGTATTTATGTAAAACTGTGGGAACTCACCAACTATGTAGATAGTTGACATTGTTATATACATATGTTACAGGTACTATGATTAGAGGATGATACTTGGGAAAGACACTAGAGTTAGGCTATTTAAACAAATGGATAAAATGTTTAGTTGTATTTATATTTCCTTATATTCTTTGTTTGCAAACTTGTGTATATGATGTTTAAATCAATTAATAATAATATTGTCACTTAATAGTGTCACGTGTGTTTTGAACAATCTGTACGTCACACTCGGGCGTTTCCGCTTTAGCCGGGGTGTTATATTACAACATACCTTTACAATACAGGGTATGTATAACCACTTTTCTTACAATTATGCACACAGCCCCAAAAACGTTTAAACGAAAGGGGTTATAACTCACCTGGATCCTTTAGCATTCTATGTTAATTGTAATCCATTTCTTTAGTCGGGCACGACTCACTATTTAGCAAATACTTGCATTAGTTATCCACCTAACTAAGTTAAATAGAGCTAAATAATTTATCAAACTAACTTGACCTAGTTAATGATCACTAACTGGGCCAACCGTCAAGTATTTTGGCTAACTTTCAATTCGCAAGTCTAGCTAACACGGAATTCGCAAGTATCGCTAACTTGCAATTCGCAAGTCAGGTTATTCTCCTAATTTGCAAATCTGGTTATTATCCCAATTTGCAAATCAAGTAATTCTCTCAATTTGCAAATCAAGTTATTCTCTCAAATTGCAAATCAAGTTATTCTTCCAATTTGCAAATCAAGGCTCGGGACTTTATTAAATGTTTCATCCCAAACTATTGCCATAAGAAATTTCGGGCAAATCCAACTTTGTTTACCTTCCTTTCTACGAACCGAAGGCTACTCGTTTTACCCGAACCGAACCGATCGACTCTTTTATGGTAACTTTTGCGACGTCAAACACTTATTCCAACCCAATCTAACATCCAATCAGATTTAAAACTTAAACAAACAATCAAAACTGAAGGTCTGTTAAAAGAAGAAAAAGAATAGTTAAAAAATAGCTAAAATAAGAAACTTTATAATTTAGTAAAAAATGAGTAAAACACACATTTTGCTAATTATTATTAATGAAATATATTAAGAGGATTAAATATGAAATATTTATCTTATAAAATGTGAAATATTTATCTTATGAAATGTCCATTTGGTTTTATCACAATGTCAGTTACATCTAAATGGGTATAAAGACAAAAATATTCTTGACTTAATGTTAAAAATTAATGAGTTACTAAAATGAATGAAAATGATAAGATTTGGAAATCTCAATGGTAAAACTGCAAATTAATAATAATAATAATAATAATAAATAAAAACTATACTAAAATTATGTAATTGAACAAATCTATAGAATAAAAGTGAGACTTTAACCGGCTGGGCTAGCCCAGGCAAAGGATGGGAAGACACGGGGAGACCCGGGTTCGATCCCTGATGCCGACCGAATTTTCCCTGATGTATAAAACCTGTCGTGTCTTCGGACGGGGTGAGCAGGGGTTTTACCAGGAATGCCAAATGATCCTTAGATTCCAGCGTGGGTCCCGATAATGTCAACATAGTCTGGACCGAGGGTGATGGGGCCGCAAATACGATCGCGTTATCACTTAACTGAGAAAGTCGCCGTTCAAAAAAAAAAGTGAGACTTTACTCCTGAATTTTTTTCACAGTAGATAACTACAAAAAGGTTATTTGCAACTATCAACCATATTATATTAATCCACAGATGTGGAGAAGAAATTCTTGTGGATACTTCAGGAGAGAGACAAGGATTATATAATGCAAATTAAACCACAGAAAATATTGACTGAAATTCTATGACATCAATTAGGATCCTATGGATAGTCTACAGCTATACAATCCCTTATATCGTGGAGAAAATATCTCAACATGTACTCATCAATATCTCAAGAGACAACTAGCATGATATCATGTGCTCCTGTGACATTTAAGGGAAATTAATGTAAGAATATTGAATATAGGGTGAGTCTAAATAAGGTATGTCTCGTTCAAAAATGAAAAACAGAAATTAACAGCCTAATCACAAGATTGATTGACTTCCAAAATCAACAAGTTAGATTACTAAAATCTAATATTATTTACGGGTTTTTACATAAAAGAGGAAATAAATAAAGATTAATGTGTGTTCGTTGTGTGAACGTGACAGGAAAGAAAGCATATGATAAGCTTGTGTTTTTGGGTTTTAGTAGAATTAAGAATAATATTCGTTTCATATGAATATAATAACTAAAATATTATGTTAACTTTAAATTGAATGCCACCTAAGTAATGTACATAGTTATCACTCGTATAGTTACGAGAAAATAAAAAATACTACTACCAACCAACTAATTTTTATTTCAAATTATTTTCATTGCTACTAACTATTTTGTTGGAGTTAATTCTCTAACCCGAGTTATGTCGGAAAGGTGGGGCCGGTTTGAGCTAATAGATTAATCTCATTAGTTAATTAATTATTGTAATTAGAGAAAATTATCTATTTTACTTGTTAGATAACAAAACTTTTTATAAGTTTGTGTTCGTTCCTAATTATAATTGAACTTCTATATAAACTCAAAGAATTCATGTTAGGGTTATGAAGAATTGATCAAGTTTTGAGTTATTTTCTTAATTAATAAAATTGGTGAATTATGCCACATATTCTCTTTGTTAAATTCGTGTACAATTAATCGATTGTCAATTCTCCTCCCGTGACTATCAGTTATTATCTTTGTATATATATATATATAGCTTTCATTGCTAGCTGCGCGGTTTTGAAGACCTAAATAAATTAATGGCAAGCATATCTAATAGTATATTGTTTACTTTAAATTTTTGATCGCTACTGTACAACAACTTTGTGTTAAAAGTGTTTGATAGGTTTGTTGTTTTTTTATATCGATTATTTATCATATTGTAATTTCATTAATTACTCATAGACCATAGTACATGGGTCTCAAACAGTATAATGCAAGTATAACGTAAGGAACATCATCATGTAGTATAGAATGATATGATGTACATGTGGGCCGTAGGTAGTTGCTCTGGAATGATCCACGAAAAGCCCGAAATGTGAGTAAGTATGCTCAACGATCCAAGTGGTAAAGTGAGATGGCCCGAACTACGAGGAATTTAAAAAATGGATAAGAGCCTGTTGGGCCGAGTGCATAAACTGTACTGTAGTGAATCGAATTTTTAAGTCAGACATGGTCTTTATACCCCGTGGGTTACGACTGGATTGTGACAGCTGGCCCATAGCCCAGCTGAGCAGATCCGGTAGAAGTCGAATCATGAGGACCGAATGAAAAAGGCACGATCCTAGACACCCGAATTTGATACCAAATTAAATCACCAAAATCCGTCAGTGTTCATAAATAAAGGAGTTGTCATTTTAGCCGACACATTCCCAAGTTGGTCATCGTAGAGTAAGGGGCTGTTTGTATTTTCATAAAAGGTTTTCAGGAGCTCTTTTGTCTGCACCGCGCAGATCACGCGCAGACGTTTATGTTTGCAGAGCGTTTGTTTTTGGGAGGAGATTTCATTACTACAAACCCTAACCCCTCTACCCCACAACTCTCCTCTTCATCCCTCTCCTCCACAACTCTCCTCCACCCTTTCCGTTGTCCACTCAGCCCTCCGTCGGCCTCCCCACCACCACCGACGCCCCCTCGCCAGTAGGATTTGAAAGGTGTGAATCCATGGGATTAAGGGGAGTGTGCAGGTCGGAGCTTTGGCTAATCGGTTTTTACTGGAGGATGGCCATTGGATGGGCAGGTAGGTGGAGGATTCCATGTATTATTGTCGGGTTAGGGATATTCATATTGATTTTGATTTTTTTTTTTTTTGAACAGATTCATATGAATACTGATTTGAATTTTGAAGTCAAGTGTTTTAAATTTAATAATATTTGATTTTAAATGATGTGGTTGTGAATAAATATTATGCCTTGGATTAATCATATTAATTGTAATTTTTATATATAATGAGTGTTGTTTGTTTAGGTATTAGTTTTTTGTTGTAGAAAGTTTATAAAAAGTTTAGACATAATAAAAGTTTATAGAAAATTTAGGTATAATGAATGTTGTTTAGCAGTTTGCAGACATTAAAAAACAAAAGTCTTCTTACAGACTATATAGGTTTGGTCTTCCTCTTCTTCTACAAATGCCTATAGATGTGATCCGCAGACTGTAGACATTTTACCTCTGAAAAAACAAACAGCACCTAAGATACCCAAAATGAGAAATAGCAGGTGAAAGAGAGACCCATTGAAACCGAAATTAAGATTCATCGGAGCTTAGTGAAAGAAAGGAGATTCTAAACAGGGTCACTATCACCATATCCTCTACTCTAGAACTCCTTGTTTTACCTAGGTTAGGCCTCCATTTGGGTCTTTACAATCAATGCTTCCATTCCAACCTCGACTTCAAATACAACGATACCGTCATCAAGATCAAACTCATATACATGCTATAAAAATACTCCATAACCCGACCAGCATCACCACTCCAGATTGCACTACTGTTGGTTAAAGCTTTGATGGAGAGGGACATGAGACGAGTATTTAAAGACCAGATACATAATACCCTTCCAATTTATCTAAAATAAAACTCTTCACTTGCTCACTATAGCTGTTAACTAAACTCATTACTAGAAAACAAAACATATCAATTAAATAACCAAGACCCATTTCTAATCTGACACACTTAGATAAACAAATAAGCTAAAAACCTAACCACCTGACTTCATCTCATCAGGATTATTCCAACACAACCATCGTACTCATCCAACATTACTTGTTCAACAACCATATGCATGCCTTTTGAAAGCGAGAAACTATGTTGTAAGTTTTAAGCCGAAAACACAAAAAAGCCATTGAAAGTAGCATATGATTTTACACATGCATGTTTGTTTTATATCAAGAGATAACACATGAACCATCAGCAACAAACAGGTTGAGCATAAATGTACATAATATCAATCAACAATAATAATAAAACAAACCCAGATTTTCTAAGGGTTATTATTGTTGTTATTATTATCACCAAACGCAGATGATGAAGTAAAGAAACTAAGGTAAGGTGTGCTGCTGGAGAGGCAATGCTCCTAGGGCTTGGCGCTCCGCTTTCTCCCTCTCCACCTGTAGATGCAAAAAACAAAAAAACAAGAAAAATGTCTCAAACATAATCGTGTTTATCAACTTATTTATATTACTTCTCTCAGTTCTAGATAAAATACCAAATAAAAAAAAGTAGCCCATCAAAATATATAAATACATAGAAACCTAAGCATGCTTATAAGCAAACAATTCATAATTTCTTCACCGTGTTGGTTGTTACATATCAGTCATCTATCTCATACAAACCCTAGGTTTCTATATAAAATTAAAAAAAAAGAGATTGTGTAAAAAAAATAGATTTTGTAAAAAATAAAAATAGATTTTTGAAGAAAAATGGATTTTTATAAAAGATAAAAAGAATTTATATGAAAACATTTCTTGCAAGTTACAAACTTTCAATAATCACTTACCCATAATAAGACAAATATAAGCTTTTTATATGGCTTAATATAAAGATAACCTCTATGCGCAACCTACAGAAGCATAAAATCTCTATAACACACTAAATTTACAACGAACAGAGCTATAGGTACAATGAATAAAACTCAAAAAATAAAGCAAATATGAATAGAAAATTAAAAAAATGTTTAGTGTTAACCAAGGTTTAAAAAGGCGAAAACGAGCCTGAGGCGTTTTATGTTAAGACCCTCGAGGTGTAAGTCTCGAGGGAGACTGAGGCGTAAGCCTTGAAACCTAATTAAAAATATATATATAATCTATAAAAATCAAACTTTAACATTAAAAAATTAAAAATATATATATAATCTATACAAATAATGTTATAAAGTTTTATGTTAAAACTTATAAGTATAAACTAGTGAAGATAGACGGGTTAAATGTTAAGGTACACAAACTAATTTTACACTTTTTATGTAAAAGTTTACGGCTTTTAGGGACTAAATGTTGAACTGCTGAAAGATAGAGGGTTAAATATTAAAATCCCAATACTTTATTAAACCTAAAAGACTAACACGCTTCTTCACACGGCCAATATTTCTTCTACTTCCTGCAGCCACTCTTCTTAATTTCCGGTAGGTTTACGGCATGTTTCTGGAGCCGGAAGTAGCCGTCGGAAGTCAAGAAGTTCGTTGTAACTCCATTAATACCGTAATCAACAAAAAAAGTCCAAAAAATAGAAAAATTGGCACATTTTACAACTTCTAGTGAGGCTTAAGCCTCACCGCCTCACCTCGACACCTCGACACCTTGGACCGCCTCACAAAGGTTGAGGCTCAGGTTTCAGCATACCCTCATGAGGCTAAGCCTCTAATGCGTTTTTCAACCAAAACTACCGAGGCGTAAGCCTCGAGGGGCGCCTCGGAACCCCTTTTTAAACCATGGTGTTAACTTTGACAAACAAGTATAGCATAAAATATGAAAATATAATTCAGTTAAAAGACAGAATAAAAGTAATAAAGAGTAATAAATAGAGAAAAAGCTATAGTGCCAACTTTGATAAAAACTATATCATAAAACATGAATATGTTATTCAGTTAGAAGCAAGAATAAAAGTAATAACTGTAATAAGTAGTTCGTGTAGTACACAAAAGCAACAAACCATGCGCCTAGGCGCACTTTTTGAGACCAGGGCCACTCGTGATCTATCTGAGTTAAACACAAGCCTACACGGTTTCAGCTTTTACTTGAAGCTCAATTAAAAAAATTCAAGCCTCGTATGGAAATGAACTTAAACCCTAAATGAGTAATATAGCAAATATACCATACATAAAGTTTTTAATAAAAAATCAAATAAATATTACTGTTATTCATAAATATATGTTTTATACACACACACACATATACACAAACATAAAATAAATAACTACACTCTAGGGTAAGTATGTGTCCAAGGGGGGATTTTCCACTTTATAACTATTAGTAGAAAAAAAAGTAAACTAGTTTTGGGCTTCTATCAAATGCGGAAGAAATTCCATGTGGCAAAAGCAACCCAATGAACTTCCTAAGAGCCTTCCAAGTAGGATGTGGAAAATAACCATAAACAAGTAATCTTTAATATAAACCATAAACCGTTGCTCAAAAAATATAGGACACGATTTTATAATAATGTATCACTCAAGTGTGTCTCCTATCTAATGCAGTATAGTTCTTCGCAATGGTGCACAAGCTTACCTAAGGCTTATGTCACTTAATAGATTCATTTCCATAAGCATTTCAAAAAATTGGCACTAACTAGTTTTCACGAGCCATCTTGACTGGTTTAACCTCTTAACTAAAGGATGAAGGACCTTATGATGTCTTAGAAAGTTATAAGACATGTAACTCCCATCATACTTGTATAGGCCCTAATTTTACATCATGTAGAATCCATCCTTCAATCAATAAAATGTCATTTAGCTAGACAATTCAAATTCTAACCTTTTTAGTCCTAACTTTGCTTGACAATTCATATGCTTAGCTTTTTTTAGTCCCTTAAAACTTACAGTCTTCTCTAGCATTGTGCAAACTTTTGTTCCTTCGCACCCAACTAAGCTATGTCCATTATTGTTGTCCTCTCCATTCAATTTAAATTACGACAAAAAAAATATTTTAAGCCTGCCTATAAAAATCGCCTATTCCAAAACAATTGCCATGTACGCCCAAAAGTTCTATAGCATAGTTACTAACTAGCTTAAGAAGTTTAAATAAAACCATGTCAATAATACGTACAAGTGCATTTACTAAGACGTTATTTAAATATCATGACTAATTCCAAGACTACTGAGGTGGGGAAGAGATGCGTTGCCAAAAGTGATGTTTAGATCAAAGAGAAAGTGAGCAGTGAGCGATAGCATTGTCAATGGTGGGGAGCGAATCATCTTGCAGAAAACTGAGAAAAAAATTAATGTCCGTATCTTGCATAGTTCTATTGCATCAGATGCAGCAATTGCTTCTCTGCTAAATTAATGTTTGTGGCTTCTTTGGAGGAAGAAAACTATCACCCAATTTGATTTGTAAGTAATTGATGTAGGAACACATAAAGAATTCTAAATAAGAATTAAGAGAAAGTGCGCGTAAGCTGTATTTGAGGAAAGTCAACGATAGTATCTATATCTTCAACTGGAATAACATAGTGGAGTAGGTTCCAAACTTATTTAAAGATACATTATACAAAAATTAAATTATGATAGTAAAAGACCTTTGGAGATAGTGATCCCCTACTCAACAATGCTCTTAAAATTAAAGATCCTAAAAGCCTAAAACTCTACTGGATTGTTCTCATATGTTTATTTAGAGTTCTTTTACGTGTTTAGACCTCAATTCCACTAATCCACTCTTTGTGTACACTCTTACGAATCAAAACTGATCACAATTATTATAAACCACGCCACTGATAGTGCCTGTAAAAACAATGTCATAAGGGTCTTCCCTGTTGCTCCCCTTTTCTTTGATCCATATAGTACTTTCTACAATGGTTGTCTCCCCTAGCATTGTAGTCTAGAAATTAGTCAAGATACTTAATTAGGGTTTTAAAAAAGGTGCTGAAAAATGCACGGGTATGCTTTATTGAGACGATGGTATAATGTAAATCCCTTAACCTAGGGAGCAACTACATGTCCACAATAAAATCTTAGTTCCCAATCTTTAGCTTCCGGTACTAATCTTAGTCTTAAGGGTCCTTTATCGTCCACAAAGTTAAGATTTCGTTCAAATGCATTCTTTTAATGCCTTAAAAACCATGACAGTCTTAACGTTTATTTATTCGGATTACCACTTTAGCTGCTCAATTGCCAATATTTGTTGTTCGATCATTGTTGATACAAAACTAAATTCGATCAATTTAGTTTGTTTGAGTCACCGTCGAGTTACTTAAGAGTTTCAAGAAATTGTGTTCTAATCAGTCGTGATACCTCCTAACCAGTGAAGCTTCATGGGTGCTTAAGCCTAGTAAAACAACTAGAGCATCAAACTCTAGAGCAAGTGATGATAGATCTCAAGAAATAAAAAATGATAAAAAATGATTTAGCAGGGGTTTCCCCTCTGGTGGGCTTAGGGAGTAGTGGTTTCACAGCCGGTCAAGCTGCTTTGAAAGCTGCTTCAGGGAAGGTGACCAAACATGAGAAGGCGTGTCTTGACAACCAACATGTGTTTATGCTTTTGACACTTTTGGTTTCCTCGCACCTGAAGCTGTGTAGCTATTTACCTGTGTTCAACGGGTCATGCATAGTAATGTTATGACTCCAAGATCCGCAAATGTAGTTTTTAAAAGATTAGGTTTTGCAATTCAAAACGGGGTAGCGGCACAGCTTGTTGCCCGCTTGCCTTCTGTTTCGATGTAATTTAATATACATGTTGGTTTTTTAACTGAAAAAACTATAAAAGAGTAAATATGATAACAATAAGTTTGAGGATATTAGAATGTGTGGTTAGTAGTCATGAGGGAAATCAAAGCGTGCCCAATTATGAGAATATTTTCTATCAATTGAACTATCGCCATCATTTTAAAGTTTAACTAATGTTTTTATGTGAAAGTATGTTTCAAAAGTATTTTTATGAAAACAATGTATAACAAGTAAATTTTATTGTTGAAGTATGTCTTATAAGTATATTTTCATTTTGGGCATTCTAAAATCAAAATGTTGCTGTGTTTAGTGCCTTGAATAAATGGAACACCTGCCTGTGCTTTTCAAAACTACGTGCATTATAGGCTTTATTAGCCAAAAACACGTGCCTGTGCTTTTCAAAACTACGTGCATTATAGGCTTTATAAGCCAAAAACATTATTAAACCTAATAAATATGAAGTAGGATAACTCTAATCACTGCTAGTTCACCGATAAAAATTGGTTACACCAAATAACCTTATTAAAAACACTAGATAATCTATTGATCAAAGCACTTAATAAGCTAGTAGTAAAAAAAACTTCGTATAAAGCCCTTTAATTTCAAACTAGTTACCTAACCTTATAACAAGAGAAGAGCATCAAAGCATGTATCATGATGTTTTTTATCCTTAGGCTTTACAAATTAAGCATTAATCAGTTTAGTGCAATAATAATAATAATAATAATAATAATCATCATAATAATAATAAAATAGTATGGTAATAACTTGGTTTTAAAAAGCGTTTGGCGCACCGGATCAAGGTCTTAAACCATGATGCAAATTTGTTATATGTATTGACATTAATAAACAAACATAGTTATCAAATGCGCTCGGCGCACTCAAGGCGCTTAGGCTCTGTCTGGGGCCTAGGCGCAAAAAAAGCGAGGGCCTGAGAGAAAAAAAAAGCGCACTCAACAAATATATATATGTATATTCCAAAGAATAAAGTGCCAAAATCATCTCTAATGTTTAATCAATTATGCGACTTTCGTCCAAAGAGTTTTCTTTTTGCAACTGGACCATTGACGTTTTACATTTCTTGCCAATCACGTCCAAATCACTAACTCTGTTAGTTTTCATCGTTTAGTCAAGGGTATAGCCGACTTTTCACTAAAATATGAAGGGGCATTTTGGCCTTTTTACAAAAACATAAATTATTGTTAAAAAGAAATTTTATATGTAATAACAATAATAAATATAATTAGATTTAACCCCCACCCAAACTCTTTCTTCCCCAAAATCAGACTCTGTCAGAGATGGCCAGTCCAGCACCTACCACCACTTGATGCATTTCGCCGCCGACAACCTCCACCACTAGATGTCATGTAATCTTCCACCAACGTCAAATCCATCCACCCAACAACCTACATATCGTTGGCCACCTGCAAAAACCGACATCAAACAAAAAAAACCCAGAATACCCTCAAAGTTTCATCAACTTCGCTGCAACCAACCACCATTGCTGCAGCGGTGGTGCACCACCACCGCTGCCGATGAAGGCCACCTTAACCTAATCGAGGAACACGACGCTGAACCAACGATATTCCTTCTCTCGTTGGCCGGTTACTCCATTGTGAGATTTCCAGTCACCACCTCAACTTCCAATTCCGTACAACAGGTTCACCGGAAAGTTTCAAACCATGGCAGTAGAGGTGGTCAAAAAAACCGGTTCGGGAACCGGTTTGCCGGTTTAAACCGGAAACCGGTTTTTGTAAAAACCGGTTTTTTAAAAACCGGTTTGACCGGTTTACAAACCGGCTGTTTGTACTTCGGTTACAACTTTTAGATCCAAAACCGGTTTTCAAACCGGTTAATGAAAAAACCGGTTTTTTTTTAATAACCGGTTTTTATAAACCGGTTAACCGGTTTATAAAAAAACCGGTTTTTACCGTTGGAAAAAAACCGGTTAACCGGTTTCTTTATAACCGGTTAACCGGTTAAAAACCGGTTTAGACCGTTGTATAACGGCTATATAGCCGTTTTTTTTTGACCGTTTTTTTTTTTTTTTTACCATTTTACCCCCACAAACATCTATATATAGTTTAGGTTGGGTATTGGTTACATCACACTCGATTATACAACTCCAAACGCTCTAAACGTTTATTTCATACGCGATTATTTTGTTATCTCACGCTCAATTATACCACATTACCACTCCATACGCTCTTATTTCGTAGTCGATTATCATGGCCTCCCAAAGTGCTGCTTCATCCGTCAACATGGGTGCCTCGAACACGGGAGAAACGGTCGTTCGGGTCATCCCCACGAAACGAAACCAAGATGTTTGGCAACATTTCGACCTATGCGAAATGTCTAACGGTAGCCAAAAAGCTCGATGCAAACATTGTTTGAAGTTTTATGGCAAAGATGCAAACTCCACTTTAAAAGCGCATGTACAAAGGCCCTTTTGCAAGGCCTTGAAGAACGAATCGGGAAGTAGTTCGCAGCCGGAGATGACGAATCAAGGAGCGGTGTTTACGTACGACCTTGAAGCGGTACGTCAAAAGTTTTCAAACTTTGTGATTCAACAAACACTTCCTTTCAACCACTTCGACAACCCTCAATTCACGGAGATGATGCAAAAGTATGTTCAACCACGCTACCAACACGTAAGTCGTTCGACCCTTAGAAGAGATTGTCTTAAAGTATGGAAAAACGCTAAATCCGAACTAATTTCATACTTTTCAAACTTACAAACTGGTGTAAACTTAACAACGGATGTGTGGTCGGTACCTAATGGTTCGCCCGACTCATACATTTGTGTGACGGCTCATTGGGTTGACCCCGAGTCGTGGCAAATGATGAAACGAACCGTTGCGTTTCAATTGTTTGATTACCCGCACACGGGTAGAAATATTTTTAAACTCTTGGATAAAGTCATTCGACAATACAAGATTGAACATAAAATCTTATAAATTTCGATTGATAACGCTTCCAACAATACGGCCGCGGTTGGCCATTTAAAATTAAAGTATAAACCTATTTGTGATGGAGCGTTTTTTCATAGTCGATGCATTGCACATATTATCAACTTGGCCGTGCAAGATGGGTTAAACGTGATCGAAACGCAAAGAAACAATTTTAAAAGAATGTTACGAGATGTTTTCAGCAACAATAAAACATTTTCAAGATACAAAAAATTTTGTGTAGAAGCTAATTGTCAATGGTTGGGGCCAAATTGGGATTGTCCAACAAGATGGAACTCGACTTGTGATATGTTTGAGAAAGCCATCCAACAAAAAGAATCATTAATTGCATTTCATCAAATTTTGTCAAGTAGGGGTAAATGTGCACCGTACGATCCTAGAAACTGGTTATTGATTGAGATCGTTACGGAGGTCCTTCAAATTTTTAAATCTTGCACAACTAGTTTATCCGGGGTTTACTATCCAACAAGCCCCATTGCTTTACCAAAAATTGCTGTCATGTGCACAAAGTTGAGTGAACTTCATTGTAGGGGTGCACCTTATTTTGATATGGGTGTAAAAATGAAAGAAAAATTTAGAAAATATTTTCAAGAACTACCCGTTGTTTTGACATGTGCTGCTGCGTTAAACCCTTGCATCAATGTTGGTGGTGTTGAAGCTTTAATAGAAGAAATTTGTGATGAGCTAGAGTTAAACGACGATCAAACCCCCTATTATAGCCAAACTTTAAAGAATGCTTTCAACACCACCTTGTCAAATATGTATGATGTTTACCTTACAAAATACGGGTCGTCTTCCCAAATTCATGACTCGTTAAGAGCTGTTGCCCAATCCCAATCCCAAACCGACCTTGAAATGGGGATGTACTACATGATTTGGGAAGACGCCGGTAAACGTCAAAAGGTAAACACCCCAAGCAGTGAACTTGGAAGGTATGGTGGTACCAACTTTGTGAAACACATGACTCCGGATGAATTTAGAAGTCTTGATTTGCTGGCTTGGTGGAGAGGTAAGGAGGATGAGTTTCCGATCCTCGCCGCCATGGCCAAAGATTTACTAACGGTCCAAGCTTCCACGGTAGCTTCGGAGTCTGTTTTTTCTGTTTCTGGCAGGGTTATATCGATTAGGAGGACTCGACTCACTCCACCAGCTGTAGAGATGTCGATTTGCTACAAGGATTACTTGGACTCTTTAGATAGGGCACAACATCAACGCTCACTCGAGGGGGAAATGGAGTATGAGGCGGGCTTGTATGAAGACGATGTCAATCAAGGACACACTCAACCAATGACCGATGAAGAAGCCGCGTACGACGATTACCTAAGGAATAGCTCGGGATCGGGTAGCGAAGAAAATTAGTTAAAGAAACAGCAAACATGGAGGCAAATAATGAGTAAGAAACAGCAAGTTGTTCATGTAATCGTGTCTAAGCATTCTTTAATGTTTGTATTTTTGAGTTACGAATATGCGATAACGATTTAATGTTTGTATTTTTAATATAAAAAAACTATAAATGAAAGTTATGTGTTTTTAATCTTCCAAGCAAAGAACCCTAACAACGAAAGCAAAGAATGGCTTCGGTCTTCCAAACTAAACCCTAAACCCAAAAAAAAAAAAAAAAAAAAAAAAAAAAAAAAACCGGTTAACCTAAAAACCGGTTATTAAAAAACCGGTTAATAAAAAAACCGGTTTATTAACCGGTTCTAACCGGTTTCTAAACCGGTCCTAACCGGTTAGGGTTTTCAGATACAAAAACCGGTTATTAACCGGTCCGGTTATTAACCGAACCGGTTTTTTTCCGGGCCAAAAAAAACCGGTCCGATTAATAACCGAACCGGTTTTTTTAAAAAAACCGATTTGTGCACCTCTACATGGCAGTAACAAATCTTATACAAGAGGAGGTGAGAATCCGGTAGCAAATCAAAATGGTCAACGGGTTCCTCCGCGTACGGTAGCTCATGGTAGATTGCAGAGGTGGGGACAAAGGGTAATTGGGATTCGGGGTTTGTAGTTTTGTGATTAACGTGGATAAGCATGCTTTTTTTACTTAATTTAATGGAGTGATTTAAAACATAAAGAAAGTAAAAGGACTGTTTTACCTTTGACTTAACAATGAAAAATAACGGAGTTAGCTGTTTGGATGTATTTGGCAAGAAGTGGGAAACGTCAATGGTCTAGTTACAGAAAAAAACCTTTTTGGACGAAAATCGCATAATTGATCAAACTTCAAGCACGATTTTGGCACTTTACTCTATTCCAAAACTTGAATCATATAAAATATAAAATACTAAAAGTTCAAAACCCCAAAATTATCCATCAAAAAGGTGAACTAAAGTAACAAAACTAACATGTTTACGCAATCAGTTAACTAAATTAACTGATACATCATCATTAAAGCCACATACATCAACAAAGCAGACAGTTAAACTAGAAAACAAATTAGCATATTTATAGTTTATACACCAACAAGGCTTTTATATCAGTTGCATCATCATTAAAAAAGATAGCCCATGACTTATCAACAACAAACTAAATTAAATTAAAGTTTAAAAAACATGAACATCTTCAATTATTCATAAAAGCATTTATTCATAGTTAATAAAAAACATGCATCTTCAATTATTGGATGATGAATTCTCAATGCTTATCTGATAATAAAAAAATATTGTAAAAGTAGAGAGTAGAAGACGCTCTTCGTTTAGTGTAAGTTTTTTATCTGTAAGTTAAGTGATAAATCAAAAGAAATTAACCAAATCCTATTTGTTAGGTAATTTTTATCTGTAAGTTAAGTGACAAATCAAGCCAATGTAAACAAAATCAAAAACCCAAATTTGCTCCTAGAAATACGCCTTAACCATTAAAAGCGGGAGACTGTCGATTTGCCTGAAAATTGCGCCTAGGCGCAAGAGGCAATCGCTTTTAACAACTATGTCAACAATACATATGGTATAATATAAAATAAAAATAAAATACGTACTACCTAAAAAGCTTCTGATGCACAAAACCTCCCCCCATGTGAAAAGCACACCTCGCTAACTTTTTAAAATCAAGCTCTCCTTAATGAGTTCTTATGAGTGCATTACACAAAAGTTCTAATTTAGCTAGCAAATCCAATAATTTTGAAAAGAGAAATGGCATATTGTTAGGTGTTTGAATTTGATGCTTAGCCTATTGTTCATAAAGATCCAACTTAAAAGGGGCAATCTTGAACTAAATGCTAGCAATCATTTCATTTCAGTCTCTTGTAAGTAAAATCTAAAAATGATAAATGCTTGCTTTAATAAGCAGCAGCATAATAAAGAACTAAAATAGTTACCAGGGCTAGCATGTCACTAAGATAACTCCTGAAAGGAGTCTGTTGAGCCTGAAACAATAAGAAAGAAAACACATGAAAACGTTTTCCTATTCATTCAAATAATATATATAAATCAACCTGAAGATCCTTGGGAAGGTACTCGTGTTTCATGGAGAGATCCATGGCGCGTAAGAGGCGCTGGTTTCTAGCGTCGACGACCTCACGAGGCAACCGAGCCAACGCTTCCTTGATATCCAGAGACTCCATCGGATCGAACAAATCGTCATATCGCAAACCTTTTTTTTAAACAAAAGAAAAATACATCAACAAATATACAAAAATTATTACTTAAACAAAGAATGAATGACGGACCAGTTTGTCTTGGGATCTAAGATCGCTTTCACCACTTTAGACGCCATTCAATTCAATTATCAGATCTTTCTTTCTAGGCTAGGTTGTGTGACTTGTGAGATTGATAGGTAGAAATGGAACTTCGTCCAGGCCCAAACGTTATAGCCCTAGCCCAACCTCCTAGTATAATACCTAGCATTTTAATTCTTATAATGTTTTGAAAACCATTTTTTACTCATACAGTCAAACAAGGCTGGACTTAAAAATAATACAATCAGTTGTACTGGTAGGTTCAATCAAGCTCTTACTACTAACTTCCTTGCTTCTATTCACATAGCATCAACCACACACCTTGGACAAGTAACAGATCACCAAATCATTCCGATTTAAGTACACCTGAAAAGCAGTTTAAAACGGCTCAACTACTAGAGTTGGTGAGTTTCACGAGTTTCATGAAAACAGTTATGAATATTCACAAGTTAACACTTGTAATCATAATATAAGTATGTATGTATGTAAATGATGTAATTATGCTAAGCTACAGTGAAGCCTTGACTGTATGTGCTGCGTGCATCCATTTCCCACGCTCAACCAACCACTGTGGCTCCCCTTCCACCCACAACATGCCCCAGTAGCTATGTCTAACACTACATAGCCTGTTTGTATAAATATGGTCATGTGCAAACGGCGCTATGTGACAGGACAACCAGGCCGATTCTGTTTGGGTTTGTCAAACCAATAGTACTATTCACAAGCCACCGGCTCGAAGTTAATCACTGTGATCGTGGGGACTTTCGTGTGTTAGCACCTAGATAATTCACATCAATACATGTTTAAGGTATGTATATGTAATCAAACATGCTTTTCACCCCAAAAGTTCGTAAAACTGTTTAAAGAGTGGGGTCATGAAACTCACTGTTTAGTAGATAATCAGAAGCACGTCGGTTCGAGGTTTGTGTAACTTGAAATCGAGGTTTCCTATAATCAATATTATAATAATATTAATGTTTTAATATTATTATAATCTCAATACTAAACTGGGCTGTATAACTAATCTGGGTATAGCTGGAACGGCCAGAAAGTGACAATAGGATTAGGTTGTGATGTTGTTCAATGTCTAATACTTAAAACCGAACTTGGCTCAGATTCCCGTTTTCCCAGCTGGGCCAAGTTATTCGTTTACGCGTTCATAAAACAGTTATGGGAAAATAAGCTTGGGTAAATGTACTGGTTAATAAAATGATTAAGTTATATAGAAGGATCACATACTGGGGTCCCGGATTAGCCACGGGCCCGTTTCCGTTTATTCAGTTTGATTTAAGAAGAAACGCGCACAATCTATCCGGATTGTCCAGGTTTCACATAGAAAAGTTCGTTTTTACTTAATTAATCCAAAAATATGATTTTTGATCACTCTTGGTGTTCTGATATTCCTGCAGGTTCGTTAGTCGCGAACTTGCCGGTTTTTATAAAAACTAAATTTGTTTAATCTTCAAATTAGCATAATTAATTAACCGTTAATCATTAAATTATGAAAATTTAGCCACTTATCAATTAAAATATGCAAATTTTTATAAAAATATTTATGGAATTATTTACTGATTTATTAATTTATAAAAATTCATTTTATCAGCTATATTTCGCCTGAAAATCGTCCGTTTATCCCAAACAATTTCCAAAAATTCCACCAAAATTCCTGAATACTCAAATCATGTCCCAAAACAAGCTGTATCAATTCCAGAATGTAAAAAGCTCGTGCAATATTCTTTTCGGCCCAAATTCGGCTATAAAAATTCACACGAACGCATATACACAAAACACCTTTAGACTTCTCCAAATGATCCCAAAATTCATATGTGATCAAATACATCTGAGTTCCCAGAAAAATTTCATAATTTTTGGAGCATTTTAACTATTTTTCCCCATTAAACGACCCAATTCGGTAATAAATTCGCCAAATATTCTCGGATGGTCAAACAATTACCAAATTTGAACAGGGACTCAATAACATGGTCCCTGATGTCTCTGCAAAATTTCAAGGCCTAACAATATGCACATCACAACCTTAACCTAAACAGCCCGTAAGCGAGTGTTTCGGCATTACCTTAGCGGTTTTGGTTCGTTTCCGCCTTTCTAATCAACTTTTCAAGCTCTTGCGCTCCTATGTAGGCTAGATACAAGTCCTATATAACAAACCAAGCAAGTTTCATCAATATAACAGCCCTTTAACTTAGGGTTTCGGCTAGTGCATAAAAACGAACTTTTGAACCGTAAAAACGCCGTTTCAACCCTTTAATCCGTGTTTATGGCCAAAAAACTATCAAACCAGGTTCCTTACCATGTGTATGATCAAAACATGTTTATGGACCATTTTTAGGATTTTTACACGGTTAGGAATGATTTTTGGCAATCAAACTATGTTTATTTGGTATTAATCAATGTTAAACAAGTGTAAAAGTAGCTTATTTAAGTTGTTACCTTAGGGTTTTGGAGAGTTTCTGGAAAAACTGACTTGCAGCTGCTTGGACTTCAGTTTTTATCAAATGAAATGAATAAACAAGCTTACATAACAAGTTTTATAAAAAAAATGGGGGGTGGGGTGGGCTGGCCGGTCGGAAGCTTCATGGGCCCATTTTGGCCCAAGTTTCTGATTCTAAAGGCCCAAAAACAAAAAGCCCAGTCCAAATTTAGTTCGGGTTCGGTTTTTGACGCGAAAAACTTATCGGGTGCGACAAATAGCGCGAAAACGAGTGTTTTTCGGCTAGTTTTGTGTAAAATTATAAAAACATACTATACGTTTGTAAAAATCGAAAATATTTTCACGGATCGCTTAAAACATTTCAAATAAGTGTTTGGTAAGTCTTTTTCGGCTTATCGGATGATACAATGCTTGGTTTGTAACTATCTTTCGCGTTTAAATCTATAGCGGGTAGTTAAACGAGCATCGAGCATGTTTTCGTTTAACTTGTTTGCTATCAAACTAAGGCCATATTACTAATATTTTTAGCTTATATTAAACGTATAACACTTATAGATGGCCCCCCAGGATATCTGGGTCATAACCCGACCGGTTCGGTTACTCGTTCGTTTGTTTACGCAAAAGACGTTTATTTGCTTAATCGGTAAATACGTACTGAGGTGTACCTTGTTTTGGCTCAAATGTCACACGACCTCCTTTAGTAAGCTTGCTTTGTGGCTCTCAATATTTGGATCAATCTTGAACAATAACTTGTTGCTTGCAGATTGTAAGGTAAGCACTCACAATCTCAATATCTAAATTAATCATCTTCTATAGTATGTGTTAATTCATTTAGTTTTGTCATGCTAGATCTTATTTGATTGCCGCTAAAATCAGGCTATTAGCATGTCCATAGATGCGACGGTGGTGGCTTTACCCACAAAGTCGGTGGCTGCACTAGGGTTCCTCTTCTAGGTCACCATTTTTGACAAGCTAGGAAGGAGCGTACGACAGTGGCAAAGGAGTTCATGTGTTCTTGCTTCAGATCCATCCTTATTCCCATTTTCTTTCCTGTTTTTGCCGGTTTTCTGATGAGAATGTTAGCAATAATTTGGGTTCTGGTTGTTGCCATGCCTCCGGCATCTACAAACGTTGAAGATGTTTTTCACTGATAAAGAAATTAAATTTTATGTCATGTATAAATCTTAACTTACTTTTGAATTTTCTTTTTCTTTTCGTTTGTTATGTCACTGGTGTCAATTTTGTGGTTGATGGTGAATTGCTTGTTTCTGGTTCAGCTAACTAGGTAAGCTAATTCATTATTATCAATTATTTTAAAGAAGATTGTGAACATTATGAAAATAAATCAAATGCTTATATGAGTTTGTTTGATCCCTAAAAATAAGATCCTTAGTGGATCTTGTGGTTATCTTTTGCTTTAAAGTTTTACTTTTTTGTGTACATGGACAGGGTGTTTGTAGCAAGGATCTGAAAATGGATCATATGATTGTAAGCATGTTTTAAGGGACGACACAACTTAGGTAATTGTGCTATGAGTGCTACTGTTATTATCCATTTACGTCCATTATATAAGCCAAGCATGAATCCATTTTGTTAGTGGTCTAAGATCATGCATGTGTTGTTCAGTTTTAATAGATCGTTTGATTCTTGAAACAAAACAGGGACCATAGCCATCTTGATTTTCCTAGAATGGACATCTCAAAACAAAGGTATTAAACATACAACTATTTTATGCTTTAAACAATATAATATTGTGATAGTGTATTATGATTTGTTTGTCGTTGTTTCAAATTTTCAGATGGTGCTTGAGAAAATGACTAAGAATGCTTAATATGTAACATGACGAAATGAACATGCCTAAGCCAGTGTCTCAGGTTTAATATGTTGTCATTGTATGAATTCTATTATTGATAAACTGAAGCATTTTGTCTTACTAACTACTATTTTTTTAGGTGATAATACGCAAAATGCAAAACTGGGCAAGAGTTCCAATAAGTACTCACCGGTAAAATGGTCCAATGCTGAAAGTGGTTCTACAATCAGCTGATTAGGAATGGTACCACTATTATTTGATCCCGTCGCAATGAATTAGCTGTTAGGTTTTAACAAGATTATCAAAGTCATAAAATCCTAATTTTATGAAAACGCAGCAGAAATTAGTTTTAAATCTTGTTAATTTGATATGTATAAAACCTATTTTACACATGCAAAACCCAAGCCCGAATCTAAATACGAAATACATACTATCAAACACATGCATGTCACTATAAGTCCATGCATTTTACAACTACCTTTCAAATCCAAGGAAGAGGAAGGAGATGATAATGAAGAGGGCAAGAACTTGAATATGAAGCTCCTCAAGCTAGCATACCCCAAGCTTTCCAACAAACACCACTTGTGGCTAGGATTTAGTAACACTTGACAACACTCCTTGGTTCCCTTGCTCTTGGCCGTCCAAAGAGAGGAAGAGAGGAAGAGAGAGTAGAGCATTTTTCCTCCATTGTGTTGTGTTGTTACTTGTGTGTTATGAATTGTGTTATGAAGAGAGAAAATGAAAGAAATAACAAGTAGTCTTTCAAAAATGGCACCACCTTAGAGATAATAATAAAATAATGGAAGTGAAAGAGAAGGGGAAGAGGGGGGGGGGGCTTCCTTTCTCATTCTTATTATTATTATTTTTATACATTTATACATATATATGTTATAACTTATACCATTATAAATATAACACATTATATGTAACATGCAAAGTAACCATTTTTCACATATTGTTATTTAACCATCTTAAGTAACACTATGGAATGTTCTCTCTCAAAATATAAATCATCCATATGATTTATTTATTTCACAAGTACATTGTATTTAGAAACCCCTTTTTAAATAACATAAGTGTCAATATTTATTTACTTATGATCATATCATTTATAAACAAATATAATTGGTGTTTGTCTAGCTTGTTATTGGGTATGACCCGACTTGGATCATGACATACTAGCCACATCAATTATATTATGTGTCTTGGGCATACCGAGTCCAACAATCTCCCACTTGCGCTCAAGATACATAGAAGATTGATGCAAGTAGCAAATACTGCCTAACTACGGTTTACTACCCCTAATACGCATGACGAAGTGCCATTCAATAACATCATCTCCTTTAAGTCCCTTACTTGAAATGATTTAGGTACATCTATCATTTATCCTTTTGCCACAGATGTCATGTCAAATCTAGAGACACAGAGTGATCATTCTCTGTTGATTTAACTTAGCAGGCCTTAGACATCTCACTCTCAATGAATAACAGGGACAAATCCCCTCTTGACTACATACGTCTCTCACAATCACCTTGTACTATACCTAATCTTAGACTTATGTACCTCATGTTTCAGAGCAGCGAAGAACTAAGTCAAAGCACAATATTCGTTGAATATCAAGACCCAATATGTATCTCAGGTCGGAGGATACTATGATATTCGCCTTTACTCAAATTTACTTATGATCAATCACAAGGATTCCATGTAGTAAGATTTGAGAGCGGGTCAGTCCAATATTTATATCCCATAAATATCTATGAACCTTGGCAGCAACCCTTGCTCTATATTCATACCTTATTAATATCCACCAATCCAAGTTCATAATAGTCTTACCTTCATATTTGTTCCCACAAATATGAGCGACTATGGACATTTAGAATAAGTAACTTATTCATGGATTTAAATATGCTAAAAATGGAACATAACTCAAAATGTCATAATCATAAACCATAATCATATGAATGAGTCAAAATAACAATTGTTCCGATATCCAAATATAAAATTCGATCATATCCAACACTAGAATATCGAAGTCCTAAGGCACAAGTATGACCCTCATGCTTTGGCCTTTCAAGGAGCTTCGTGAGTGGATCCGCAATGTTTTGATCGGTGTGAACTTTGCGAATACATATCTTTCCCTTTTCAACTTCATCCCTTATGTAGTTGAACCTCCGCTCAATGTGCCTCGTCTTTTGATGTGCACGAGGTTCCTTGATTTGTGCAATCGCACGTTTGTTGTCACAAAAGATCTCTAGAGGGTCCTGAATGGTATGGACCACCCCTAGGTCAGCAATGAATTTTCTAACCACGCAGCTTCTTGAGCTGCTAATGTGGCGGCGATGTATTCTGATTCCGTGGTGGACAATGCTACCACGTCTTGTTTTGAGCTCTTCCAAGAGACTGCCCTACCATTCATAATGAAAACATATCCCGATTGTGATCGAGAATCATCTCGATCGGTTTGGAACTCGCATCCGTGTAACCCTTTACAACGAGTTCCTCCTCACCCGAACCGTATATTAGAAACATGTCTTAGTCCTTCTAAGGTATTTCAATATACTCTTAACCGCCATCCAATGGCTACTTCCCGGATTATGTTGGAATCTACTTGTCATGCTTAAAGCGCATGATACATCCGGTCTTGCATACCATTGCATACATGATGGATCCAATAGCCGATGCATATGGGATTCCATTCATTCTATCTTTCTCTTCCTTTGAGCTTGGACATTGAGACACACTCAATATCGTTCCTCTTTAAATAGGTACCAAACCTCTCTTAGAGTTCTCCATCTTGAACCTTTTCAAGATTGTCAATGTATGCACTTTGGTTTAAACCTATCAACCGCCTTGATCTATCCCTATAGATCTTTATTCCCAAAATATAGGCGGCTTCACCAAGATCCTAGATAGAAAACAAATTCCAAGCCATGATTTTACACCTTCCATGGTTGGAATGTCATTCCCAAATAGTAGTATGTCATCAACATACAATACTAAGAAGGTAATGATGCTCCCACTGTCTTTCTTATACACACAAGCTTCATCACCATTTTTGATGAATCCAAATTTCTTAACTTCTTCATCAAAACGGTGATTCCAACTTCTAGATGCTTGTTTCAATCCGTAGATTGATTTCTTTAACTTGCATACTTTGTTAGGATTTTGTGGATCGACAAAACCTTCGGGTTGAACCATATATACATCTTCCTCAAGATGCCCATTTAGGAAAGTGGTTTTGACATCCATTTGCCATATCTCATAGTCATAATGTGCGGCTATGGCAAACAATATCCTAATAGACTTTAGCATTGCTACGGGAGAAAAAGTTTCATCATAGTCAACCCCTTGAGTTTGAGTGAAACCTTTTGCTACAAGTCTTGCTTTATAAGTATCCAAGTTTCCATGCATATCGGTTTTCTTCTTGAAAACCTACTTACTTCCAACCGGTTTGGAATAAGAGGTGGTACAACCAAATCCCATACTTGGTTGTCATGCATGGATTGCATCTCAACGTTCATGGCTTCAAGCCATTTGTCACAATTGGATTGTGACATTGCATCACGGTACGTGGTGGGTTCATCCGAATCTACCACATAGCATCCATCCATGAGGAAACCATATCTTTCGGGTGGATGACTAATTCTACTAGATTTGTGAACGTTTTGTGTGTCTTGATCAACCATTTGATCATCCTCAACACCCTCTTGTTGATTGCTAGTATCAACCAAACGTGTATCGGCTTGTGGTTCTCGATCCTCCTCGAGTTCCACCGTTCTACTAGTACCTTCCATAAGAAACTTTGTTTCCATGAACTCGGCCTTTGGAGCAATGAACACCTTTTGCTCGGTTGGGTTGTAGAAATAATATTCCATAGAATCCTTGGGATATCCTACAAAGATACACTTAGTGGACCGATTTTCAAGTTTTCTTTAGGTGTTGTTCTTGACATAAGCCTCACAACCCCATACCTTTAAATATGATAATGATGGAGCCCTTCCATTCCATATTTCAAAAGGTGTTTTGTCCACTTTCTTGGTTGGGGCCATATTTAGAATACGGGCCACGGAGAGCAAAGCAAAACCCCAAAATGATAGAGGGAATGTGCTTCTAGCCATCATAGATCGAAACATATCCGATAGAGTTCGATTCCTCCTTTCGGACACACCATTATGTTGTGGTGTTCCGGGTGGAGTAAGTTGTGAGATGATCCCACAACTCCTAAGATGATCTCGGAAAGCATCACTTAGGTATTCACCTCCTCTATCCGAATGAAGTACTTTGATGGTTTTATCGAGTTGATTTTGTACTTCATTTTGGAAGACTTTGAACATTTCAAAGGCTTCATCTTTGTGTCTTAACAAGTACACATACCCATAACGACTATAATCGTCGTTAAAAGTAATGAAGTATCTTTCACCATTCCTTGTCATTGCCTTAAAGGGACCACATACATTCGAATGTATGATACCCAATAAGTCTTTTGCCCCTTCGTTTGTTCCACTAAAGGGGTCCTCGGTCATCTTTCCAAGTAAACAAGACTCACACTTATCAAATGAATCATCTTCACTTGATTCCAAAAGACCATTCTTTTGAAGTGTATGTATGCGATCTTTGTTTATATGACTAAGGAGAAAATGCCAAAGATAAGTCTTACTCAAATCCATTTTTAGTCTCTTGGTGCTTGATTGGTACAACATGTTATCTAATGATGTGTTATCATGAACTAATTCATAAATGCCATTAGACGGCATTGCTTTAAAATAAAAGAAACTATTCATGAAAACACAAATACTATTATCTACAAACATAAATTCAAAACCACATTGTCTTAACAAAGAAATGGAGATAATGTCCCTAGTCAAATTAGGAGCATACAAAACATCTTTCAAAATAACTTCCAAACCATTTGGAAGCTTCAATGTGTAGTCTCCTCGGGCTTCGACAACAACCTTTGTTCCGTTGCCCATGAAGAGACTAATATCTCCTTTCTTGAATCCTTCATTCCCCTTAAACCCCTGCAATAAATTGCAAATATGAGTTCCACATCCGGTATCCAATACCCATGTGTTAGAGGAAATAAGATTAAGATCAATATGAATCATGAAAGTTGTACCCAAGGTTTGCCCCGCATCCCTCTTAGCTTTCAACTCTTTGAGACGGGTTGGACAATTCCTCATCCAATGCCCAATCTCTCCACATCCAAAGCATGGATCCTCCGAGATAACCTTTAGCTTCTTTGGTTTGGGTGGTTCCACTTTAGCCTTTCCCTTGAACTTGCCCTTACCCTTGGCAACATTTGCCTTGGGTTCCGGGTGATGCCTCTTCTTGTTGCCTCCCTCATTGATCGTGAGAACAGGTAAAACCTTTTTACCCATTCCCGTCTCGGCGTCTTAAGCGTTGCATGAAGCTCACCAATGCTCTTGTCCCACCCATTCATGTTATAATTCATAACAAATGTCTCAAACCTCTTGGTTAATCCATTTAGGATCAAATACGTGGCTAACTCGTTTGAGACGCGACAATTAAGGCGCTCAAGACGATCAATGTGGCTTTTCATCTTAAGTACATAAGTTGAAACCGATTAGGTTTCCTCCATACGACATGCATGAAGCGTTCGAACCGTTTCGAAGCGTTCCACCCTAGCTTGTGTAAGGAACATTTCCTTAAGTTGGGTGATCATGTCGTATGCCCCATGAAGTTCAAAATCCTTTTGAATCTTGGGAATCATAGTTCCCAACATGAGGCAAGAAACTTGCACCGAATCCTCATTGTGCTTAACCCAATTGTTATGGTCTTGGACATCGTCAACACTAGGTTCATCGGGAATAGGATCCTTTTATACGCAATATTTATTTTCTTGCTTGAGAACAATTCTCAAGTTTTGATACCAATCCATAAAGTTGGTACAGTTTAGACGATCCTTATCGAGAATAGATCTTAGTGATAGGTTATTAACGGGTGGAATAATAACGTTAGGTGGATTGTTGATTGCGGAAAATACAAATATAACAAAGCTCAATTTTAGTATTTTCGATATCAATAATTTTAATCGTTAATACCCTTTTTGTCTTCAAAACAATTAATGATTAAAATCTAGAACCCAACGTTACATTCAAATAGTAGTTAGGTGACCTTTATCCTACTATTTAAATTAACAAGGTAGTCAACGTTTGACGATTGCAACCCTTTGCAACTTCTAGTTTTATGGGATCGGTTAAACATCTTATGTTTAGTTGGCATGTTTAATCCCATCAACACCATTGTACGCCATGCTTCGGTGACCCTATTCACATGGTTTCCAATTTAAGTCATCCTACTTATACACACGTGTGAGTTTACACATACAAGTGGTTAGGTGACCTTTATCCCACAAATATGGTAAACCCACCTCAAACTCACAAGTTTCCTCCAATGAGGTTAGGCGACCTTTATCCCACACCGAGTTCCCAAGTGATTCGAGTGTAGTATAAAAGGATGGTGTTCAACTTATTTTATAAAAGGGATTTTAGTTTTCAAAATTCTAGATTGGAAAACCTTTTATGTACCTTCCATTTGCATGCATTCAAATGTGTGGTACTTAGTTGAAAAACCCATTTTCAAAGTCCCTATTAATAAAACCCATTTTATTATGAAATCATTAGCCTTTAATAAAACCAATTTTTATTACCTAACGATTTCTAAGGAACCAATTTTATGTTGGTTATTGATTTTAAGTTGTTAGCAAACCACATTGCAATAACACAAACAAAAGTAAATCAACCATGCAAGCATAAAACATACAACCACAAGTTCATAACCATAGCCTCCTAATGTTGACTACACTTGTTGACTGAAGACAAGTGTGTCAAAAGGTCTCTCCTAAGGGACTCAAAAGGAGACGTGCTTGTGTCGGTGAACTTCCACTTGATCCCGCATCCAAATGCTCCAAGTCTTCACTCCCGTGTTGTGGTCTCCATCATTTTATTTGGGCTCTCTTCCTTGCATCTTCTTTTACAAAACATATCCTAATACATTTTTCTAGTAAATTAAATTCACCTAATCTACTTATTATTACAAACCAATTGAAAGAATAAATAGATTACAAACCCAAATAAATATTACAACCATATCGAATGAACAAACAACCACTTGAATGAACAAACAATCAACACAAACATTCAACCAAACACAAGGCCATGGCTAGGTTATGATCTTCTATTACATATCCAAATATGCAATAACACAAGACCCAAAAAGGTTCCCCTTGACCCTTTGAAACTTTCGGCCAAACTTGACAAAACCAAAGTTCCGGGTTTTGTCCTGTAACGCCCGTAAAATTTCGTTGAGAAAGGAAAATGATGCTTATGCATTGTATGATTCTATTTTGTTACCGGGACTCGTCTTGAATCTTCGGGGGGCCTCCTAGACTAGCCCATAAGTTGAATTACTTAAGTTTCATTCAAGTGTCGCAACTTTCAACTTGGAAGGGTCAGAACGTAACATTTTATATTATAATCAAAAAACCCAAAACCCTAGCCTCCATGTTCTGCGATCGGCAGCTGCAAGGCTCCCATACCATCCGATTTTCTTTTTTCCAGCCAAC
The DNA here is from genome assembly GCF_021521415.1 of Bidens hawaiensis. Lineage (NCBI taxonomy): Eukaryota > Viridiplantae > Streptophyta > Magnoliopsida > Asterales > Asteraceae > Bidens > Bidens hawaiensis. The sequence continues at coordinate 220,290 of NW_027494085.1, forward strand.
ATTAGGATGTAAAAATCTAATTCAAGGTTAGTCCCATGTCCCCTCTAGTCTTTTACACCTTAAACCATCCTTATACATCGCGTATTGGTCGTTAAGGTTGAGTTTTGATGATAACAGATTGCAGACAGATTCGTATATGTTTATTGTAGGGTCTGTAACTCGATGAAAATATATTGTTTTTGATCGATTCTTGTTTCTATGATATTCTAATTTGAGTCTAAAGGTATAATACGTAATTTTTGGACGAGATTTGAATGGTTTTTATGAATTTATAAAATCGAGTGTCAAAGCTGATGCGGGATGACGGATTCTGGTCTGTCTTCCCGACGACATAACCTTTTTTCGACAAGTCCAAATTGGTTGGTTCCACTTCTGGAAGTTAGTGTTTTTAGTTAGAAACCAAACCCAATTGGAATCGTTTAATTTGGTTCGGTAATGAATTTTATAAAAATAAAACCATTTTGTTGCGCGCTGAAATAGCTGCACATACCTTTCTGTGTTGGAAGAATTTTTATGATTTTTGGGTCCAATAGAAAAATATAATAAAAATATTTTTATAAACCTAAGACATTTATAAAAGTCTGGTAAAAATTTAATAATTTAAGTCAAAGGTTATCCTATGTAATTAAATGCATCTTCGCATGCTAAAATCTGCACGTTTTACTCGTTATTAATCAACAAGTTCGTTTTAGGCTTAACCGGTGGTTTTGGTTAGTTGAAAGGTTTTAGGGGCCTTGGGTCAAGTGGTTGGGCCTTGGGCGAAGTGTTGGGCCTCGGGCCAAGTGGTTGGGCCTCGAGCCAAGTGTTGGGCCTCGGGCCAAGTGTTGGGCCTCGGGACATGTTGTTGGGCCTTGGGCCAAGTTGTTGGGCCTTGGGCCAAAGTGTTGGGCCTTGGGCCAAGTTGTTGGGCCTTGGGCCAAAGTGTTGGGCTTGGGCGGCCCATTAGGCAAGTGTGTCCTTGCGGTCTAGATTAGTAACACGTTGTGTATAATTCACATGCCCTTACTTGTGAGTGTGCACTTAGGGATTTCCTAGCTCGTTGCAGGTGTTCGATCGATTCTAGGTGAGTTCATGATGCCCTTTTTACTCTTTTACGTTTTGGGCTAGCATACACACCGAAATACAATTTTAAACGATTTTACTCGTTACAATGATTTGAATAGTTTTTACATGGTCTCACTCGTGATGGTGCATTTTAAAAACTATATTTGAATTATTTTATATGCCTTAGGATATTTTAGACTCGTTCATGGTCTTGTGTCCTTAAGGTTACATACACTATTGATGGTCTAGACTCAAGGACGTTAGTAGACTTGGTAGTAATTGAATATGAGTAGACCTATCTACTTAGTTCCCGTATGGGATGATATATATATATATATATATATGTATGTAGGAATATATATGTATGTATATATGGAGGTATGTATGTACGTATGAGGATGTGTTACCTTATAGCCTACGATTGTGTAATGATATTTAGTTCCTCGTGACTAAGAATGATGTATATAGGCTTATTGATGTGTGTGTGCATGGTGATTCACGGCCGGGTCAAATATATTACTCGGGTTGTACCCGTGGTGGAGAGGCCCGTGTGACGTGATCATCATTTTGGCGGGTCAAATATATTACATGGGTTTTAAAATCCCATGGTGAAGAGGCCCGTTGATGTTGAGCCGTGATCGGGTCAAATATATTACTTGGGGAAGACCCGGGGTGAGGAGGCCCGTATCACGTGCTTGGATGTATGAGCCGGGATCGGGTCAAATATATTACTTGGGGAAGACCCAGGGTGAGGAGGCCCGTATCTCGTGCTCGGATGTATAAGCTGTGACCGAGTCAAATATATTACTCGGGTTTGACTCATGGTGCAGAGGCTCGTGTCACATGCTTAGGTCTTACCGCGTCCGGGTCAAATATATTACTTGAGTCTTGACTCGTGGTGGAGAGGCCCGTGTACGTGTGTTCGACGATGATTGTATTACTTTGTGAATTATATATAATTTATTTTATTTATACCTTCTCTATTGTTTATAACTATAGCTTTGAAATAAAGTATGAATTATTGTTTATGAAAACTTGAACTCACTCAGCTCAAGCTGACTTTGTGTGTACGTTAGATTGAATTTCAGGTTGAGGATTTGAGATTTCCGCTTGGACGTGCTAGAGACTACTCGGACGGTTGAAGGCACATCTAGTTGAAGAATTAATAACGCAAACTGTTTCTTTTAAATTATTACCATAAGTATTTAAATTTTGATTTTGGTCACTTTCCCGGGTTTTGGGAATTTTGATGTTATCTATTCCGCTGTTTACTACTCTGAAACGATTTTAATGAGATGAAGATTTCAAATAAAACGAATATTTTATTTACGATTGATTTTGGACACCTGTACCCGCGTTTTGGGATTTTTAATACTTAAATTTTTTCGCTGTTATTTACTCTGAACTGGTTTTAAATACAAAGTGAATTGTTTGGTTTTTAATTTTTGTGAATTTGTGGTCGTGATTACCAACTGTAGGATTCCCGGGATTCGGGATCTTACATGTCCAAACAACACAATTAATCATCCAAATGACTTAGTTTTTCAAGATTACCACATGCATGTAAAGTATAACCTTGAAAAACCATGGGGTAACCAAAACCCCAAAAATTTTCGGGTTTATGGTGGGGTTTACCATATAGCCTTGTAGTTAGGATTTAGTAACACTTGACAACACTCCTTGGTTCCCTTGCTCTTGGCCGTCCAAAGAGAGGAAGAGAGGAAGAGAAAGTAGAGGACTTTTCCTCTATTGTGTTGTGTTGTTACTTGTGTGTTATGAATTGTGTTATGAAGAGAGAAAATGAAAGAAGGAAACAAGTAGTCTTTCAAAAATGGCACCACCCACTAGCACCAATGAAAACCTTTGCATGCCTCCACTACCTTGGAGATAATAATAAAATAATGGAAGTGAAAGAGAAGGGGAGGGGGGGGGGGCTTCCTTTCTCATTCTTCTTCTTATTATTTTTTATACAACTTTCCATTTATACATATATATGTTATAACTTATACCATTATAAATATAACACATTATATGTAACATGCAAGGTAATCATTTTTCACATATTGTTATTTAACCATCTTAAATAATACTATGTAATGTTCTCTCTCAAAATATAAATAATCCATATGATTTATTTATTTCACAAGTACATTGTATTTATAAACCCCTTTCTAAATAACATAAGTGCCAATATTTATTTACTTATGATCATATCATTTATAAACAAATATAATTGGTGTTTGTCTAGCTTGTTATTGAGTATGACCCGACTTGGATCATGACATACTAGCCACATCAATTATATTATGTGTCTTGGGCTTACCGAGTCCAACATTAGCCCAACCTCAAGTTCAAGGATATGGTTTTATAGTCCAAATCGGTATGAAATGTTGATTTCTCATTTATTCATGTACCTATGTTTGTTGCAGAAACAAAGTCGCTTGAGGGAAGCTGGAAGTATGAGAAACGTATCAATATAAATTACCATTTTAGGACAAAATGTAACAGACAAAGTTGCAGTGCATAAAAAACAAAATCTTAACAAACAAAGGTTTGTTTTTCTTTTACGTTTTGCTTTATTTTTGCAACACTCTCAAATTTCGACTAACGGAGTTTTACTGCGAGTTACGTGACATACCAGTATTAAGAAAAATAGTATAATAGGATCGAAATAGTCGTTCGGAAGAAACTTACCAGTAATGCGATGGAAATTGCATTAGTTGCGCCCACCTATCACAAAGGATTGCCCCTTAGCACCGGTACCATTATCGTTTCCATTTTCGTCATCCTTGTTTTTTTTTCACCACTGTTATGATTTAACTAAGAGCAATCCTTCATAAAGTGATACCTGTTACCACACTGGAACACTCCTATACACCATCGGATTACTGATGCACATGTTGTTGATATTCACTTGGAAATCGACTCCTACAGTCCTACGCATCATGTCCCCTTTTGCCACAACGCTCACATTGACTCGGACTACACTTACCATGATGATGGAAGTTTCACTTATTGAACTTCGGACGGCCACCTTGATATCTCCTTTGATTCCGGTCTGCCGTTGGCTGTTGGTTGAAGGTACGGTTGTTTTCAAATTTCTTTGGTTACTACGGTTGCGGTTGATTAGAGCATGAACCCTTGTTCTGAATGTTGTCCCACTTGTGATTTTTATCCGCTGGAGTAGAAACATGTGCACCCTTCTTTGGTAGCGTACCTTGCTGAATTGCCTGTTTAGTATGCTTGTGTGCCAATCGGATAGCCTGCTGAATCATTCCCGGGGTGGGGGTGGGGACGAAGTCACCATGCTTCGAATCTTTGGAGCCAACCGTTAAGATGCCTTTCCACGAGTTTGTAGGCAGGAGTTGCCCTGTTAGGACATCAAGTTTCCAACACATGAGAGCGATTTGTATAGGTCTCAATCTCCGTTACTACCATCTTAAGATTCCAGTATTCGGTTTCTAGTTTCTGAATTTCATAACGGGGGCAAGACTCTTCTCACATTAATTTCTTGAAGTCATTCCAGGGTGTTGCGTTAGCCACCTCCAGGCTCAACATATGAGTTTGAGTGTTCCACCATGTTAATGCAACATCTTCTAGGGTGTCAGTTGCAAACTTGACCCAACTAACTTGAGGACATCTACACATTGAAAACACAGACTCTATCTTTTCAAACCAGCGAAGGAGAATCACAACGCCATAAGCTCCATTGAACATGTGAGGTTTACAATCCATGAGTGATTTAAAAGTACATGTGGGAGGATTAGCTGGTGGACCTCCAAGGTTTGCAGCCTGAGATGCCACTAGGGCCTTGTTCACTCGGTAGTTGATCAATGCCATAAGAAGTGTCTGAGTCATATTAATGCAGCTGCATCCAGCCATGACTTTGATACCATTATATCACACCCTCAAATTTTTTGACTATTGAAGTTTTACTGCGAGGAGTGTGACATACCAAGATCTAGCTCATTCGTTATACCAAACAACCATTTTAATATATTTAAAACACCATCTAAGTCTCATCTAAACATGAGAAAACAAAAACCAAATCAATTAGTTTAAAAGTTTAGCGAAAATGTAAAAGTGAAGTGCTTGAAATAATAAATCATTTGCTCAAACACGCACAACCCATCAAATGTAAAACACAGTAAAATAAAAATTCATGCGATGAATGATACTCCAAACATATGCATGCAACTCGCTCCTTAGCACACCTAGAAAATTGGGCAAGTACAAATACTTAAGGTCAACACTGGCACACCCCACCCTATGGCGGAAATGCCGGGCGTGAGGATTTCTCATAGCTCGAGGTAACTATCATACAATATATATGGCAATATCTAATAATTAATTTTATTCCATTTAAAACCCAAATATCCAAATATAGCTAATCATCCAAACAATTGTAAGACCCCCGAATCCCAGGAATTCTACAATTGGTATTCATACAAATACTTACAAAAATACTTAAACTCAAAAACAGTTCATTCCATTCAAATATTCAATTCAGAGTATAATTCAGTGAAAAATCATAATTATTAAAACAAGTTCCCAAAACCCAGGGATTATGCCCAAAACCAGATTTCAATGTATTTAATAAAACTTTAGAGGAAAAATGTTCATTATTAAAAACTTCCGACTAAGTATGCCCTCCACCGTCCAAGTAGCTTTGTGCACGTCCAAGCGGTAATGCATCCTCCTCCCAACCTGAAACTGACACTAACATGCACACAAAGTCAGCTTGAGCTGAGTGAGTTCAAGTTTTAATAATTGTTATCTAAAAGAATAATAATCATAATCATTCCAAGAGTTTTAAAATAAAACGGGATACAACAGGTAGGCCATCATCAATAATAAGTAATCATACTTATATATATATATATATATATATATATATATACACATCCATATAATTATATCCCTATAGATACGATCCAAGTAATAACACGTACAACCCAAACACGTAACATCTCATCCAACATATGTAAACACGAAGTAGGCACACGTAAACATCCTTAGTCGATAACGACTAAATAACATCGCCAATTATTGGCCATACAATAATATATGTACAAACATACATACAAACATACAATAACATCATCCCAAGGCCTACCCTATACAAGTAAGCCCATACAAAATAATTTAAACGGTTCATCAAGCAAAATCGCTCAGGTATGCATGCTAGCCCAAAAACATAAAAATAGTAAAAAGGGGTATCATGAACTCACCTGACACAAGGCACGAATTCACCACGAGCTAGAGAACCCCTAAGTAGCCCCACAAGTCAAACTCCTGTCGGTTTACATACAATCATTACTAACAACACCGAAAGGACTCGTTTATTCTACGACACGTTCTAACACTGTTCGAGTTACCTAAAGCCTCGACCTCATCAAACTCATTCATAACAGCCTCTGGGGCCTTAAGTTTACCAACACGACCCTTAGATACTCCCGGGAGTAAAGAATTCCCAAATTACCCCCGGAAGCACTAGGTGATACTAACACGCGCGTTTAAGAGTCGTTTAGGCAATTAACATCTAACTCAGCCCCGTGTGGACCCAATATGATAAATTCACAGCCAAGAAGTCCACACGACGCTACACGAGTCAAATGGGTCGGTAACTCGCAAGTACAACGCACCAACTATTCAATAAACGCAAATGCGCGTTGTACCGACCTGTTTGAGTAACCGACAACCAATTCAGCCCCAATACTTATAAAAATCATTTTCCAACAGCACGTGTATTAAACCGAAGCTATCCGAACTAAATTGTTCATCACTTACTTCATCCCTCGCGTTAAACGCAACAATCTACCATTCTAGCCAACCGAAAACTATCTTTCAAACTACAACTAGTTGACCAATCAAACTAACACCAATGTGCATAATCATAAAGTATGTTATACTAGACATACCTAGGAAGATGTTGGTGCAAAAACCTCCACCAAAACAGTCCTGGAATTGCTTAATTGGACAGCCACCCGGTTAACCTAAAACAAGCCAATTATCGATCAATACGCGAGATAGGATGACCGATTAAGGTGTAAAAGTCTTTGGGGAACATAGAACTAACCTTCAAATGAAGTTTTCTGGTCTAACCTTGGCTGTAAAAAAGAAAAACGGAGGGTGGGAGTGGCTGCTACTGCGCCGATCGGACAAGGAAGTGAAGGGGGGGGGGGTTTAGGGTTTTAAGTTTTATGTTATAAAATGTTTCATCCTAGCCCCTCCAAATTGAAGGATATGGCAACTTGAAAGAAAAGTTAAATGATTTAACATACCAGGATGACCAGAAGGCTTCCGAGAAATGTCGGTTAAATCCTGAGAAATATACATACTTTACAAGCTTTAAATCTTTGAACCGAAAATTAAGGGGCGTTACAAGTCCACCCCCTTACAATGGGATTCGTACCCGAATCCCGATGCGACAGGAACAACTGTGGATAGAGTTTCATCATCTCGTCTTCGGACTCCCAAGTAGCCTCAGAACCCCTACGGTGCCTCCACTGCACCTTCACCTGCCTAACCACTTAATTCCTCAAACACCTTTCTTGACGGTCAACGTAGTTCAGTTTACTATCGAGTTCAATATCACCCAGTGGCGCATGGGCCTCCTCGTTTGTCAAACATTTCCTCAAATGAGATACGTTGAACGTAGGATGAATCCCCGCGAGCTCATCAGGCAAATCCAGTCTATACGCCACTTCACCAACCCGTGACAAGATGCGAAACGGACCAATGAGCCTCAGCCTAAGCTTCTCGTTGTTACGAAAACGAATAATACCCTTCCAAGGAGAAACTTTCAACATAACCCAATCGCTAGCCTCTAACACAATAGGCCTCCGCCTTTTGTCCACATAGGACTTTTGACGATCCTGAGCGGCCTTCATAAAAGCCTTAATCTTATCAAGCTTCTCAGTCGTAGCCTCAACCACCTCCAAACTACCCAACTGTTTTTGACCAATGGAACCCCAATAGACTGGAGTCCTACACCTCCTACCATACAACATCTCAAACGGTGGCTTCCAATCGTGGCGTGATAACTGTTATTATAAGAAAACTCGACTAACGGTAAGTGACAATCCTAACTATCACCAAAATAGATAACACAAGCCCACAAACATATCCTCAAGAGTCTGTATGGTCCTCTCGAACTAACCATCCGTCTGCGGGTGATAAGTGGTACTGATGAGAAGTTTGGTACCCATCTCCTCATGAAACTTCTTCCAAAACCTTGAGGTAAAACGCGTATCTCTATCCGAAACAATAGATACTGGCACCCCGTGCCTAGAAACATCTCACGAATAAACACCTCGGCCAGCTGCTAAGAATTAAAAGTTTCTCGAATCGGAAAGAAATGAGCGCTCTTGGTCAATCTATCAACGATTACCCAAATGGTGTCACAACTACCCCTAGTAGTACGAGGCAGTTTAGTCACAAAATCCATCGTAAGATGTTCCCACTTCCACTCAGGTATTTCCAGGGGTTGAAGTTTCCCGAAAGGCTTTTGGTGCTTGGCCTTAACTTGCAGACATGCCAAACACTTACTCACGTACTGAGCCACCTTATACTTCATCGCAAGCCACCAGTAATTTTTTTTCAGGTCCTGGTACATCTTGGTCGCGCCCGGATGAATGGAATAGCGCGACTTGTGTGCTTCATCCTATATTTTTTCAGGTCCCGAATCCCCCATACCTTGGTACCCATAAACGCCCATCTTTATATTTCACCCCATCACCGACGTCTTCCAACAATTTTTTTCTTGACCCCAAATACGCTCCGACATAATCCATTCCACCTGTAAAGCTTCATTTTGAACGTTGGCTATCTACTTCAAAATATCGGGTTTAAGAATAAGCTGGTAAGATTTCACACGACTAGGTTTCGGTCTCTCCTTCCGGCTCAACGCGTCGTCTACCACATTAGCCTTACCGGGATGGTACATAATCTCCAGATCATAATCCTTAATCAACTCCAGCCATCGATGCTGCAACATATTCAGTTCCTTTTGTTGGAAGAAATACTTTAAACTCTTATGATCGGTATAGATAACACAAGGGACACTGTACAAATAATGCCTCCACAACTTAAGCGCAAACACAACCGCCGCCAGTTCCAAATCGTGAGTAGGATAATTCGTCTCATGAGGCTTTAACTGCTGTGAGGCATAAGCGATGACTCGGCCTAGCTGCATCAGAACACCCATGCCCCTGGTAAGAGGCATAAGAATAAACAACCAGATCGTCAGTTCCATTGGGTAACGCTAAAATCGGAGCATGCGTCAACCTGTTCTTTAATTCGAGAAAAGCCGCCTCCTGTTCAGAACCCCATACAAACTTAACGCTCTTCTTAGTCAACTTGGTCAACGACGAAGCGATTTTCGAAAAGTCGGGAATGAAGCGGCGGTAATACCCCACCAAGCCCAGAAAACTATGAATTTCGGACGGAGACTCAGGAGATTCCCATTCGTTTACGGCTTCCACCTTTGCAGGGTCAACTAAAACACAACTCGGGTTAATAGCATAACCCGAGTTGTATTTACAAGCTTTAAATCTTGTCGGTTAAATCCCGAGAAATATACATACTTTACAAGCTTTAAATCTTTGAACCAAAAATTAACGGGCATTACAACAATAATCCATAAATATAACAGAAATAATCCAACTTAAAAACTTAAATAAATTTTTCTTGATAAAGCCTATGGTCTCATCTAGCAGTCCAATACTCCAAATCTTTAGTTCACGCGATAACTTACATATGCGTATTAAATAGATAGGTTTGTCAACAATAATGTTGAGTGAGCATGCCATTAGTTTTGTAATGATATATAATAATATGAAATATAACAAAACGTAAGTAAAGTGGTAAATGTAACCAAACCAAAGAGCAAATAAGTGTCAAGTGAACCATTGCCAAGCGATTGGTCGCCGGTTAAACAAGACGGTCGTATGGTCATAATATATGAGAATATGTTGGACCTCTATGAATGCGTAAAATAACCAAGTAAGAAAATAGCAAATATGCTCAGCAATTCACACACAATACAACGTTTGCTAAGGTTAAGATATATATAATATGAAAATATATAGTACATATACGCCCCCAAAACTCACCTTAATAATAAGCGAGTTAGTTAAATATTAAGAATAAATAGAGAGGTCTTCCGATTGACGCGTCGAACGAGAATAACCAACAGATCCTGAAATTTAGAGATACGAAAGTATAAGTAAAAACAAACTTAATGCTGTTGGAATCAATCCAAACGGATGAGTATAACTCGAGTGATGTTAATTTTAATGTTTAAGCGAATCGAGTCTGACCAGAATTCGAACAGCGAGTTAGAAGTCAGATTTTGGTCAGAAGCCTTAAAATTTTATTACGAGAAGAAAAGTCTTATGGACCGAACGTTTAATCTGACCAGAAGTATGAGAAAACGTTAAGTAAAACAGATTAACTATTTTGTCGTTTATCGGGTTTTAAAGCAATTGACCAGTCAATACCCTTCAATCTCAAAAATCGATTGAAGTTTATTGACTAGAGAATATTTATGAACGAATACTCAGTTTACAACTTACCTGGAAAGTGAAAGAACAAGGAGATATAACGAGTCAAAGGTCCCCAAGGAGAAGAACTCGAACGAATGAAACCCTTATCAGAGAGTTCTTGTAGTTGGCTCGAAAGCTCTTGCATCTCGGACGGTGCAAGACGATAGGGTGCTTTAGCAACGGGATTAGCTCCTGGTACGAGATCAATACAAAACTTGACTTGACGAATAGGAGGAAGTCCAACAACGTCATTGGGAAAGACGTCGGGAAATCACGCACAATGGGAATATCTTGAATTTTCTTATTCTCCTTATCTTTCTCCACCACAAGCGCCAAAAAGGCAACGTACTTCTTATGCAAATAACGTTGATCTTGAAAGCACGACATGAGATTAAGCTTAGAAGCAGGCATACTACCAAATACTTTAAGAATGCAACCATGTTGAAGAGGTATACGAAGGAATATCAAAACAAACGACCTCAACATGATTAAGAGTTAACCAGTCCATCCCAACTATGACATCAAAACTACCCATTTGCATCGGTATAAGATCTATGCGGAACTTGACCTTATTATGAACTAAGAACTATGACACAATCCTGAACCACTTAATCTATGGTAATCGAATTCCCATTAGCTACTTCTACGGTAAAATGCTTAGACAACCTATCCCAAGGCTTATCTATAATATATGCAAAGTCTAAAGAGATAAAACTCTTGTTGGCACCAGTATCGAATAATAGGGAAGCATAATGGTTATTAATAGAGAACGTACCATTCACCATATCACTTGAACTTTGGGCTTGGCTCACATTCATCATGAAGGCATGACCATTTGAACCTTGAGGGGCTGGTGCAGCTTGATTAGTTAGAGGGGCTTGAATAGCAGGGACTTAAGCAGTAGCAGTCGGCGAAGCCATAAGTTACGGAACTTGAGAAGCATAGGTGTGAGGTGCAAAGTTTTGAGGGATTGGGGGTTGGTAGGTTTACACTTGGTAAGCTTGACTAGTATAGTATGGTGTAGGCACAACTTGGGCTTAATGAGCATAATACGGTGGAGGCATCACATGGGCTTGATTGGCACGGGCTAGCAATGGGCACATATTGAGGAGATGATTAGGACCTCCACAATTGTAGCAAGCCCGGGTATTTGGAACACCGGCTTGAGATTGAGGGTATTAGCAGCTTTAGGAGTACACGGTGCGGGTTGTTGAGGAGCGGCTCGTGCATTTGGAGGTACACAGCAAGTATTGGCAAGATGCCCATAGCGGTTACACAATGAATCCTACTACTTCTAGATCTGGGGTTGCAATGCTTTACAAAAATAACCTAGGGCGTATAGCCCAAATAATTGGTCCGGTACTAGATGTACCTTTTCCGCCATGCAAAATGCCTAATATTTGTAACGCTCTGGTAGTTAAGGATCGAGATACTGTTGGTCAATCAATTAATGTGACTTGTGAAACAATCGAGTTAGAGCCGTAGCTATGAGTTCTACAGAAGGTCTAACGAGAGGAATTGACACAATTGATACGGGAGCTCCGCTAAGTGTTTCGGTCAGTGGAGCGACTCTCGGATGAATTTTCAATGTCCTTGGGGAGCCTATTGGTAATTTAGGTCCTGTAGATAACATCATAATTGTAAGGCCCCAAACCCGGGAACCCCACAGTTGGTATCATTCAAAACACTTGTAAAAATATTTAAACTTAAAAATGATTCATTTCATTAAAATAACCAATTCAGAGTGTAAATTCAGCGAAAAACATAAATCGTTAGATAAGTTCCCTAAAACCCGGGAATTTTGCCCAAAACCAATTTTAAATGTAATTCATAAAACTATTTAAAATCAAATTGTTCAAAGTACATTCTTCCATCCACGTATGCCCTTCACCGTCCAAGTAGCTTCGTGCACATCCAAGCGATAAGGCATCCTCTTCCTAACCTTAAACTCACACTAACAAGCACACAAAGTCAGCTTGAACTAAGTGAGTTCAAGTTTTAAGTAAATAATATCAGTAATAACAAATATTGTAGACATACCAAAAGTTTTTAAAGTGAAAAGAGTGCATCCATTAAGTCATCGTTACCGAAGACTAAACATTCTCATACATACATATACAAAGATATATATATAAACATCCTTTCAAGTACATCCCTATATATATAACAATATATATATATATATATAAATATATATATATATATATACATATATATATATAACATCCACGTATAACATACAGGGTCGAGCAAACGTACAACCCAAACACGTAACATCCACACATGCAAGCACAAAGTAGGCATACGCAACATCCGTAGTCAAAACGACTACAACTCCGCCAAATATAGGCCAAACAATAATGTATATATGTGTATATATATATATATATATATATATATATTTAACATCCCAAGGCCTATCATATACTAGCAATCTTATATAAAATCGTTTAAAACATTTCATCAAGTAAGAAAAACACTTAGGTGTGCATGCAAGCCCAAAACTTGAAAAGAGTGAAAAGGGCATCATGAACTCACCTGACACTAGACGCGGATTCACCACGAGCTAGAGAATCCCTAAGAAATCCCAAAACTCAAACACCTGTCGGTTTACATTCAATCAATACTAATAACATCAAGATGACTCGTTTATCCTACGAGACGTTCTAACATGGTTCGAGTTACCTAAACCCTAGACCTCATCAAACTTACTCACAACAGCCCCAGAGGTCTCACATTCACCAAATCGACCCTTAGGTACTCCCGGGAATAAAGAATTCCCAAATTACCCCCGGAAGCACTAGGTGATACCGATACGCGCGTTTAAGAGTCGTTTAGGCCATTAACATTCAACTCAGCCCCCGTGTGGACCCAACATGATAAAATCACAGCCAATAATTCCACACGATACTACACGAGTCACATGGGTCGGTAACTCGCAAGTACGACACACCAACTACTCAATAAACGAAATTGCGCGTTGTACCGACCCGTTGGAGTAACCGACAACCAATTCAGCCCCATAACTTATAAAAATGAAGTTTGAACATCCCGTACATCAAACCGAGTGTCCCCAAGCTGAATTGGTCATTTATCACTTCAACCCTCGCGTTAAACGCGCCAAACTACAATTCTAGTCAACCAAACCTAACAATCAAACTACAACTAGTTGATCAACTTAACGAACACCTATGAACATGATCTTTAAGTATGATATACGGGACATACCTAGGAATATTGTGGTGCAACAACTCACTTCAAATAGCCCCGACAAGAACACAATTGAACATCCACCGGTTAAGCCTATAACGAACTTATCGATCAATAACGAGGAAAATATGTAGATTTTAGCATGCGAAGATGCATTTAATTACATAGGATAACCTTTGAAATAAATTATTAAATTTTTACCAGACTTTAATAAATGTCTTAGGTTTATAAAATTATTTTTCTAATACTTTTCTATTGACACAAAAATTATAAAAATTCCTCCAACACAGCAAGGTACGTGCAGCTATTTCAGTGCGCAACAAAATGGTTTTATTTTTATAAAATTCCTTACCAAACCAAATTAAATGATTCAAAATGGGTTTGATTCTTAACTCAAAATATTAAGTTCCAGAAGTAGAACCAGCTAATTTAGACTCGTTGAAAGTTATAATGTCATGAAAGCAGACCAGAATCCATCATCCCGCATCAACTTTGACACTCAATCTTATAAATTCATAAAAACCACTAAAATCTTGTCCAAAAATTACGTAATAAACATTTCTGGAAACTAGACTCAAAGTAGAATATCATGGAAAGAAGAATAGATCAAAAACAATGGATTATCATTGCGTTACAGACCCTACAATAAACATATACGAATCTGTCAGCAAACTGTTATCATCAAAACTCAACCTTAACGACCAATAAGCGCGTTAATATGATCAATTAAGGTGTAAAAGACATGGGGAATCATAAAACCGACCTTGAATTGAAGTTTTTATGGTTGAAACCCGGCTGCACAGAATAAAAATCGCCAGGGGGGTCTGGTCCGATCGGCTGCGCATGGGTTTTAGGGTTTCGGGTTTTTCATTATTTTATGATATAAAATAAATGTTACACATTAGCCCTCAAAGTTTAAGGGATATGGTAACTTGAAAGGAAAGGTTGGATAATTTAACGTACCGAGATGACGTAAAGGCTTCCGAGAAACGTCGGTTAAATCCCGAGAATTATACATACTTTACAAGCTTTAACTCTTAGAACCGAAATTAACGGGCGTTACAATAACATTCCCTATTCATAGATATGTGCCTGCCAAAACTATCTATTTTTGAAACCGGAATTAAAGTAGTAGATCTTTTAGCCTCTTACTACCGTTGAGGAAAAACCAGACTATTCTATTCGGGGGAGCTAGCGTGGGTAAAACAAGACTCATTATTGAATTGATTAACAATATCGCCAAAGCTCACCGAGGCGAATCTGTATTTGGCGGAGTCGGTGAACGGACTCATGAAGGTCATGATCTTTACATGGAAATGAAATAATCTGGAGTAATTAATAAACAAAAGTAGCTCACCGAGGCAAATCAAAAGTAGCTCTACCTTACGGTCAAATTGATGAACCACCGAGAGCTGGTATAAGAGTTGGTTTGACTGCCCTAACTATGGCGGAATATTTCTGGGATGTTAATGAACAAGACATTCTTTTATATATTGGCAATATCTTCCGTTTTATTCAAGCAGGATCTAAAGTATCTGCCTTGTTGGGTAGAATGCCTTCTGCCATGGGTTATCAACCTACCCTTAGTACCAAAATGGGTTCTTTACAAAAAAGAATTACTTCTACCAAAGAAGGGCCATAACTTCTATTCAAGCTGTTTATGTACTTGTAGATGATTTGACCGACCCTGCTCCTGCTATGACATTTGCACATTTAGATGCAACTACTGTACTATCAAGAGGATTAGCCACCAAGGTATCTATCCGGCAGTAGATCCTTTAGATTCAACATCGACTATGCTACAACTCGGATCATCGGTGAAGAACATTATGAAACTTCACAACAGGTTAAGCAAACTTTATAACCTTAAAAAGAACTTCAAGATTATACAGCTATTCATGGATTAGACGAATTATCCGAAGAAGATCGTTTAGCCGTAGCAAGAGCGTGAAAAATTAAGGTTTCTTATCACAACCATTTTTCGTAGCAGAAGTCTTTACGGGTTCTCCGAGAAAATATGCTGGTTTAGCAGAAACAGTTAGAGGATTTCCATTAATCCTTTTCGGAGAATAAGATGGTCTTCCCGAACAGGCCTTTTATTTGGTAGGTAACATCGATAAAGGTACGGCGAAGGCTATCAACTTAGAAATGGAGAGAAATTTGTAGAAATGACCTTAAATCTTTGTGTACTGACCCCTAATCGAATTATTGTGGATTCAGAAGTTAAAGAAAACATTTTATCTACTAACAGTGGACAAATTGGCGTATTACCAAGTCACGCTCCCATGCCACTGCAGTAGATGTAGGTATTTTGAGAATACGCCTTAATAACCAATGGCTAATGATGGCTCTCATGGGCGGTTTTGCTAGAATAGGTAATAATGAAATCACTGTTTTAGTAAATGATGCAGAGAAAAGTAGTGACATCGATCCACAAGAAGCTCAGAAAACTCTTTGAAATAACGAAATATGCTTTGAGAAAAACTGAATGAAAGAGACAAATAATGGAGGCCAGTCTATCTCTACGACGGGCTAGGACATGAGTAGAGGTTATTAACGCCATTTCATAACCAGTCGGTGTGTCTGAATAATCATTAATTTACACACCTTATATTTGGTTGTTTTGTTTGACTTGATTCAGTCGATTAAATACAATCAAGCGAAATCTTATATTTATGATCACATTTTTATGCAATGAAAAATAAACAGAATAGAAATGATATAAAAAAATATTAACAAAATAATGTGGGTACAAAACTTATTAAATACCATTGACCACGGTATCTAATAAGTTCTTCCTACTATTGGATTTGAACCATTGATTCCGTCTATACGAAAGCAATACTCTAACCGCTGAGTTAAGTAGGTCATTTATCTTCACAAAGAAAACCAAAAGGGACTCCCCCCTGTCGATGGATTATAAATATCATATTACTTAGAAGCAATACCGATCAATATGATCTTGGATCATGGAATAGTCATCTTTACAAGAAATTATCTACATAATAAAATATGTATTACAAGCACTAAGGGCTATAGCTCAGTTGGTAGAGCTCCTCGTTTACACATGCGCCAATGATTTTTAGGGGAATGCATCATGCGATCAAAAAAATTGGTCTTATTAAATCAATGTCTTACTAGATAACTTTGAGGGAAGAAGAGAACAATAGCCTACCGAGGGTTCGGTCTGATTTAGGTCCCCAATTAGGTGCCAAACAGACCCCACCATTGATTTGATATATTGATTAGGTTAATACATAGTCTATTCAATGCTAGGTTGACTATCAGGGCCTCAAAAAACCTCTTTTCGTCATATGAGCTTTAAGGTGTATGAAGTTTCATATTTGATTTTTAAGTGAGTGATAGCGACATCATTTCACTTAAGTTAATCTACACCAGAGGCAACCGTACGTCAAGATAACCCCCCTTGAAAAAATTTGGTAGTGTTTTTGAATCTGAATAAGCATAATGACTCAGAGCACATGGAGCCATCTTCTTATTTTTCTGTGAAAATAAAAATGACAGACTAGCTGATATTTCTATCAGCTAAAGAAAGAGCTCAATGCACAAAAAATGCATATTGGGTCTTTGAAACAGTTCATATCATTTTGATAATAATAAGTTTGATCTGTTTTTACTGAGAAGGTCCACGTGTCGAGTCCGTATAGCCCTAGAGCCCTACACAATTCAAGCAATTCAATAATAACATGTAAGACTCCGAATCCCGGGAAGCCTACAGTTGGTAATCACATCCACAATTTCACAAAAATTTAAAACCAAACTATTCATTTTATTTAAAACAAATTCAGAGTAAATAACAGCGGAAAAAGTTTAAGTATTAAAAATCCCAAACTCGGGTACAAGTGCCCAAAATCAAATGTAAATAAAATATCTATCTTATTTGAAATCCTCGACCAGAAATGCCTTCAACTGTCCAAGTAGTCTCCAGCACGTCCAAGCGACAACCTCCAATCCTTAACCTGAAAGTCAATCTAACATACACACAAAGTCAGCTAAAGCTGAGTGAGTTCAAGTTTTCATAAACAATATTCATACTTTATTTCAAAGTTATAGCTCTAAAACAGTAAAGAGAATAATAATAAAATAAATAAATATATTTCACCAAATAATACAGTCACCATCGAACACGTGTACACGGGCCTCTCCACCACGAGTCAAGACTCGAGTAATATATTTGACCCGGACGCGGTAAGACCTAAGCACATGACACGAGCCTCTCCACCACGAGTCAAACCCGAGTAATATATTTGACTCGGTCACGGCTTACACATCCAAACACGTAATACGGGCCTCTCCACCACGAGTATAACTCAAGTAATATATTTGACCCGATCACGGTTTAACATACAGCGGGCCTCTTCACCACGGGATTTTAAAACCCGAATAATATATTTGACCCGCCAAAATGATGATCACGCCACACGGGCCTCTTCACCACGGGATTTGAAAACCCGAGTAATATATTTGATCCCGCCATAATCACTATGCACACACACATCAATAAGCCTACTTACATCATTCTCAGCCACAAGGAACTAAATATAATCACACAACCGTAGGCTATAAGGTAGCACATGCTCATACCTATATATATAGATGAATATATATATAATCCCAAAATATACCATATCACAAGTAAGCCATCCTTAGTCACGAATGACTAACTAACATCACTAATTATAGGCCATAGGGTAACACATGCACCTACATATATATATATATATATATATATATATATATATATATATATATATATATATATATATATATATATATATATATATATCATCCCAAAATATACCATATTACAAGTAAGCCTATGGGCCATAAGATAACACATGTGTATACATACATAAATATCATCACAAGATATACCATAATACAAGTAAGCCTATGAGCCATAAGGTAACGCGTGTGTATACATACCTAAATATCATCACAAGATATACCATAATACAAGTAAGCCTTTGCAAAATCATTTAAATGGTTTATCAAGTATAATCAGTTATGTGTGTATGCTAGCACAAAACTTGAAAAGCGTGGAAAGGGGCATCATGAACTCACCTGACACAATGCACAAAATCACCACGAGGTAGAGAACTCATAAGTATTTCCACCACTCACACGCCTGTCGGATTACACACAATAATTACTAACGATACCGAATGGACTCGTTTATCCTATAAGGTGTTCTAACATGGTTTGAGTTACCTAAGCCTCATCCTTAACAATTTTAATTATAACAGCCCCCAGGGCCTTATTTTTACCAAAACCACCCTTAGATAATCCCGGAAATAAAGAATTCCCAAATTACCCCCGGAAGTGCTAGGTGAGACAAATATGCACGTTTATGAGTTGTTTAGGCACTTAACATCCAACTCTACCCCGTGTGGACCAAATTTGATAAAATCACAGTGTACTAGCCCACACGACACTACACAAGTTGGTTGGGTCGGTAACTCGCAAGCATAACGCACAAACTACCAATAAACACGAATTTGCGTAGTACCGACCCGTTTAAGTAACCGACAACCAATTCAGCCCCATTAACATAAAAATTAAGCTTTACACAACCCGTATAACATACCGAGGCTACACAATCTGAATTGGTTGTTAATTCCCTCAAACAACGAATTAAACGCAACAATCATCAAACGAGCTCCATAGCCCACGATACTAAAGTATAACATATATGATATACCTAGGAATAAGATGGAGCAAAACCTCACTTAAAACAGCCCAGAAAGGAACACAATTGGACAGCCACCGGTTAAGCCTAAAACGAATGTATCGATCGATAAAGAATATAGCTGCAGATTTTAGCATGCGTAGATGCATTTTATTACATAGGAAAATCATAGGAATAAATTATGAAATTTTTACCAGAGTTGAATAAATGTCTTATCTTTATAAAAATATTTTTCTTATATTTTTCTAGTGCACACAAAGATCATAAAGATTCCTCCAACACAGAAAGGCACGTGCAGCTATTTCTGTGCGCAGCAAAAGTGTTTTATTTTTTTAAAAATCATTACAAAACCAAATTAAACAATTCCAATTGGGTTGTAAACTTAACTCAAAATATGAAGTTCCAGAAGTGGAACCAACTAATTTGGACTCTCAAAAAGAGTTATGATGTCGGGAAGACAGACCCAGAATCCGTCATCCCGCATCAGCTTTGACACACAATTTTATAAAATTATAAAAACCATTCAAATCTCATCTAAAAATTACGTATTATACCTTTCTGGAAACTAGACTAAAAGTAGAATATCATAGAAACAAGAATTGATCAAAAACAATAAATTTTCATCGAGTTACGAACCAAGCAATAAACGAGTACGAATCTGCCAGAAACTGTTATCATCAAAACTCAACCCTAACATGTTCAACAAAGGGTTTAATGGTTGAAAGGAGTTATATTATGATAGAACCGACCTTGAATTAGACTCGGGAGGGCCAGAGAGCTACTGGAACTGCACGGAAATCGAGGAGAATCCCTGCTATGCTGCTGCCGATCAGAATATGGGGTGGGTTATAATAAAACAATTACACTCTAGCCTCTCAAACTTGAAAAATGTGATAACTTGGGTGAAAGGTTAGGTAGTTAAACTAACGAGAATGACAAGGAGGTCCCAGAAGAATGCCGGATCAAACCCGATAAATATACAAACTCTAGAAAGCTTCAATATTATAACGGAAATTAACGGGCGTTACATAATAAAAAACTGAACAAATATTCGAATACAAAAAAATGTATCTTTTTTATTTGATTTTCCTCATTATTATTTTAAGTGACTGATTGCTTCATAAAAAAAATCATTCCTATAAGCCCATTCATTCAGAAAGAAAAAACATATTTCATTTTAATGGACCCAATTGATCTTTCTATAGTTGTGGATAAACAAACTAAAATTTCCTCATTACTCTCCGTAGGAAAATCCATATGGAATCTTCCTCTTTTCCTGTCCGAAATCAACGAGTTAATTACAGGACCCTTCTTTGGTATATCCAGTTCTAGTGAATATTGTATCATAAAACGAGTCTGGTTAAAAACTCCAATCTAACCCAACCCCAATTTTGTGCACAAGATAAAGTTTGAAAAAACTAATATCTTTACTAATGCTAAGTTTCATCGTAAACATTGTCAACAACGTAAAATAGGCTTAGTATACCTTACTTAGACCTAGTATTCTCTTTCAATAAAAAAATTCTCCAATGGGATTGGATTTTAATAAAAGTAATATACCAAGACCCTTTTATTCTAAAGAAAATTCCTCCACATTCTCTTACATCTGGCTACTTGTTCTATTCTAAACCACTAACAAAAAGATACAAAAGGACATTCTTAAAAAAGGGAAATCAAATCTATTCTATAATTATAATCAAATAGAAAGGGTAATAAAAATCGATTTCAATTTTGACCAATTTATAATAACTAATAAATAGAATTCAAATTTTGTAAAAGAAAATGAGAATTCTATTTAGAATCTCTTTTCTTTAGAGAGAATTCTCGTTAAGATTGAGATAAAAACAAGAGAATTTGGATAAGAGCAATAGTTAGTTTTAACTATAACTAAGAAAAAACTAAAGTTATGTGCTAAAAATAGGATTCTAATTGATTAATCTTGAATGGAACCACGCCCCGCAAAAGGAATTAGATGGTTGTACCGAAAGCAATTCTTACTGTAACTAAACAGTTATGAACGACTTAAAAATTTCAAGTGTAGTTTACTAATCCGGTATATTTTCCACATTTATAGTAGTGCATCTATGTTTCTGCTTTAAGAATATGATATTTTTTGGGCATTTCCCCTAACCAAATCCGCCTTACTATGTAGAAATATTTGTTCCCTTCATGGATCCGTATAAAACTTCATACTAATGAAAATCGTTAACACCACATAAAAATATTCCTCCTATAGTAGCTGTTAATACGAATAAGATAAACTCTGTTGTAGCCATTTCAGTACATTCAATGTACTCTACCGATAGAGGAATACATAGAGTGGAACATAGTAAAATAAGAAATCGAAAGATTTCATAAAAATTATACATTTGGAAATTTTCCGAAAAGTTAATCATCGGTTCCTCTCTCAATCAGAACTATAGGGCCATTATGCTTGTTACTAAACTTGTTAAAGAGGTGAAATATAACCAAGGTATATCTTTTTTATCAGAGGTAGAATCGATCATCAGAAGAAAAATTAGGATACATTATAGGAAAATAAAATTTTCATTAAAGAAAAACAAATGAAAGGCTTTAATAAAAATTCTCATAGAATCGAGAATGAATTTTTCATTATGTACATGCCTGATCATGAATTATTATCTGCATCTAATATCTAAAAAAATCCCAATTTGGAATGAAATATATATGAAATTTCCATAATAATATCAAACCTTATTCCATGGTAATTTGTTTGTGCACGATTTTGCATCCTAGTCTTTGTTTAATGTATTATTATATTAGAACTAATGTACAGGGATATTTTGGTAATCTATATGTCACGAATGTGACTCATTCGCTAACTTGTAGGGCACATTCATTATATGCTATAACAAATGTGGCCATTCGCTAATGCAATATCTCATTCGTTAGTCAGTTATAACGAATGAGATAACGAATGAGTCCTTTCATTAGTTATTAAAGTATATTATAACGAGTGAGTGTTCATTCGTTAGCTCTGTCTAACGAATGAACATCATCATCTATAAATACCCCCTGTAATTATCATTCTAAATTAACAAAGTATATTTTAAGAACTTGTACTGTTACTTTGCCAAATTTTCTCTAGACCTAATGCTTCCATAACCGTATCAATCTAACGAATCAATACAGCATATCTATGAACTATATCCATAAACGTATTATGAACATGATGAAAAATCTCTTCTCATGCTCTCTCAAGCGGTATCAGAGCAAGATGTTCTGATTATGTGTTGATTCGTTGGATAATTGAATTGAATCAAGATTCAATTAATTGATATAATGTTCAATTGATTGATTAAGTGTATTTGGACAATAAACATAACTGTAATTGATCGATTAACCCAGTGTTTATGCTTAATTGACCTAGTAATGGATCTTGGATTGATTACGATCATCTGGTGATTATATTGATAGGTTTACTTAAGTTTTAGAATGGTTAATTATGTTAATTGTGGTTTGAGGTCAACGACGGGAAGTTTTGGAGTTCGGATTGAGGTTTGAGTTGGATACTTGAGGTCTGAATTGAGGTTTGGATGTGTTTGAGTGTGTTTGGATTGTAATTCTGAGTTGATTGATATAAGTTTTGAGGTGAATAAGTTTGAAATTAGGTTTGAATCGAGATCTGGACTTGAGTTTAAAGTTTTGAAGGTTCATTCCTTAAGATGATAACTCATTCATTAAATTTGTAACAGCTTATTCATTAAGCAGTCATAACCACCTTGACAGTTGTCATCCACAAATTAACCTCCCATTCGTTAAACTTTTCATTCGCTATGAACTCATTTGTTAACCTTACCTCATTCGTATTATGATCCTCATTCGTTAATCTCATCAACAGTTGCTCATTCGTATCTACAGTAACTTTCCTCATTCATTCACTTCTTGAAGTATTTGTTCTATTCATTCGCTTACTCATTCCTGTCTACATTTTCTCACATTCGTTGGTCCATTCGTTAACAGTTTTGATCTCATTCGTGTCTCTTTCTCATTCGTTCTTGTTCCACATTCGTTAATCATCTATCATCAATTGACATATTTGATCCTTGAACTTTTAATATCTATCAGTTTTCATAGTAAACTGCTAACATGGCAAATTACTACGCTCTTTCTTCACAGAACGCCATGATGAAACAGATGCTGAATCTTGATAATGAGATCCGCATAATAAATGTCCAAGATTGTTGAGGCTAAGTGATTTTTCTTGGTGGGAACCAAGGTTTCGAGCACACTTGGATTCGCTTCATCTAGAATGTGTTCGTAATCTGGATCATGTGTATTTACCTCCACAAGTGGGTAGTGCAACTACTGGTTATACTTATAAAGAGTTCCATTTGTATAATGCTGAGGATAAAAAGGACCTTGATAATGAGATAAAGGCATATTCAACGCTCATGATGGCATTTCCTGAAAACATCTTTCACCAATTTAGCCATATTAAACCATGTGCTACTTTGTTTGCCCATTTGAAAGCAAGAAGTTTGGGTAATACTTTGGAGAGACATGGTTAAGTTTCAGTTCCAAAATTTCACTTTGCTGAAAAATGAAGCGGCGGAAGAGATGATCAATCGGTTTTGTCATTTAATGGCTGAGATGTCTACTGTGAAAATGGAACCAAGCGAAGTAGACAAGATTGACATGATTAAGAATGCTTTACCGTCAACATATTCCACTTTCTTGTTGGTGCTTAAAGAAAATAGTTATTTTTTCAAGAATAAAAATCTAACCGCTGAAGGTTTCATTAACAAATTGGAAGAAAGGGAATATGACATGAAGTGTCAAAAATCATTAAAAGATAGTCAAGATCCTACTCTGTACGGCGGATTGCTTCCCGCAAGTGGCAATTCTGAACTGATTACCGCCTTCTATACTCAAACAGCTTCTGAAAATCTATAAGGTGGTAATCGAAGTCCTAATGTATGCTTCATCGCATCTGGGTCAGGAAGTTCATCAGCTACTAGTACAAGTTCTTCAAGTTCACCACCAAATGTTAACATGAAGGAAGCTAAACAACAGTTCGCATTTATGTGCGCCTTTATGACTTCACACGACCAATTTGTGGGTAGTAAAATTGCTACAAGTGAACTGACCAATTAAGACTACGATCAAATTGACCCTAATGATTTAGAATAAACGGACTTGAAGTGAATATGGCCATGATTGTATGAAAGGTCAAGAGATTCATGTAGAGAACGGGAAAGAATCTTCCAACTTTGAATAAGAGGGTTGGTTTTGACAAGTTGAAAGTAAAGTGTTATAATTGCCAAGAGTTTAGACACTTTGCCAAAACATGTGATAAGCCCGAAAAGGAGTATACTGGTCCCCGAGCTCAGGATAGAAATTCTGGCAAGAACTCAAATGCTTCTGACAAGAAAACTAAGCCATATGATGGGAGCAGGGGAAATCTAGGAATTCATAGGCATTGGTTGTTAATGATGGGATCGATTGGACGCAAAAGCTTCTCGGGACCCAAGCTAACTTGGCAGTGTTTGAGACAATTGATCATTTTCAAGATGCAACTGCCGATAATTTAAGTTATGGAAGTGAATCGTCAGAATCAGAAACGGAGTCTGATGATACAAGCGTTGGTCAAGATGAAAACTCCGCTTGCATTGCGAAGATTGAAGTGGTTTGTACTAACTCTTATTTTAAAGTATCGGTGAACGAAAGAAAAGAAACTATAACTTCGGTTGTTAAAACTGAGTGTGCTCAATATGGTGAATTCATGTGTAAACTTGAAACTGCTCTTCACCATAATGATCAACTAGTGAATGAACTCACAATGATTCATGAGTGTCATAGACAAGCAACTAAGTCATTAGAACAATCAACTTCAAAGATTAAAATCTTGTCTGAAAGAAACCATGATTTAAAAGCAGAAGTCGGTTTTAATTTGGTAATTATTGAAAAACATTTTCAAGAAATTCTGAAACTTCGAACCTGTATAACCCAATTGGAGAATGAAATATTTGAACTTAAAAATGAAATCAGTAAATTTCAAGATTCTTCATTTCTTCTCAATGAAATTATTGAAGTCAACAATTCTCATCAAAAGAATGGTAAGGCAGGGTTGGGTTTTCTTGAAATACCTCCACCTTTTAAGAATGATTATTCTTGCATTCCCGAGACAATTGACAGTAAAACTGTTGAATTTGATTCATTATCAAAGATTAAAACTACTATCTCTGGAAATCAAGAAAAAAAGGAGGTGAAAGTAGAACCAGTTGAGTCTGTCAATAAGAAACCAATTCAATCAACTTCTCATATTAAAAGTAATTTGTGTTTATTGAGAATTAAATTAACGGGTCAATTGAGGAAGTTGATGAACTTCAAGTTATTCGCAAAAATGAAAACATCTCTACAGAGAATCACATTCTATATGAACCACAAGAATTTGAAAAGGCTGTTTACGGTTCACAAAATTCAAAGAGTTCTAAAATTGATACCAAATCTCAAACTAAAGTAAAAGTGACTGAAAAGCCAAAAGTTTTTGATGAGGATCTAACGAGATTCATTAATACTTCTAAGAATGTTACTTTAACTAAGGGTCGGGTTTACAAACTATAAGGGATGAATAAAGTATCCTCTGAAAAGGAAATCCCGGTTTGGTTAAACCTGAACTAATTGAGAGTGTGTTTAATGATGACACATCGAAAGTAATTGAACTTGAGGATGCTTTTAAGAAATAAAAAATGATAAATTTCAAGAGAAACAGAATTTAAATGCGTTCAAACCAATAAAGTTTGTTAAATCTTTGGCATTGGTAAGTGTTGCAAATACTACCAATCTTGAATTTTATAAAAGCAAAAGGGTAAACAAGAATACTGTTTCATGTTCAATTCCTCATGTTGCACCAAAGATTGTATCTGTTCAACCTGAAACTTCACAAGTGCCTTATGTTTCACCACAACCGTTTGTAGACGCTCGTTTGTGTTTTATTTGTGGGGAACATGGGCACATTGCTAAAAAAATGTGGAGTTAAAGTTTCAATTGCTAAAAATGTAACCAATGACTCGGCTCCTCAGGAAAACATTAACATGAAAAGACAACAATCTTTGAAAACGCAAGTCAATGAGCCACATATAATCATTGCTAATGTAAATCCTCGAAAGGTTATTCGGGCTGATGATCGTAATGTATCTCACAAACCGATTGATTTACTTCAACCGATTTGTAAAGTCACGGATTCAGGTGTGATCTAGGATGGGTATCTAAAGCGAAAGTCAAAGAAACCTGTGACTTACTCTCAAGTTCCACAATCACATTTGAAACCAGTATTTAATTTATCTACAAAGTAATAAAATGGAGGGCCCAAGGGCCCAAGACTGAGGCTTGGGCTGCCTTTTTGAGCTAATCATTTACTCTTTGTGCAGAGTTCATCCAGGACAATATCGGGAGACAAGTGGATATTAGACAGTGGATGTTCTCGGCACATTACCGACAATCTTGATCTCCTAACCAATGTGAAAGATATTCAAGGGGGATATGTAGCTTTTGCGGGTAATCAAGGGGGTATGATTACAAAAGAGCGAGAAGTCTCAAATGGTAATATTACATCCGAGAGGGTTAATTATTGTGAAAAAGTGGATCACAATTTGCTGAGTATGTCTCAGATATGTGATAAGAAATACACCACTTTGTTCACTGATAAGAATGTATAATTACTCAACTTGGATTCACAATTCCTAAGGATATGATTGTGTAACGCCCGTTAATTTCAGATAAGTGATTTAAAGCATGTAAAGTATGTACATCTCTCGGGATTTATCCGACTTTCCTCGGAGGCTTTACGTCATTCCGGTACGTTAAAATTATGTAACTTTCCACCCAAGTTGCTATACACTTTATACTTGAGGGGCTAGAATGAAACTTCTTATTTCATATCATAAAAGAATGAAAAACCCTAACTCATAACCCTAGGTGCAGCCGATCGCAGCTAAGAACCCCCCCTGCTCGTTTTTCTTCTGCCCCGCCATGTTTCCGCCGTGAAAACTTCAATTCAAGGTCGGTTTTATGATCCCCATGTCTTTTACACCTTAATTGATCATATTAACGCGTTTATTGGTCGTTAAGATTGAGTTTTGATGATAACAGCTTGCTGACAGATTAGTATACGTTTATTGTAGGGTCTGTAATGCAATGTTAATCCACTGTTTTTGATCAATTCTTGATTCCATGATGTTCTACTTTGAGTCTAGTTTCCAGAAAGGTATAATATGTAATTTTTGGACAAAATTTGAATGATTTTTATGAATTTATAAAATCGAGTGTCAAAGCTGATGCGAGATGACGGATTCTGGTCTGTCTTCCCGATGTCATAACCTTTTTTCGACAGGTCCAAATTGGTTAGTTTCACTTCTGGAAGTTAGTATTTTGAGTTAGGAACCAAACCCAATTGGAATCGTTTAATTTGGTTCGGTAATAAATTTTATAAAAATAAAACCATTTTGTTGCGCTCTGAAATAGCTGCACCTACCTTTCTGTATTGGAGGAATTTTTATGATTTTTGTGTCCAATATAAAAATATAATAAAAATATTTTTATAAACCTAAGACATTTATTAAAGTCTGGTAAAAATTTAATAATTTATTTCAAAGGTTATCCTATGTAATTAAATGCATCTTCGCATGCTAAAATCTACACGTTTTACTCGTTATTGATCGATAAGTTCGTTTTAGGCTTAACCGGTGGATGTTCAATTGTGTTCTTGTCGGGGCTGTTTGAAGTGAGTTTTTGCAGCACAATCTTCCTAGGTATGTCCCGTATATCATACTCAAAGATCATGTTCTTAGGTGTTCGTTAAGTTGATCAACTAGTTGTAGTTTGATTGTTATGTTCGGTTGTCTAGAATTGTTGAGTTTGATGCGTTAATCGGTTGGATGACCAACCGAATCAGTTTGCATGGCCCTAGAGGAGTCTAAGTGCTGTGGGAAAATTATTTTTTTGATGCTCGGGGTTGTTGTGGTGAGTGCTTCGTCAATCGAGTCGGCGATGCGCGAATTTTCGTTTAAACGTTAAAGTAAGAGTTGTAAAAAGGAACCGTCAACCCTATCAACTCGGGTGACATAATCTTGATGAATGAAAAGATTTAAAATGGAATTTGGTCCATTCAGGGCTAAGTCGTTTAACAAATGGTTTTAAGGTTTATTACCCGCGCATTCGACCCGATTTGATTATCCTTGGGCCTTGGGCCAAAGTATTGGGCCTTGGGCCAAGTTGTTAGGCCTTGGGCCAAGTATTGGGCCTTGGGCCAAGTTGTTGGGCCTTGGGCCAAAGTATTGGGCCTTGGGCCAAGTTGTTGGGCCTTGGGCCAAGCATTGGGTCTTGGGCCAAGTTGTTGGGCCTTGGGCTAGAGTATTGGGCCTTGGGCCAAAGTTGTTGGGCCTGGGGCCAAGTATTGGGCCTTGGGCCAAGTTGTTGGGCTTTGGGCCAAAGTGTTGGGCCTTGGGCCAAGAGTTGGGCCTTGGGCCAAAGTGTTGGGCTGGTACGGCCCATTAGGCTAGAGTGTTCCTACAGTCTAGTTTAGTAACGCGTTATGTATAATTTACAGGCCCTTGCTTGTGATTTTGCCCTTAGGAACTTCCTAGCTCGTTGCAAGTATTCGATCGATCTCAGGTGAGTTCATGATGCCCTTTTTACTCATTTTACTTTTGGGCTAGCATGAGCACTAAATGTTTTCTTACTTGATGAAATGTTTTTAAAATGATTTTATATAGGCTTGCTAGTATATGGTAAGCCTTGGGATGTTAAATATATATATATATATATATATATATATATATATATATATATATATATATATATATGTGTGTGTGTGTATATACATTATTTCTTGGCCTCTATTTGGCGATGTTGTAGTTGTTTCGACTACTTATGTTGTGTATGCCTACTTCGTGTTTGCATGCACTGATGTTACGTGTTTGGGTTGTACGTTTGCTCGACCCTGATGTTATACGTGGATGTTATATATATATACTGTTATGTATATAGGGATGTTATTGAATGGATGTTTACATATACATTTTGTATATGTATGTATGAGGATGTTTAAGTTCGGTAATGATGATTAGATGGATGTACCCTTTTACTTTTAGAAAACCTTTGGTATGACTATCATGATTTTACTACTGATATCTTTTACTTAAAACTTGAACTCACTCAGCTCAAGCTGACTTTGTGTGCATGTTAGTGTAAGTTTCAGGTTTGGAAGAGGATGCCTTATCGCTTGGACGTGCACGGAGCTACTTGGATGGTGAAGGGCATACTGGAAGGAAGAATTGTTCATGAATATTTTATTTCAAGGAAACTTATAACAGTTATACTTATTTTGGTTCTTGGGCAAAATTCCCGGGTTTCGGGAACTTATTTCATTTTTCATGTTTTCCGCAAAATTTACACTCTGAAATGCTTGTTTTAATGGAAGAAATGGTTTTCAAGTTTACTAAATTTTACAAGTGTTTGAATGATTACCAACTGTGGGGTTCCCAGGGTCCGGGGCCTTACAGATTGTCATGCGATTTCCACAATCAAATGATATTTATGTTTTAGATATGAGTGTTAAAGTATCTACCACTCCTTCTGAAACGTGTTTTATCTCAAAAGTTACCGAGAAAGATACGATTCTTTGGCACAAGAGTATGGGACACATCCACATTCTCCAAAATCATTTTATGGCAAAAACTTTGGTGGATGGTGTATCTCTAAAGAAATACAAGTTGAATGATTATTGTGTTGCCTGTTAGAAGGGGAAACAAAAGAAGAAATCTCACCCGGTTAAACAGACTAATTCAATTGATACTTCCCTAGAACGACTTCACATGGATTTATTCGGTCCAGTGAATCGTCCGGGTATTACGGGTGATTTATATTTCTTGGTAGTTACCGACGATTATTCAAGGTATTTGTGGGTTCTATTTATGAGCACCAAAGATCAAACGCCAGTTCTTATTCAGAATTTTAATCACTAAGATTGAATCACTTTACAAACATAAAGTGAGACGGATCCGAAATAATAACGCTACGGAGTTCAACAATAATGTATTAGATTTCTTTTTTATTCAACGGGGAATACATAGGGAATATAGTGCTCTATATGTGCCATAGCAAAACGGTGTTTCGGAGAGGAAGATCGAACCTTGATAGAGGCGGATAAGACAATGTTAGCAAATTCTAAGCTTCCTGTTCAATTCTGGAACAAAGCTATGAATGCCGTCTGTTATACACTGAATCGTGTCCTAACGGTTAAGAAGCTTAAAAAGACAAGTTATGAGCTTTTTAATAACAGTAAGCTGAACCTCAAGTATCTTGAACCTTCCGGGAGCCCATGTACGATACTGAAATGAGATGCTAGAAAATTTGAAGAGAAAGAGTTTGAGGGTTATTTTCTTGGGTACGCTTCACCCAAGAAACGTGTGTTTAATATCTCTTCAGGTTGTGTGGAGGAATGGTATCATGTGGACTGTAAAAGTTATTCCACACCACCTACCGGAAAAGGGCCCGATTTGATGTTCGATTATGACTTTTTATTTAATTCATTCATTCCAACGGTTGAGGTACAAACTTAAGACTTGGTACGTGCTTATTTGGAAGATTAAATGTTTTCTGTACCAAGATCTTCTAATTATGAAGAACCTGGCGTACCGAATCAGCCGGAAATGTAAGATGATGTTTCAGAAACTTCTGATGATACTGAGTTTGTCGATTCTTCGTCAATTCCATTGGACGATTCTCAGGGAGTTCCTAAAATTATTCAAGTTGAAGACTCTTCACAAACAATCTCTTTAGACAGAGCTGAAGAAAATGTTACCAATTTGGGTAATAGTGTATTGGTTTCTTGCACCATACCTTTGCAAGACTTCCAAGCTCTTCTAAATCTTTATCATTTCTGTGCTTATCACTTGGTTTTGGAAAATCAAAGCCCGAAGATGTTTGTGCATAAGTACACTTGTTAAAGTTTACTTGTATTGGTCCACATACATAAATCTTGTGCATCTCTTTGGCCTTTACAAATTTCACTTCTTTTAGCTTCAAATGAGGGCTTCTAGATCTTTCTTCCTTCCCATAATCTGTTCTTCTTCTAGGTGTAGACTCAGTATCCCCAACATCAAACAATTCATGGTTGGAGAATACAGGATAAATTGGTGGACAAAAATTATCTTTCGTGGAACTATCAACCCTTGCCTTCTAAGATTTTGATTCTCCACACAAATCAAAGACTTCATGCTTGGCTCTCATTCTTTCATAATACTTATTCAACTTGGGATTTGTCCTTGGCACTCTGGGCATTCTTTCAACTGATTTCTTCTTGTTTGGTTCTTTGACATCTGCTTTACCTTTTGACCTTCTGCCCTTGCAACTGCAGGAACTGCATTCACTTGATAAATCATTTCTTATATCATCTTTTTATTTTACTTCCTTCTTTTCTTTAGTCTTTTCAACAGATGTAACCTTTTCTTTGATTTCAAACTCACCTTCTTTACTAACTGTAACATTTTCATACAAGCTTATGAACTCCCTTTTGTCTTCAAGGGTTGACTTGAATTTTTTTAGGTATTCCTCTCTTTGTTCCTTATCAACCTTTAAAGAATACATAGAAGGGAGGAGGCACAGTCTTGTATTTGTCCTCTGGCTTCATCTTCTCATTATAGCCCAAAATATTTCTAGCTGAGACAATATTTTTCAAGAAATCAACTTGAATCTGCAACTCATTATTTTTCACCTTTCCTTCAGTGTACATCTTCTTTAACCCACCAACTTCTAGATTCAACTTTGATTGAATTCTATAACTCTCCATACAATCGTCTTCCAAAATTTTGATCTGATTATCATAGGTTCTTGCACTTGAATCATAAACATTTATAATCACATCCTTTTTCCTACACTCACTTTTCCATTTTCCAACTTCCCTGTTCAAACCATTAATAACTAATAATAGGTCAGTTGTGGAAAGATCAAAGGGTACCTGATAACTTGATGATTCTCCAGCTTCATTTATCTTGGCCATGTAAGCAACATTGGCTTTCTCAATAGTAGCATGGTTAATCTAGTCAAACTCACCATCCTAAGGAACCATTGTAATAGTTACATTACTTTGATCTTATTCTGATTGTTTACTCCAGTATTTCCTCTGTTCTGGTATGTTTGAATCTGCAACTGATTGTTCCTTTGTTGCGGTTGGATCTTCTGTTGTTGTCTGTTTTGAGGATAGGGATTCTGATTCAATGGCTGATTCCTTTGCTGGTAGTTCTGCTAATTATGATTTTGATTCTGATAAAACTAGGCCTGATTCTCATATTGCCTAGGAATATTGCACTCCCTAGCAAAGTGTCCTGGTTGTAGGCAATTATAACAATTGGCTTTTAACTTGTCAAAACCAAGTTTTTCATTAGGACCAGAAAAGGTTGACCTTCCTGTACTGTTGTATAGCCTCTTGCTTCCAACACCCAACATGGCAGCTTGCCATTTCAAATCCATATCTTCAAGGTCATCAACATCAATTTGTTCCAGACCTTCTTGAACCACAGTGGTATAAATAAGATTCTTGGCCATAAAAGCAATGCACGACTCAGTGAACATTGAGAACAAGGCCTGATTGTAAGCCCCCGAATCCCGGAAATCCTACAGTTGGTAATCATATCCAAATTTCACAAATATTTAAAACCAAACCAATTCATCTTATTAAAATCGTTTCACAGTACTAAACAGCGAAAAGTCAAAAACAGTTCATTCCATTAAAATAACCAATTCAGAGTATGATTCAGCGGAAAATCATAATTATTAAAAACAAGTTCCCAAGACCCGGGAATTATGCCCAAAATCAAATCTCAATGTATTTAACAAAACTTTGAAATAAAAATGTTCATTATTAAAACTTCCGACTAAGTATGCCTTTCACCATCCATGTAGCTTCATGCACATCCAAGCGGTAATGCATCCTCCTCCTAACCTGAAACTCACACTAACATGCACACAAAGTCAGCTTGAGCAGAGTGAGTTCAAGTTTTAATAATTAACATCTAAAATAATAATAATCATAATCATTCCAAGAGTTTTAAAATAAAACAGGATACAACAGTTGGGCCATCATCAGTAATAAGTAATCATACTTATATATATATATATATATATATATATATATATATATATATATATATATATATATATAAACATCCATATAATTATGTCCCTATAGATATCATCCAAGTAATAACGTCAGGGTCGAGCACACGTAATATCCAAGTAATAACATCAGGGTCGAGCAAACGTACAACCCAAACACGTAATATCCAAGTAATAACATCAGGGTCGAGCACACGTACAACCCAAAAACGTATCATTCCATCTGATAGTGATCATGCCACACAAGCCTCCCCCCTTACGGGCTTTCCAGGGCCCGCCACAGGATTTATGAACCTGAGTAGTATAGTTTGGCCCGGCCAAGATCACCATCCATCCGTATGCAAACACAAAGTAGACATACGCAAACATCCTTAGTCGATAACGAATAATTAACATCGCCAATTATTGGCCATACAATAATACATGTATAATCATACGTACAAACATACATAAATATCATCCCAAGGCATATTCTATACAGATAAGCCTATGCAAAATAATTTAACTGTTCATCAAGCAAAATCGCTTAAGTGTGTATGCTAGCCCAAAACTTGAAAAGAGTAAAAAGGGGCATCATGAACTCACCTGACGCAAGGCACGGATTCACCATGAGCTAGAGGACCCATAAGTATCCCCAAAACTCAAACGCCTGTCAGTTTACATACAAACATCAGTAACGACATTACAGGACCCGTTTATCCTACGAGACGTTCTAACATGGTTCGAGTTACCTAAAGCCTCGACCTCATCAAACTCATTCATAACAGCCCCCGGGGCCTTAAGTTTACCAACACGGGAATAAAGAATTCCCAAATTACCCCCGGAAGCACTAGGTGACACTAACACGTGCGTTTAAGAGTTGTTTAAGAACTTAACATCCAACTCAGCCCCATGTGGACCCAATATGATAATTTCACAGCCAACAAGTCCACATGACGCTACACGAGTCAAATGGGTCGGTAACTCGCAAGTACAACGCACTAACTATTCAATAAACGCAAATGCGTGTTGTACCGACCCGTTTGAGTAACCGACAACCAATTCAGCCACAATACTTATAAAAATCATTTTCCAACAGCCCTTATATTAAACCGAAGCTATCCGAACTGAATTGGTCATCACTTACTTCATCCCTCGCGTTAAACGCAACAATCTACCATTCTAGCTAACCGAAAACTATTTTTCAAACAACAACTAGTTGACCAATCAAACGAATACCAAAAGACATGATTTTAAAGTATGTTATATGGGACATACCTAGGAATATTGTGGTGCAAAAACTCACTTCAAACAGCCCCGACAAGAACACAATTGAACATCCACCGGTTAAGCCTAAAACGAACTTATCGATCAATAACAAGTAAAACGGGCAGATTTTAGCATGCGAAGATGCATTTAATTACATAGGATAACCTTTTAAATAAATTATTAAATTTTTACCAGACTTTAATATATATCTTAGGTTTGTAAAATTATTTTTAATATATTTTTCCAGTGCACACAAAAATCATAAAAATTCCTCCAACACAGAAAGGTATGGGCAGCTATTTTAGTGCGCAACAAAATGGTTTAATTTTTATAAAAATCATTACCCAGCCAAATTAAATGATTCCAATTGGGTTTGGTTCCTAACTCAAAATATTAACTTCCAGAAGTGGAACTAACTAATTTGGACTTGTCGAAAAGAGTTATGATGTCAGGAAGACAGACCAGAATCCATCATCCCGCATCAGCTTTGACACTCGATCTTATAAAATCATAAAAAGTATTCAAATCTCGTCCAAAAATTACGTGTTATACCTTTCTGGAAACTAGACTCAAATTAGAACATCATAGAAATAAGAATCGAACAAAAACAATATATTTTCATCGAGTAACAAACCGAACAATAAACAAGTACGAATCTGTCAGAAATCGTTATAACTAAAACTCAACCCTAACGACCAATAAGCGCGTTAATATGATCAATTAAGGTGCATAGGACTTGGGGGAACATAGAACTAACCTTAAATTGAAGTTTTGGATCTTAACCTTGGCTGCACAAAAGAAAAACGAGGGTGGGGAGGCTGTACAAACTTCCGATCGGCTGAAGTGGGGAGGAAAGGGTTAGGGTTTTGTTTATGTTATAAAAATCTTACACTCTAGCCCCTCAAATTTTAAAGAAGTAACATCTTGGTTGAACTTGCATGAAAAGTAAAGTATGATAAGCTTACGAGGGTGGCAACGAGCTCCCGGAAGAATGTCAGATCAAGCCCAAAAGGTATACACAACACTACAAGGTTAAACCCTTTTAACGGAAATTAACGGGTGTTACATTGATAGTCAGTTCCATGGCCTGAGTTGTTCTGAACATAAGGAGGATGTCCACTAGCTATTGATGCATTGTTACTATCTTCAATCATTTGAACATTGAACCTTTGTTGACCAGTTCCATACACCATAGGTGTCTCTAAAGCAACTGAATTGACATCTGAAGGTTCTTCAATGATGGGATGCATCTGTTGAGATCTTGTTGACAAATTTCCCATAGGAGCTACCAAAGCATTAGTCACCGGAAAACTTGGTCTCTCTTCTTTAATCATGTTATTCTCAATCATCTCATGTTCGGCAGCTTGTAGAAATGAGATCGCATCATCCAATTTGAAATTAGGAAAATTCACCTTCTCCCTTATGAACTTGCTGGCAGTGTACCATTCCCCTGAAAAAGAAGAAAGTAGCTTCTTATTCAAATCAAAATCAGAGATTTGAAGGTTTGTATTTCTGATTTCATTCATAATAGCAATAAATCTTTGCAGCACCAACTTCAACCTTTCTCCATCTTTGAATTTGAATCTGTCTAATTGTTGTTTAAGCATGCCTTTCTTAATGTATCTAGTTCAACATTTCCTTCAAACATTTCAACCACAACATCATACCTAGCTTTGGCATTAGTATGATGATTCACACTAGCCAGAATCTCCCATGACAGTCCAAGTTTTAGCATAGATAAAGCCTTATCATCTCTCCTCTTCATCTGTCTCTCTAGCACCTGATTAGCATTTGTAGTGTCGGTCGAAACATACGGGCCATTCTTGATAGAAGCCCAAAGCTCTGTGTCATTATAGTTCATCGCAGCTTTAAACAACACCTTCCACTTTATGTAGTTTTCCTACCCTAGTAATCTTGGGATCTTGTTGGTCGATACCTCTTGATCATCCATAACGTCAACCTTACCAGATTTGGAAGCAAGAACCTTTGTAGACCTTAAAGCTTAAACCTTTTTCACTCAAACTTCAATCCTGTGGTCTTCGGAGAGCATACACAGCTCTGATATCACTTGTCAGGACCGGATCTCATGTAAAACTAACAATAGTCGACAAGAACACACAAGATCTAATTATTGAAGACCTTCTGATTATATCGGCGGAATCAGTATAAGCAGAGTGTAGGATTGAGTATATGATTGTTAAAGCAAACACAAACACAATAAACAAAAGATTCCAATATATTATGTAAATCGTTGATGAAAGGTGGAATAGTTTATAGGATTTGCATAAAATGTCTAGGAAATTGTGTATAGAGTGATGGTCGTACTAGGTAACATAAATAAGGAATATTCTCTCAATGATCATTATGCACTAGTTCCCTATTTGATAAACCTAGTATTCTATTTATAGGCCCATGGGCATTCCTTCTAGAAACCCTAATGATTACATAAAGATTGACAAATAAAGACAAGTGTAAAACTGGTCTTCGAGTATGATATATCCTTGTCGAGCAGACATTGTGATACAGAGTATGCTCGAAGCATGTCTTCGAGCAGACTTTACGTAGAATATTTTCCTTAAAAAATATTATACTCCAGCAGACTTCAATCTTCATAACATGTTCAAACTTTGCTCGAATAGATCCTACGAGCAAACATGTTCTCATTGATCTCTTCAATCTTTCCTAGGGTTTATTGTGAGCAACTCCAGCATACTCGGGTACTAAAACTTGCTTAAGATTGAACCATACTCGAAGCTTTACTTAGAACATATTGAGATCTTCCTTTATTGTATCCATGCTCGACCCACCAAGATGCCCTTAGGACTTGGTTTAAGCTGGATAGATCAAGTGTTTGCTTGGATAGCAAACTATGCTTGATAAAGAACATACTTGCTCGATGAAGTGTAGCTTGCTCAAAGCTTTCAACACTTCGAAGAATTCCAGAAGATAATCTACAAGCATAAGATATCATGCTCGAGGTAGTAATCTTCATGCTCGAAGGTCCAAGCTTACTCGAAGTCCATACTTAGCCATTTTTCTGAGGAGGTTGAGAATATTCCAATCTTCCTTAGAAAATTTCTGACTCAACTCTCTCTTCCTTGATCATGTGATTCTCAATCATCTCTTGCTTCGTAACTTGAAGAAAAGAGATGACATCATCTAACTTGAAGTTTGAAATTCACCTTCTCCCTAATGAACTTACTAGTTGTGTACCATTCTCCAGACAATGAAGACAACAACTTCTTGTTCAGATTAAAATCAGTAACCTGTAGATCAGTTCTCTTTATTTCATTTACTATTGCAATGAACCTTTGTAACACAGACTTTAGTCTCTCCCCCTCCTTGAACTTGAACCGATCTAGTTATTGCTTCAATCTATCCTTCTTGATATCTCTGAGTTCAACATTCCCCTCAAACATCTCAACTACCGCATCATACATTGCCTTAGCATTTGTGTGATGATTCACACTACTAAGAATCTCCCATGATAACCCTAGCTTTATCATAGAGAAAGCTTTATCATCTCTTATTTTCATTTGTCTTTGCACTGTTGCATTAGCAATAGGGGCTGATGTAGGAACATAAGGATCTTCTTTGATTGAGGCCTAAAGTTCCGTGTCATTATAGTTCACTGCTGCCTCGAATAGCACCTTCCATTTTATATAGTTCTCTTGGCCCAAAAGTCTTGGGATATGGTTGGTACACACTTCTTGATCGTCCATACTTTCATGAATGCGTCAGATATAATGCAAAACCTTCACAATCATAATGTTTCCAACACAGTGGTCTTCAGTGAGTGTACAGAGCTCTGATACCACTTGTTAGGACCGCGATCTCGTGATAAACCAAAACAGTTGACAAGAACACACATACGAAATCAATATATATGAAGACCCACTGATTATATTGTGACATTCATGATAAAACGAGGTACACTATATTCATTACGTAACAAGTAAACGATAAATCGGTTAATTCGTAGTGCTTAAACGAGTAACCGACCGATACTAAATATGACCCGTATACATACTGAGGGGTCATATACGAGTTATATATATATTATAGAAGCTAACATATTGATATTTAGGCCCCGGTACGTTTAAAACTCTTTAAACGAAAAAGGTTTCGTTTATCGATACGCTATAAGCTTAAACGCAATCGTTAATATCAAAACAAGCATTGCAGCATCCGTTAAGCCGAAAAAGATTTATAAAACACTTATATGACATGTTCTAAGCAATCCGTGAAAATATTTTGGAATTTTACAACGAGTCAGTACGTTTTTCTTATTTTACAAAAATAAGCTGAAAAACACTCGTTTTTGCGTTATTTCTCATACCCGAATTAATTTTCTTGCGAAAAACCGAACCCGAACTAAATTTAAAGTGGGCTTTTCATGTTTGGGCTTGTATGAATAGTTAAATGGGCCAAAACAGCCCATTAAGGGGCTTCTAAAAGTGCCGATCGGAATCTGCCACCATAATACACATTATTTTTTTTATATAACTTCAATCCTAAGTTAGTGCTATTCATTTTAACTTTCAAACCTTTTGAAGTCCAGCAGCTCTAGCCTCTGTTCTCTCAATTCCCTTTCAAAAACCCTAAGGTAAAATCAAAGTTTATAAAGATTTAACAAAGCTTGATGCATATAATTAACATATAAACATGTTTTAGTTAGTTTTAAACATGTTTAACCATCCAAAAACCCTAAAAATCAAGTAAAATTATGTTTTGATGTTAAACATGTTTACAAACCAGGAACATATACTTTTTTGGTCAAAAACGCGGATTAGAACATGAATACAACGTTTTTACGGTTAGAAAGTTCGGTTTGAACCCAAAACCGAAACCCCAATTATCAAGGCTGTTACATGGATGATTTATGCTTGGTTTGATGTTATATGATATGTAGATATACTGAGTTTGCAACCCGAGACCCGGAAAGTCGTTTAAGCTAGCAAAATTCATCGAAAACCGACAAGGTAAACCCGTAATAACGTTTAGGGGCTGTTTAGTATTAGGTTGTGACGTGCTTGTTGTTAGCTTGTGAAAATTTGCAGGGACATTAGGGATCATATAAATGAGTCCCTGTTCAAATTTGGTAATTTTTCGATAAACGGAGAATATTTGGTGAATTTATTCCCGTTTATGAGCGTTTATTTGGGAAAAATAGCTAAACATATTGAAAAATTATGAAACTTGGTTTTGAAGTTTGATATGGGATTGTAAGATCACTGGTAAAGTTTGGGAATCATTGGAAATGTCTAAGTATGGTTTGTGCGATCATGGCTTAACCGAATTTTAACAGCTGAAAAACGCACAAAAAGGCATTTTGTCAAAAGAGTTAGGTTCTGGAAATTTTGCAGGGGCTATGTAATGACATTAAGGCCATTGGTAAAAATTATCGGAGTTTTCGGAGGTCGTTTGATATAAACGGGCCATTTATTACATGATTATAACCTATTAAATGAATTTTTATAAATAAATAAATAATCATAAAATTTCTGAAAACATTTTTATAAAATTCTCCATGTCTTAATGTATTTTTACAAAAATTTACATAATTTATATATAATTACATATTTAGTTATGATTTATCAAAGATTTAAATTATAATTGTTTTAACGAAACCGGCAGTTTTGTGTTTAACGGACTGACTGGTATGTCAAAATATCAAAAGTAGTCAAATATCATATTTTTGAATGATATTGATAAAAACAAACTTTTTACGAAAACTCCGGACAATTCGGGTGAATTGTGCGCGTTTTGTATAATCAAAACCGTGTAAAAACGGAAACGAACCCTGCAATCAAACCAGACACCGAAACTTTAAAATTCTTTCATAAATCAAATCATTTTATCAATCAATATATTTACTTAAGTTTTATGTGATCTTACCTAATCCCGAAACGTATAAACGATCAACTGAGCTAGGCTCGAAAAACGGTGAAACTGAGCCAAATCCAGTTTTAAACATTTCATAGTACACAACGTCACAATCTAAGACTATGGTCATGTTCTGGGCCTAACAGCTATACCCAGATTATCTATACAGCCCGACTTAGCTTAAACACTGTATTAGTAATAACAATACGATACCGTTTATAGGAATCAGGCTATAAACGAGACATCTGACTATTTGATACGTGATTTCTGTGCGAACTACGATAAGGTGAGTTTCACGATCCCCACTTTCTAAACTGTTTTACGAACTTTTGGGGTGAAAAGCATATTTACATATACTGATATACTTGAAAACGTGTGATGATGTGGATTATCTAAGTACTAACACTTGACAAGTCCCCACAAACACAAGTGATTAACTTCGTGCCGGTGGCGTGTGGATAGTACTATCGGTTTGACAAACCCAACTGTGACAGAGCCGGTGGGGTAAGCCGGAACATATGTAAAAACCAGTTGCACATTGTCATTATATATTTACATACTGCTATGTGGTGTTAGACATAGTACATACATGGGGCAAATTGGCTGTTAAATGCCAACAGGAGTGCATGGGCAGGAGAGGCCATGCAGTATAGCTCGTTTCGGTTTCACTTGTGGCTTAGTATAATGCATCATACACAGACATTTATACATACACACTGTAAACTTTACGAACTTGTGAACTGATTTCATTGATACTCGTGAAACTTGAAACTCACCAACTAGACGTAGTTGACCCGTTTTAACATGCTTTTCAGGTAAAGCAAAAGTGGAATGATTTGCTTACATGCTTGGTGTTAGAAAGACAAGTTGAATAGCTGTGAATAGACGCTGATATAGTACTGTTTAAGAAGCTCGTAAACCGGTTATGTGTTTTTCACCTAGTTTGTAAACATAGTACCTACCCATATGATATGATGTAAATTAGCTGTTGAATTTTCTTTATAAACAATGTTGTTGATACCAGTGTTATCTGTTACATTCCCGTATTACGCTTCCGCAACTACCTAGTCGGGGTGTGACAGAAGTTGGTATCAGAGCCATTGGTTATAAAGAATTAGGATGTCCCTTAGGATACCCTAAGATAACCGTAGGCTCGATTAACTCTGGGAATAAAATAATATTAAATAATACACACGAATGATTCTCGTGATGAACGCGAATGGACAAGTGGGTTATTATGGTCCGGAACGTAATAACAGACTTGTTTGTACGAGGAAATTCGAGAAGAAGTCGATGAAAAATCGAATAGGTAAAAACAGCAACATATGTGTATAAAATATAATAATAAATAAATATTTGTGTATATAAACGATTATTTGTGCTTATGTGTATAAATACCTGCACGTATCTTACTATGATTAATATAGAAGGATGTTATTCTTATCACTAACAATTGTGCAGGAATATGTCAAGATCTACTGATCGTTTACCTAATACCCTACCAACAGGGCCTGAGGAGGAAGAGGAGGATCCGGAAGAGGAAACCGAGGAGGAACCATAAATAGGAGAAGGTGCAGATGCAGTAGTTCCTTACGAGGTACCCGCATATCAACCCGACTTATCGGGTTATCGTTGTGACACCTACCCCCCTAGGGAATCCCCTAGGAATGTTGTAGGACAGGGAGCTACTAGTGCTTATCATTCACCTGTTAGAGCACCCAGATCCCCTACTCCACCTGTACAGCATACACCAGTACCCCCACCCACTATTAGAAACCGTCAGACCGCTCGCATTTCAGTGCGTCCACCTGAGCACACTTCTTTCCCACCTCGATCTACGTACCATAGGGGAGAAACATCACGTGTCCAGGTCACTGAGATACCTATTCCTACTTGGGGTTTACCCGCCCCGGTACCCGAGCAACCTCGTCATTCTGATTCAGCATGGTTTGGTTTAGCAACTGATCAGCTTTTAGAACAATCACATTCGATAAATAACCTAAACCTGCATAGATATGATATGCAAGATCACATGCGGTACATGCAGCAAGAAATCAGAATTGTGCAAAGATCCAGTGCTCACAGCCACGGGCGTCAGGATCGGGCAATGATACTACTGGGAGTATGCTTAGCGGTTAATGCGGCCCTAGTGGCTGCTGTTGTTTGGTTGTGGTTCCATGTTGCAAAGAACGGATAGGACATAGTAGTTTAGCCGTATGTATATAGTCTTTTGATATCCCAAGCAGCATTTTGTTACAACGTGTTGGGCTGACTTGGGAGTTGTTTGTGGTTTAGTACTATTTCAAGCACTGGCCCTTATCGGGTTAAGTCTACATGTCACTTGGTGACAAATTTTGATATGCATATACAAGCGCT
This sequence comes from Bidens hawaiensis, assembly GCF_021521415.1. Taxonomy (NCBI): domain Eukaryota; kingdom Viridiplantae; phylum Streptophyta; class Magnoliopsida; order Asterales; family Asteraceae; genus Bidens; species Bidens hawaiensis. Next base: position 263,451 of record NW_027494085.1, read on the forward strand.
GGCCTATACCAGGTTAAGCCTATGCGCTAATTTTGGATGCATATGTACAGTAATGATTATAATTAATACAAACGTGTTTTCTTTGGCATAGTTATGTGTTGGGAAAGTGTAATACCGTAAAGTTGTGTTGATCATAGTGAAACAATATTGATTATTATATAATTGATTATTCTATAGAATGGCCTCGAAGAAAACAAACCCTTTGTCTGAGGCGGAAGTGGCCGCAATGATTGCTCGTCAACTACAAGCAGTGATACCAACAATTGTAACACAAGTCACTGCAGGCATACGTGCTAACAATACTGTTAATCAACCTACGAGCACCACCACGGCCACTGTTAATACACCTCCGCCGGACACTAATGTAGCCCCGGGTGTTACTACCCCGGTGAATACATATAATGTCATAAATAATAATAACACTCTCCCAACTATGAATGTCACTGGGAACCCAGAACCTGTTATGCACCCTGATAATATCCCGAACCCAAACCCTGTACCGGTTGTTAACACAACTAATAGTGATAATACTCGGACCAATACCGATAATAACAATAATAATAACCGAGAACCCCCGCGTCAGGAGTACTCATACAAACAATTTACATCATGTAAATCGATTGAGTTTAAGGGTATTGAAGGACCTGGCGGACTGGTCGAATGGATAGAAAAGACCGAATCAGTAATTAATATCAGTGAGTGTCCACCGAACCGCGTGGTCAAATATGCTACCAGTATGTTTCTAGACCAAGCGCTGATGTGGTGGAACACGGTAGTCCAAATAAGGGGACAAGATGCTATTAATCGTATGTCATGGACTGAATTAAAAACCCTCATGTTAGAACAATTTAGCCCAAGAGATGAGATCCTGAAATTAGAACACGAACTTTGGAATTTGGAAATGAGAGGCACTGATCATCGAAGTTACACAAATCGTTTCATTGAATTGACTCGTTTGGTACCATGGTCAATTATTCCGGAATTCAAGCGCATTGAGCGTTATATTTGGGGACTGACCCCAGCTGTGAGAAGTATAGTCTATTCCGCAGCCCACCCAACTTTAGAGAGTGCCGTGTTACAAGCCAGCGTCGTTACTTTTGACCTTACAAGAAATGGTGTATTAAGAGTTCCAGGAGAATCATCTAGTTTGAAACGAACTAGTTATACCCCTAGAACACAAGTGAAATCTCAGAATAAACGAATATGCCCTACAACTCAGGACTATGCTATGACCAGTTTCGACATGAAACATGATACATACAAGGGGTCATTTCCGAAGTGTGGAAAGTGTAATTTTCATCATACTGGAAATTGTCGAACGATCATATGTCAGAGAAGCGGAAATATTGGGCATAATGCCCCAAGTGGTAGAACAATAATGAATACTTCAAACCGACAGTTTCAAACAACCCAACCTCATCGTTCACAAACACCTAGTCACCAACCAATCCGACAACAATCTAATCAGCAAACTCCATCTACAATGAACCCTCATACATGTTATAAATGTGGCAGTACGGAACATTTTCGGAGATACTGCCCCAATTTGAACCCTGGTACAGTGAGAAGGCAGAACCAAGCACAAGCATCAACCTCCAATGCAGCTAAGGGACGCGCGTTTGTATTAGGACCGGGTGAAGCGCGTCATGATCCGAATGTGGTGACAGGTACATTCTTAGTTTCGGGTCAGTATGCTTCAGTTTTGTTTGATACGGGCGCCGATAGAAGTTTCGTATCTGTTAATTTCTTACCTTTAGAAAATATGCCGGTTAGTGAACTAACAAAACCATATACTATAGAACTCGCTAACGGTAAGTCTATACTTGTTAACCGAATAGCCCGAAACTGTTCCCTTATCCTAAACGACCACCCATTCCTTATTGATTTACTTCCAGTAGAATTGGGAAGTTTCGATGTTATAGTCGGTATGGACTGGCTATCTAAGTATAAAGCTGAAATTGTCTGTAAGGATAAGACCGTTAGAATACCTCTTTCGAATGATGAGGCTATGATTATTCAAGGTGAGAAATCTGGTACGGTACTGCCTCTCATATCTCAACTTAAGGCATTGAGATATTTACGCCAAGGTTGTACTTTATACTTGGCGAGTGTAACAGTTAAGGAACCCGAGGAAAAACGAATGGAAGACATCCCAGTGGTACACGAGTATTCAGATGTATTCCCCGATAAGTTGCCTGGTTTACCACCGACCCGACAGGTTGAATTCCGTATTGACTTGATACCGGGAGCAGCACCCATTGCTAAGGCACCTTATAGACTTGCGCCTTCTGAAATGCAAGAACTGTCCAACCAGTTACAAGAATTACTGGACAGGGATTTTATTCGCCCTAGTTACTCACCGTGGGGAGCACCAGTGTTGTTTGTAAAGAAGAAGGATGGGAGTTTTCGAATGTGTATTGATTACCGGGAATTGAATAAAGTGACTATAAAGAATAGATACCCCTTACCTCGAATTGATGACTTGTTTGATCAGTTTCAAGGTGCGAAGTATTTTTCAAAAATTGATCTTAGATCTGGTTATCATCAAGTAAGAATTCAGGAAGAAGACGTACCAAAAACAGCTTTCCGAACTCGGTATGGTCACTATGAATTCTTGGTTATGCCGTTTGGGTTGACAAACGCACCTGCAGTGTTTATGGACCTCATGAACCGAATTTGCAAACCTTACCTTGACAGGTTTGTGATAGTGTTTATCGATGACATTTTGATATATTCGAGAAGTAAGGAGGAACACGAACAACATTTGCGGGAAATCTTAAAATTATTGAGGCAAGAGAAGTTATACGCAAAGTTGTCCAAATGTGAGTTTTGGCTACAAGAAGTACAGTTTTTGGGACACATTGTGAACCACCAAGGGATCCAAGTAGACCCAAGTAAAATTGAGGCCATTAAGAATTGGCAAGTGCCTAAGTCACCAAGAGAAATTCGTCAATTCTTAGGACTAGCCGGTATTATAGAAGATTCATTGAAAATTTTTCAAGTATTGCACAACCTCTAACCCTCCTAACTCAAAAAGATCGAGCATATGAATGGGGAGAAGAACAAGAAATGGCCTTCCAAATGTTAAAACAGAAGTTATGTGAGGCTCCAATATTAAGCCTTCCAGAAGGAACTGATGAATTGGTGGTATATTGTGACGCATCTCGTAAAGGTTTAGGATGCGTACTGATGCAAAGAAAGAAAGTAATAGCATATGCTTCCCAACAATTAAAAGTACATGAAAAGAATTATACGACCCATGATTTGGAATTGGGAGCAGTTATCTTTGCATTGAAGATTTGGAGACATTACTTGTATGGCACTAAATGTACCATCTATACTGATCACAAAAGCCTACAACACATATTCGATCAGAAAGAGCTAAACATGAGACAAAGGAGATGGGTAGAACTGTTAAATGATTATGATTGTGAGATTAAATACCATCCGGGTAAAGCCAACGTAGTAGCTGATGCTTTAAGCCGAAAAGACAGAATCAGACCATTAAGGGTACGAGCACTCGGAATGATTGTTCAAAGTAGCCTAACCGAACAAGTTCGCGTTGCACAAGATGAGGCCTTGAAGGCAGATCAACTAGAAAAAGAAGAACTACATGGAAATGAAAGGAATTTTGAGAAGAAAATTGATGAAGTATATTATTACAAAAACCGGGTCTGGATTCCAACGCTTCATAAACTCCGAAAGCTGATACTTGATGAAGCACACAAATCCAAATATTCTATTCATCCAGGTGCTGATAAGATGTATAAGGATGTTAAAGAATTTTACTGGTGGCCTGGTATGAAAAAGGATATAGCCGTGTATATAAGTAAATGTGCAACATGTGCAAGGGTAAAGGCGGAATATCAAAAACCTTCGGGAATGTTACAACAACCCGAAATCCCACAATGGAAATGGGAACAAATTACCATGGACTTTGTGACACACCTTCCTAAAACTTCTCGAGGACACAACGCAATTTGGGTAATTGTGGACCGATTAACCAAATCCGCATACTTTATTCCCATCCGTAACAACTACACCACCGAAAAACTTGCTCAAATTTACATTGATGAAATAGTATCTCGACACGGAGTACCTCTTTCGATTATTTCCGATCGAGACAGTCACTTTACTTCACATTTCTGGCAAGCAGTACAAGAAGCCTTGGGAACCCGAATCGACCTAAGTACGGCTTACCATCCCCAAACTGATGGTCAATCCGAACGAACCATCCAAACCTTAGAAGATTTACTTCGTGCTTGTGTACTGGACTTCAAAGGGATTTGGGATCAACACCTCCCGTTCATTGAATTCTCTTACAATAACAGTTATCACAGTAGTATACAAGCAGCACCGTATGAAGCTCTATACGGGCGAAAATGTAGATCACCACTATGTTGGACAGAAGTGGGTGATACTCAAATTTCAAGATCCGATTTAATTCAGGAAACCACTGATAAGATTCACCAGGTTAAACAAAAATTGAAAGCTGCCCGTGACCGACAAAAGAGTTATGCCGATGTTCGCAGAAAACTGTTATCTTTTGAAATAGGTGATAAGGTATTTTTAAAAGTATCGCCATGGAAGGGTGTTATAAGGTTTGGAAAGACTGGTAAACTAGCCCCGAGATACATCGGACCTTTTGAGATTATTGCAAAAATTGGTCCCGTAGGTTACCGATTAAAACTACCCTTAGAACTGAGCACTATTCATGACGTGTTTCATGTATCGAATCTGAAAAAGTGTTTGACTGATGAAACGACAATAGTACCACTGGAAGATGTTCAGATCAACGAAAACTCAACTTCGTAGAGGAACCGGTAGAAATTGTAGACGGGAAAACCAAACAGTTACGACATAACAAAATTTCATTGGTAAAAGTTCGGTGGAATTCAAAACAAGGACCCGAATATACTTGGGAACGAAAGGACGAATTCCGAAAGAAATACCCACACCTGTTCCCTAGAAAACCGATGACACATTAAATTTCGGGGACGAAATTTCTTAACGGGGGGAGAATGTGACATTCATGATAAAACGAGGTACACTATATTCATTACGTAACAAGTAAACGATAAATCGGTTAATTCGTAGTGCTTAAACGAGTAACCGACCGATACTAAATATGACCCGTATACATACTGAGGGGTCATATACGAGTTATATATATATTATAGAGGCTAACATATTGATATTTAGGCCCCGGTACGTTTAAAACTCTTTAAACGAAAAAGGTTTCGTTTATCGATACGCTATAAGCTTAAACGCAATCGTTAATATCAAAACAAGCATTGCAGCATCCGTTAAGCCGAAAAAGATTTATAAAACACTTATATGACATGTTCTAAGCAATCCGTGAAAATATTTTGGAATTTTACAACGAGTCAGTACGTTTTTCTTATTTTACAAAAATAAGCTGAAAAACACTCGTTTTTGCGTTATTTCTCATACCCGAATTAATTTTCTTGCGAAAAACCGAACCCGAACTAAATTTAAAGTGGGCTTTTCATGTTTGGGCTTGTATGAATAGTTAAATGGGCCAAAACAGCCCATTAAGGGGCTTCTAAAAGTGCCGATCGGAATCTGCCACCATAATACACATTATTTTTTTTATATAACTTCAATCCTAAGTTAGTGCTATTCATTTTAACTTTCAAACCTTTTGAAGTCCAGCAGCTCTAGCCTCTGTTCTCTCAATTCCCTTTCAAAAACCCTAAGGTAAAATCAAAGTTTATAAAGATTTAACAAAGCTTGATGCATATAATTAACATATAAACATGTTTTAGTTAGTTTTAAACATGTTTAACCATCCAAAAACCCTAAAAATCAAGTAAAATTATGTTTTGATGTTAAACATGTTTACAAACCAGGAACATATACTTTTTGGTCAAAAACGCGGATTAGAACATGAATACAACGTTTTTACGGTTAGAAAGTTCGGTTTGAACCCAAAACCGAAACCCCAATTATCAAGGCTGTTACATGGATGATTTATGCTTGGTTTGATGTTATATGATATGTAGATATACTGAGTTTGCAACCCGAGACCCGGAAAGTCGTTTAAGCTAGCAAAATTCATCGAAAACCGACAAGGTAAACCCGTAATAACGTTTAGGGGCTGTTTAGTATTAGGTTGTGACGTGCTTGTTGTTAGCTTGTGAAAATTTGCAGGGACATTAGGGATCATATAAATGAGTCCCTGTTCAAATTTGGTAATTTTTCGATAAACGGAGAATATTTGGTGAATTTATTCCCGTTTATGAGCGTTTATTTGGGAAAAATAGCTAAACATATTGAAAAATTATGAAACTTGGTTTTGAAGTTTGATATGGGATTGTAAGATCACTGGTAAAGTTTGGGAATCATTGGAAATGTCTAAGTATGGTTTGTGCGATCATGGCTTAACCGAATTTTAACAGCTGAAAAACGCACAAAAAGGCATTTTGTCAAAAGAGTTAGGTTCTGGAAATTTTGCAGGGGCTATGTAATGACATTAAGGCCATTGGTAAAAATTATCGGAGTTTTCGGAGGTCGTTTGATATAAACGGGCCATTTATTACATGATTATAACCTATTAAATGAATTTTTATAAATAAATAAATAATCATAAAATTTCTGAAAACATTTTTATAAAATTCTCCATGTCTTAATGTATTTTTACAAAAATTTACATAATTTATATATAATTACATATTTAGTTATGATTTATCAAAGATTTAAATTATAATTGTTTTAACGAAACCGGCAGTTTTGTGTTTAACGGACTGACTGGTATGTCAAAATATCAAAAGTAGTCAAATATCATATTTTTGAATGATATTGATAAAAACAAACTTTTTACGAAAACTCCGGACAATTCGGGTGAATTGTGCGCGTTTTGTATAATCAAAACCGTGTAAAAACGGAAACGAACCCTGCAATCAAACCAGGCACCGAAACTTTAAAATTCTTTCATAAATCAAATCATTTTATCAATCAATATATTTACTTAAGTTTTATGTGATCTTACCTAATCCCGAAACGTATAAACGATCAACTGAGCTAGGCTCGAAAAACGGTGAAACTGAGCCAAATCCAGTTTTAAACATTTCATAGTACACAACGTCACAATCTAAGACTATGGTCATGTTCTGGGCCTAACAGCTATACCCAGATTATCTATACAGCCCGACTTAGCTTAAACACTGTATTAGTAATAACAATACGATACCGTTTATAGGAATCAGGCTATAAACGAGACATCTGACTATTTGATACGTGATTTCTGTGCGAACTACGATAAGGTGAGTTTCACGATCCCCACTTTCTAAACTGTTTTACGAACTTTTGGGGTGAAAAGCATGTTTACATATACTGATATACTTGAAAACGTGTGATGATGTGGATTATCTAAGTACTAACACTTGACAAGTCCCCACAAACACAAGTGATTAACTTCGTGCCGGTGGCGTGTGGATAGTACTATCGGTTTGACAAACCCAACTGTGACAGAGCCGGTGGGATAAGCCGGAACATATGTAAAAACCAGTTGCACATTGTCATTATATATTTACATACTGCTATGTGGTGTTAGACATAGTACATACATGGGGCAAATTGGCTGTTAAATGCCAACAGGAGTGCATGGGCAGGAGAGGCCATGCAGTATAGCTCGTTTCGGTTTCACTTGTGGCTTAGTATAATGCATCATACACAGACATTTATACATACACACTGTAAACTTTACGAACTTGTGAACTGATTTCATTGATACTCGTGAAACTTGAAACTCACCAACTAGACGTAGTTGACCCGTTTTAACATGCTTTTCAGGTAAAGCAAAAGTGGAATGATTTGCTTACATGCTTGGTGTTAGAAAGACAAGTTGAATAGCTGTGAATAGACGCTGATATAATACTGTTTAAGAAGCTCGTAAACCGGTTATGTGTTTTTCACCTAGTTTGTAAACATAGTACCTACCCATGTGATATGATGTAAATTAGCTGTTGAATTTTCTTTATAAACAATGTTGTTGATACCAGTGTTATCTGTTACATTCCCGTATTACGCTTCCGCAACTACCTAGTCGGGGTGTGACATATATCCGGCGGAATCAGTTATAATCAGGATGTTGGTATAGCTGTATGATTGTATGAAAACACTCACAAATATACTCGAAAGATTTCAAGTATATTAGAATATTCATTTAAGAACAGTGGAAGTGTTTAGGGTTTGCATGGAACGTCTAGGGTTTCGTATTCAATGACAGCCATACTAGGTTTGCATTAATGAGGTCTTAGTCTCTTATTAATTGTTTATGCACACCCACCTATGATGTAAACCTAGTATTCTTTATATATGCCCATAGATGTTCCTTCTAGAAGTCCTAATGATTACAAAATACAATTAAAATAAATGCAAGTGTAAATTAGGTCTTCGAGTATGATATTTCCTTGTCGAGCAGACCTTGTAGCGTTGAGTATGCTCGAAACATGTCTTTGAGCAACCTTTACTTAGAATATTTTCCTTAGAAAATATTCTACTTCATTAAACTTCAATCTTCATGACTTATCCCAACATTGCTCGGAAAACCCATGAGCAAACATATTTTTCTAGATCTATTCAATCTTCACTAAGGTTTATTGAGAACAATTGCAGTATGCTCAGGTACTGAAACTTGCTTGAGATTGAACCATACTCGAAGCTTAACTTAGAACATTTTGAGATCATCCTTTATTGTATCCATGCTCGACCCACCCAAAATACTTGTAAACTTTGGTTTAAGCTTTGATAGATCAAGTGTTTGCTCGGATAGCAAACTATGCTTGATGAAGAACATCCTTTCTCGAAGAAGTGTAGCTTGCTCAAAACTTTAAATACTTAGAAGAATTCCAGAAGATAATCTTACATGAGTAAGATATCATGCTCGATCTAGTAAAAGTCATGCTTGAAGGTCCAAGCTTGCTCAAGTTCCATACTTAGCCATTTTCTAAAGAGGTTGAGAAGATTCCAATCTTCCTAGTCAATTTTCTGACTCAACATTAATTGAATCTTAATCATATAACAGAAATTTTTGAAAAAATTGGTTAAAGGTTTAAGTTGACAACAATACCAACAACTGACCTATCACCAATAAAGCCTAAACATATAACTGTGATGGAAGGGAAAATTTGGTTAATATGATTCCCTGCTCAAACTCACAAAATATGTGATTGAGATATTTGAAAATAGTTTGAAATTTCTTTGTCTGTAAATACTTTACATTTTATTCTTCACTAATGTTCTTTAAAACAAAAAGATTATAAATTTCTAAATTATTTTCAACTATTGGTGTTGGAATACTATCTGTGGTAAAATTTGTAGGGTAATAGTAGAGCTGCTATTTCTGAATCATAACTGATATGAGAGTTAAAATGTCATTTGTTTATGCAAGGTCATTAGCTTGGACTTAGTAAACAATATTTATTTCTTAAATATGATTAAATCGAGGTCATTAACTTGGACTTGATCAACTATATGGGTGTGAGTATTCTGAGTTTTTGAAAATACTGAAAAAAAAATGTCAATATGCAGTGCATATGTCTGTAATACTTATACGATGCATAACCTGATACTTATATGGCAGATATGTTTTAGTATAAATAATCTTTCACGTTGTATATCCCTTCATATTCAAACATACACGCTCATACACTCTTGTATGATCTTTGATTAAAAAGGTTTGTTTTCGTGTCGTCACTTTGCCCAAAACGAGTTCTCTTGGTGATTTACACATCATTTGTACTATTGAAGATGGTGAAAAATACTTATCCTAAGCATAACATAGTGGCTTACCTTGAAGAAGATGATCCTAAAGTTGAAAATCTTAAAGTGATCAAGCCATTTTAAAGAGATCAAAGATTTTCAAGGCGATTACTAAAAGATGTGATGCTTATGGGTCTATCATAACGACTTTCAGGAAGAATGCGAAGCTAAATGGTAAAGAGATACATTCTACTGTGCAAGACAATAATATTGTTATTTCTAAAGATTCCATCAGAAGGGTTTTGGGTTGTGGTGATGAAGCTACAGATCTTGTTGCTCTTGATGAGAAGCTGGTGATAGGATGTTTCTTGAGGATGGGATATAATAGCCCTTTGAATTCAAACACTTATTAGAAAACTAGCTTTTCTAGACCATACAAGTTTCTTGTTCATGTCGTTATTCATTATCTTGGAAATTGGAAGGCAGGTTATGAAGAGATCGTTGACCATCAGGTGAGTACTATTGTTGCTTTATGTCTGAACTTGAAGTACAATTTCTCTCACATGATCTTGGATAATATAAAGTTAAATTTGGGAGAAGAGTGATGGTTGATGTATTCAAGGTTCTTATAGTTGTTAATTAACGATCAACACCCTGACTTAAAGAAAGAGGGTGCCAAGATCAAACAAGATCACATGTCAAGTGCTTCATGTGCAAAGCTTGTCTCATACAGACTTAAGCCTGAATCACAAATCCCTAAGTTCAGAGGATTTTTTGGTCTTCTGAAAGACGAGAATAATGTTGCCCCTGAGAATAGTTCGTGGAGAAAAGAGGGGAGTGACTCAAAGAGGGAAAATGAAACTAGCATTATGGAGAATTTCAGTGCTATGAAAGGTTGTAAACCTTATATCAAGATTGAGAGTGATGAAGATGAAGGATCACCTTAACCATCTCAGAAGAAAAGGAAAAGGAAAGTTACTAAAGTTGAATCTCCTGACAAAGATAAAGCTGATGATGATGCTGATGTGGAAACAGAGTCTAAAACTCAAGAAAGATTAAAGCTTTATCAAGATCCCCATGCAATGTTTGAGTTAAGGCATCAAAAGAAACAAAATAAGACTACTGATGATGTAGATGAGACTTATGTGCCTGAGGAAGTAAGTAAAGCAAAGAAAGTTTCACCAAAGAAGAAACCAGCAGGTAAAAAAAAACGTATATCAAAAAGATCAAAGTCTCCTGAGTTGAAACTGATTGATGAAGACGAGGATGTACATGCTGAGGGGGAGAGAGAACAGGAAAAAGACCAAGAAGCTGAAGTTGTTGTAACTCCATTTGTTCAAGAAATGATGGTTGATCCTAACGAACCAATTGTGGATCTAAGCAAAAATAAAAATGTATTGAAGACTCCAACTACACAAGCAACACCACAACCATAACAACATACGTAAATACCACAACAAACTCCAATGCCTCAAAGCCCTTCACAGTAAAGCGTGCTATTGTTGTTGGTAGTCTTCCAAGTGCTTATTTCAACTATTTTGAAGATGTTCCAAATATCAGAGATTGTGAAGAATTGAAAAAAGAAGGTTGATACTCAAAATGTGATTATAGAAAGTGTTGCATTGGAGAATGAAAGATGATGAAATGATGGTCTTAGATTGCCACACCCCGTTAAGCAATTTGCGGAAGCGTAAAACGGTAATGTAACAAACACTCCTGGTATCAACCACATTGTTTATAAAGAAACGTTATTAACTAATTTACAATATATTACATTATTATAACATCTTTTACCGACTAATTGATACAATCAAAACTAGTCCGTTAACTACTTTACTTCATACTCGCATCAATTTACACAACCTCGATCACTATCCCAACACGTAGCATATAAGCAATCTACTTCAAGTATCTGTACACCTGAAAAGCATGTTAAAAGCGGGTCAACTATGAATAGTTGGTGAGTTTCATAAGTTTCAATGAAATCAGTTCTATGTACCACACAATCATAGTTTGTATGTACGCGCTTATGTAAATATGTATATACGTTTGTATGTATGTACATCTGTATCTTTGTATGTTTATGATATAAATATAAAAAACTATAGTGAGATCATGACTGTTTGTTCGTGCTACGTGCCTCCATTTCCCATGTAAAATCAATCACTGTGGCCCCCCTTCTACCCACAACACGTCCCAAGTAACTCTGTCAAGCATTACTTAGTATGAATACACACACACACACACACACATATATATATATATAGTATTTCCCACGCACAATCAACCACCGTGGCCCCCCTTCCGCCCACATGTATATTTACAGTAGATTCTTGGCATTAATGCCATAATCAAGTTTGTTTGTATAGTTGCAGCAGAACTTAGCATACATGCCATACTCAACTTAGTTTGTTTAGTTGCATCGGAACTTAGCATACATGCCATACTCAACTTAGTTTGTTAAGTTGCAGAAAAACTTGGCATACATGCCATACTCAACTTAGTTTTTTTAGTTACAGCAGAACTTGGCATATAAGCCGTACTCAACTTAATTTGTTTAGCTGCAGCAGAACTTGGCATATAAGCTATACTCAACTTAGTTATTAAATTGCAAGAGAACTTGGCATCCCAGCCATACTCAATTAAATTTGTTCAATTGAAGCAGGACCTTAACGTTCGCGCCATACTCAATTGAATACGACATATATAGAGTCATGTTTATAATCAATAGTACTATCAACATTCTACGGCTCATAATCAATTACTACAGGGATCTTTCATGTATCAGCACTTAGGAATTTCATAGGATAGTGTGTTTCCAAACAGTGAAATATTTATAAATATGCTTTTCATCCCAAACGTTCGTAAAACAGTTTCAAAAGACGGGTCATGAACTCACGGTTTAGTAGATATTCAGTCCTGTATTAGCTCGTGGTTCGCCTCACTCGCTGTTGCTTAGTCCTTATAATCAATATTATAATAATATTAATATTTTAATATTATTATAATCTCCATACTAAACTGGCTTGTATAACTAGTCTGGGTTAGCTATCACACCCAGAAAATGTTAGTAGGCTTAGATTGTGACGTTGTTCAATGTCTAATATTCAAAACCAAACTTAGCTCAGTTTAACCGTTTCACCTGCTGCGCCAAGTTGATCGTTTACTTGTTTGAAAAACAGGTATTATATCATGAACTTGGGTAAATGTTTTGATTGATAAAATGATTAAATTTATAAAGAAAGTTCATAGATTAGATATCTAGATTCACTACGGGGCTATTTCCATTTATTTAGTCTGATTTGGAAAAAAAAACGCACCATCCATCCGAATTGTCCAAATTTCTCACAAAAAGTTTGGTGTTACTCAATTAATCCAAAAATATGAGTTTTGATCACTCTTGATGTTCTGATATTCCAACAGATTCGTTAGTCACAAATCTGTCGGTTTTCATCATAATTGAATTTGTTTAACTTTCAAATTGACACAATTAACTATCCGTCTATCATTAAATTATGAAAATTTATACACTCACCAAGTAAAATATGTAGATTTTTATAAAATTATTTTTGGAATTATTTACCGAATTTATTAAATTAAAAAATTCATTTTATATGTTTAATTTTAACCCGTAAATCGTCCGTTTATACAAAACGACTTTCGAAAAATCCAATAAATTTTCAGAGTGATTCAAATACCTCCCAAAGTAGCCTGTAAAATTCCTAGAATCTAAAAATCTTGCGAAGCTACCTTTTCGATCCAAAAACCACCATAAAACTCAAATAAACGCGAATCCAGAAACCATAGATAAGGTTCTCCAATTGACCCCAAATTTTATATGTGATCATATTATGCCATACCTGAGTTTTCCACAAAATTTCATAATTTTGCAAGCAGTTTAGGTATTTTTCATAAATAAACGCCTCCAAACGGTAATAAATTCGCCAAATAATTGGACAGGGACTCACTCATATGGTCCCTAATGTCCCTAAAAATTTTCACAAGCTCACAACAAGCACGTCACAATCTAATCCTAAACAGCCCCTAAACGAGTGTTTCGGCAATACCTTTGTGGTTTTCGACTGTTTCAACTCTTTTCCTCACTTTTCCAGGTTCTCGTCCTTCTAGTTATGTATCTACAAGTCCTATTTCACAAAACCAAGCATGTATCATCAAGAGATCAGCCTTGAAAGATAGGGTTTCAGTTAGGGTTTTAAACCAAACTTTTGAACCGTAAAAGCGTGATTTAAACCCTCTAATCCATGTTTATGGACAAAAAACTTGCCAATTCAGATTCTTAACCATGTGTAGGATCAAAACATGTTTTTGGATCATTTTTAGGGTTTTTGCATGGTTAGATGTTATTTTTGATAATCAAGATGCAACAGTTATGCTAAAACTATGTTTAAACAAGTTTTACAATGATCAAAAAGTGGGTATTACCTTAGGCTTTGGCTGGAACTTTTTGAGAAGTAAGCTAGCAGGTGTGTGAGGTCTGAATAAGTGTGAAACAGTTGCAAAATATCTCAAGTTTTTAACTTATATGTAAAGAAAAACAAAAGGGGGGGTTTCCCATGCCTTGCGGCCGCCCCTATGGCGGGCTCCCTTGGGTCCCACTTTCATCCATGTATCTCATTTTCTATGCCTGGGAGTGAAATCCTGAGTCCAAATTTATTTTAGGTTCAACTTTTAGCAAGAAAAATATATCAGGTACGACAAACTATGCGAAAACGAGTGTTTTTCAGCCAATTTCTCGTAAATTTAGAAAAGCATACTATTTGTTTGTAAAAATCCAAAATATTTTCACTGATCGCTTAAAACAACCCAAATATAGTAGAAACTCTATAAAATAATACACTTGGGACCACCAAAATTTATTAATTAAAAGAGTTATTAATTAATCAATAAATTAATAATTATTAATTTATATATTAATTAATATTTTATTAATATATATTAGAATGTTCTGACTCACCTAGAAGAAAATGTAGTTGCACAGTTGTTGACTGATGAAGAAATTATTGAAAACGTTATTGGAATTAATAAAGATGATATCGATGAAGAAGATGATGAAAGTTCTACAATGGAGCCCCCTTCGTGAAACGAAACTATTAAAGCGGCAATCACATTGAACAATTTCTTGTTGAGCTATGAGAAAACAACACCAGAAGTTCTTATCATGCTAAGGAAAATTAGAGACGAGATTCAAGGGGAAATTGATTTCAACAAAAAACAAAAGACAATTGAGTCATTTTTCAAGAAACCTTCATAAATCATTCATGTAATATGCTATATATAAGGAATTATTAATTTATAATTTATATGGGGTCTAAAGAAATTATCAAAAATGTATTATCTTATAACTTTAGTGAATTATTAATTTAGCACCCTATCCCAGAGTCGGGACCGGCAAAAAATATTATCTTAAAGAGTTTATTAAATAATCGAGTATTAATTTATCGAGTTTCTACTGTAAATGTTTTGTAAGTCTTTTCGGCTTATCGGATGATACAATGCTTGTTTTGGAACTAACCTTCACGTTTAAAATCATAGCGGGTACTTAAACGAGTATGTTTTTGCTTAACTAGTTTGCTATTGTGCTAAAGCCATAACATCAATATGTTGTCTTATAATATATGTATATCTCTTATAGATGACCCCCTGGATATTCAGGTCATAACCAGACTCGTTTGGTATTCGTTTGTTCAATACGCAATAAGCGGTTAATCGCTTATTCAATATATGAATACAAAGGTGTATCCAGTTTTGTCACGAATGTCACATTTTCCCCAGTTAAGAAATTTTGCCCCCAAATTCGATCTACCAATTACGCCCTTTTTAGGGAAAAGATAAGAATAATTTTTTCGTAAATCGTTTTATCGTTTTCAAATATATTTGTTTCCCCGTTGTGTATTCCACCGAACGTTAATCAATGAACTTTTGTTGTGTTGCAACCATTTTGATTTTCATGTCCAATAATTCCACAGGTTTCTATACAGAGTTTAGTTGTATGTAAGTTTTTAATTGGTATTATTTCTGCATCGCTAGTAAGGCACTTGTTTAGATTCGATATATAAATATACCATGAGTGAAACTCAACTCTAGAGATAGTTTCAGTCGATATGCTACGGGATTAATTTTTTTAGGCAACTTCATACGGTTCCATGTATCTTGAAGTTAACTTATCAGTTTCATCTAACACCTTTCAAAAAAAATCGACAACTTCATGCGTATATCGGTATAGTTCTTTTGTTAATCTTAGGCGACTTTTAGTTTGATTTTAATCTTATGAGATTTATCTATGGTTCCCGAACTCTGATCGCATTTTGTATTTTTAGTGTCACCAACTTTTTACTCAATAAGCTGGCGATTTAGATTCTTTCTCGTATAACACAGGATATAGCCGCTTGTATAATATTACGATAACTGTTAGTGTACGAGGATTAACTAGTGGAAAGTACTGGTCCCAATTTCCTCTAAAGTCTAATATATCGTGTAAATTAATCCTCTAGTGTTTGAATGGTTTATTTGGTTCGATCGTCTGTTAGAGGATAGTAGACCGTGCTCAGGTCTATTTTGGTTTTAAAGCTTCATGCACAACTCACCAAAAATGAAAGGTGGAATGACTATCTCGACCTAAAATAGCTTAAATAAGCTCACTATGACGAGATACGATTTCGTTAACATAAGGCGAGTTTTTCAGTTGTGTAGTTGTTAAAATTCGGAAGGAAGTACACGGATTGGGTCAGTCAGTGAACTACTATCCAGATTGCATCACTTTGTTGTGGTGTTCTAGGAATGTGTGTTAAAAAGTCCATTGTAATTTATTCCTACTTCCGTTGGGGTATTTCAGATTGTTGTTACATTCCCGAAGGATTTTGGTACTCAACCTTAACTTAGTACAGACCACATATTTACAACACATGCCACTATAATCTTTTTCGTATCAGATCATCCATAAAATTCCCTTACATCTTTACACCTTTTTACTAGTACCTGGATAAACAGAATATTTGGACTTTTTTTTTCCTCAACTATGATCCGATCACGGAGGTTATAAAGTTTTGGAATTCAGATTTGATTGTTGAAGTAAAGTATTTCGTCAGTTTTCTTTTCAAATTTCTTCTTGTTCCTGTGCAAGTCTTTGTTTTCTAGGTGGTTTTTCTTGTAAAGCTTCATGTTGGGCAATACAATTTGTTCGGTAAAGAAAAACAACGGGGGGGGTCCCTTGGGCCCCATTTTTGTCGATTTGTCTTGTTTTCCATGCCCGGTAGGTAAAAATGGCAACATATGTGTATAAAGGTGAAGCTAAGTATATATGTAACATGTACACCTGCTTATCTGGTATAATGTGTACGAATAAGTGTACGTACTGCACTGTCAGTAATAATAAAATTCTATTGTAATAAACATTATACCCGATTATAAATAAATATTAAACATATGTTGATCCTATATCAAGCCGTCCACCTGTAAATGTGATATTTCAATTCAAGACCCAAGTTATGAACTTCAAGAAAGAGAAATAGTGGTTGATCGAGCAGAGTTATCCAGATTGTTTGACGTTACTAAAGAAGAGTTTAACTTTTATATTGAAACTAAACCTGGTGATCAAAGTTTTGATGATAAGCAAGAGAATTTTAATACTGATCATGTTGTGTTGGAGGATGCTACAGAAAAAGACAAAGTTCTGTATGTGAATCAAGTTAATCAAGATTTTCCAGAATTTGATAAGGAATTTGATGAAGAAATTGAAAAGTTAAGTCAATAGGTTAAGAAAGAAAACGCTCCAATTGTTGATGAAGAGGAAATTAAAGATAAGAAAGAGGAATAGTTTAAGAGATAAAAATAGATTCTGTGAATCATTTCCTTCATCCATTGAAGTATTATAAGAAACATAAGGAAGTTGCTTTGGATGATTGTATGTATTGCTTACTTAAAGAAAATCTGGAAGGTTGCAGTGAGAAGAGATTTTGGTGTGCAATATTTTAATAGTCTTATGGAACTCAAAGCATTTCCATGGATTCATACGGTGAAATTATGCAAAATGGAGTTACTTTATGCACCGTACATGAGATATGGGATTTCATTGCTAGTAAATCAATAGGAGGCTTCAAGAAGTGGACTCCACAGCAACCAACTCTTCGTATTTCAAAGATAGATATTGATCCAGATACAAAAGATTATGTTAGAACGTTGAAGTACCGCAAGCCTCAAACGTTGAAAGTTGTACTGGTTTATCCGATTGAACAAGATTTTCATAAGTGTTTTAGATGGTGGTTTATGATAGAAGAACTAGTGAAGCCCATTGTACTAAAGAGAGGTGAGAATTAGGATACGATTAATGTGTTAGATCCCATGTGGTTGATTAATTATTCTGAGAAAGACATTGAAGTGTTACACTTCAGCAAAATCTTGATACATGATGATAAGGAAGTAGATCAAGCATAACAATAGCAGCATAGTTAATGTGTTCTATCTTTATGAGATCCATTCTTGAAAAATATGGGAGAGTAAGTGGAGAAAGTTAGTAATTGAACAAGATAAAGAGGAAGCTGAGCCCAAGGCATAATGTGAAGGACAACAAAAAGAGCTTTGTGGTCAAAATAGTGATACATGAAAGGTGTAAGACCTACTCAGAAGTCAAAATAGGAGACAGAGCTCAAATCGTTGGAAGATGTTCGGAAGGAATATCATAATAAGTTCTTTAGCCTTGATGATTGATCTGATATTTTGAAGTTTGTGAAGATTTTGAAGACCATGACTAGGCAGCATCCAAGGGGAAGTTTATTAGTGCATAATGTCTATCGCTTAGGTCTTGTAGGTCTTGAATTGTATAGATAGAAGTTATGGAATGTTTTGTAATGTTGAACGTATAAGTGTTATACGCCGTCAAATTTATACGGCTCATAACATATGTGTCGTATATGATATATGACGTATACGCATCAAGGTTCTCTGTAATAGGGATCTTAACATATAAGTCATAATACTTGGTCCAGATAGTACATGTTCTGATATTTTGTCATATTCAAGTTGTACTTCACTGCTGTTAATTAATAGAAAGAAGTTAAAGAGATATCATTGTGTTTTTCACCTTTGATATGGTTTCCGCACATAGCATTTTCTAGTAGATATCATTCTAAACGTTCATTCTGTAAGACCCCGAATCCCGAAAATCCTACAATTGGTAATCACATCCACAATTTCACAAAAATTTAAAACCAAACGATTTGTTTTTATTTAAAACAAGTTCAGAGTAAATAACAGCGGAAAAAGTGTAATTATTTAAAGAAAATCCCAAACATGGGTACAAGTGTCCAAAAATCAAATATAAATATAATATCCGTTTTATTGGAAATCCTCGACCAGAAATGCCTTCAACCTTCCGAGTAGTCCCCAGCACGTCCAAGCGATAACCTCCAATCCTTAACCTGAAAATCAATCTAACATACACACAAAGTCAGCTAGAGCTGAGTGAGTTCAAGTTTTCATAAACGACATTCGTTAAACAATTTAAAATTCCATGAGTATGGAATATAGGGGAAAAGCATGAGTCCATAAAATCCTAAATAGCTTTTCTTAACAAAATCATAAGTAAATAAAACATTAAACATCTTTTCACGCAGCACGGGCCTCCTCACCCCGGGTCTTCCCCGAGTAATATATTTGACCCAGCCGCGGTTTAACAAAACTGTCAAAATCATGCAACACGAGCCTCCTCACCCCGGGTCATCCCCAAGTAATATATTTGACTCGGTCACAATTTAATAAAACAAAATCACGCAACACGAGCCTCCTCACCCCGGGCCATCCCCAAGTAATATATTTGACTCGGTCGCCGTTTAACATACCAAACACATGATACGGGCCTCCTCACCCCGGGTCTTCCCCAAGTAATATATTTGACCCGACCACGGTTTATATAACGGCGGGCCTCCTAACCTTGGGTCTTCCCTAAGTAATATATTTGACCCAGCCGCGTCATAAACATGCAACACGGGCCTCCTCACCCCGAGTCTTCCCCGAGTAATATATTTGACCCGGTCACAGTTTACCATCACATACACATTCACATACACACATACAAACATCTAATTCAAACATTCAACCAACAATATCACCACATACAATCCATAAATAATGGATAATATAGGCATTCAATACTAAGCCTAATAGCAACCTCGAGGCTTAGAGCCAAAGTAAAATGTATAACCTTAAGGGATATATGACCTTAAACGAGTCTAAAATATCCTAAGGCATAAAATATAATTTACACATGTCTTCATAAAGGCACAACCACAAACGAGATCATACAATACCAAACAAACGAATTAAAATCGGTTAAAATCATAATAAGGTGTGTATGCTAGCCCAAAACGTAAAAAGATTAAAAAGGAGCATCATGAACTCATCTGAAACGAGCCAATCAAATAACAATAGGTGTGAGAACTTCAAAGCCAATCCACAGTTTACAAGCCTGTCGGATTGCACACAAAGATTACTAACTAAACGTACCGACTCGCTTATCCTACGAGATGTTCTGACATAATTTGATTGACCTAAAGCCTTGCCATTACCAAATTCAATTACATCAGCCCCCCCCCCCCCGAGGCCATGTATTTACCAAAACCACCCTTAGTTAATCCCGGGGACAAAGGGTTCCCAATTTACCCCCGAAAGTTGTTAACTTTATCGAATACGCGCGTTAACGGGTTGTTTATGCACTTATATACCGACTCAGCCCCGTGTGGACCAAATTTAGTAAAATCACAGCCAAAAATTCCACACAACGCTACACGAGTTGGATGGGTCGGTAATTCGCAAGCACGATGCACAAATTACCAATAAACGCGAATTTGGGTCGTACCGACCCGTTTGAGTAACCGACCACCAATTCAGCCCCAATAACATAAAAATATAGTTTTTCACAGCCAACAAATCATACTGAGCCTACAACATCCGAATTGGTTGTTAATTCCCTCAAACAAAGCGCTAGACGCAACAATTGACAAACTAGACAACCGAAACCTAGTTTTCACCTCATCAACAGTTGACCGATCTAACGAATGCCAAAACTCATGATACTAAAGTATATTACACTAGACATACCTAAGAAGATGACGGCGCATGAACTTCAATTATAACAGCCCCAAAAGATGCGAGAAAGGGCAGCCACCGGTTAAGCCTAAAACGAACTTATCGATCAATAATGAATATAACATGCAGATTTTAGCATGCAAAGATGTATTTTATTACATAGGAAAACCATGGAATTAAATTATTAAAGTTTTACCAGAGTTGCAGAAATATCTTAAGTTTATAAAAATATTTTTATTATATTTTTCTAGTGGACACAAAAATCATAAAAATTCCTCCAACACAGAAAGGTATGTGCAGATATTTCAGTGCACAACAAAATGGTTTTATTTTTATAAAATTCATTACCCAGCCAAATTAAACGATTCCAATTGGGTTTAGTTCCTAACTCAAAATATTAACTTCCAGAAGTGGAAATAACCAATTTAGAGTTGTCGAAAAAGGGTTATGATGTCAGGAAGACAGACCAGAATCCGTCATCCCGCATCAGCTTTGACACTCGATCTTATAAAATCATAAAAAGTATTCAAATCTCGTCCAAAAATTACGTATTATACCTTTCTGGAAACTAGACTCAAAGTAGAACATAATGGAAGGGAGAATAGATCAAAAACAATGGATTATCATCAAGTTAAAGGCCCTACAATAAACGAGTACGAATCTGTCAGAAATTGTTATAATCAAAACTCAACCCTAACAACCAATAAGCGCGTTAATATGATCAATTATGGTGAAAAAGAGTTGTAGACACTTAATACCGACCTGGAATTGAACTTTGGATGGCCGGAGATGGGCTGGTCTTGCACAAAAATCGAGAAGAGAGGGGGAGGGGGCGCCGATCGGCCTAGATGGTTAGGGTTAGGGTTTAGTTTTTTTTTTTTATTTATAAAATATAAAAACAAAATAACATTCTGGCCCCTCCACTTTACTAATCGTTGAACTTGTAAGAAAAGTTAAGTAAAATACGTTTACGAGGGTGGCAAGGAGCTCTCGGAAGAATACCGGGTCAAGCCCGAAAGGTGTACACAACACTACAAGGTTAAACCTTTTGTCGGAAATTTACGGACGTTACACATTTTGTCGGTGGAGCTGCTATTTGTTGATAGTAAGTAAGGTGCGGAACATGTTTGCTCTCTATGTAGGTTTTCAATTTCGCTTGCCGGAATCTGTAACGGTGGTGTTGGATAAGGGATTTATTGTTTGTGATGGTAAATATGACATTGTTGCAGCATATTTAATCAATGAATCCACTTGTTGTTGGTTTGCTCCATCATTAGGATGTATCCTAATTTCTGATTATTATATTAACAATTGCATATGACTAAAATTTAAATCACACGTCGAGGTGATTGATCTTGGCAGTCCAGACAACGATTAACATAAAGATAAGTTAATTTGCTATTATTTTTTATCAGTTAAATTTTACTCTTTGTTACCTCATATTCATGCTCATACATCAGCAGTAGCTATATATATATGTGTGTGTTTACATATAGTATATAATATTTCTTTTCAGGTAGCATTTGTAGTTAACTTTAAATTTTAAATAAATTAGTTGTTCTATTGTTATGTTTCTATAAGAAACTTGAAGATGCAAATTGGTATTTCATATTTAGCAATTAGTTAAAGGGTTTGGATCAAATACAAATTAAATTAGCATGCCAATTGTAAGAATCATGTAGTGTAATTATATAAACAACATAGTGTAATTATAGTGTAGTGGAATTATAGTATCGTGTAACTATACTACTTGTATAAATGATTATACTATTTGTTTCGCATGTTTAGTATAGTTTTTTAGTATATCTAAATTGGATAATTAAGTTGATGTTGATTGGTTTTCATGTTGCATGTTTTGGTCAACGGTAGTGTTACAGATTAATTGTGTGTAACAGAGCTCATACTATATGATGCATGATTTTCTTATTAGTTATTACTATAGAATAATATAATGAATTGATGATGTCAGCATCATAGTTCTTTCCGCAAGTTGATTATTTTGACAATTTTGCAATATTCAAAAGGATTATTACCAAATTAAGTCTGGACGATGGTTATATTAGGTTGAATCAAAGAAGAAAGAAAGAGGAAATGAAGAATTACAGAAGATTAGGGCTACAAGATTTAAAAGAGTTCAATTAGAAATTGATACACCCCTGCTTTCTTTATCTTTTTTTTTTGTACACTATAAAAACACAGGTAACGCGTTAATGCGGCAATTGCAGACGAAGATAGCAGCGCCAGAGCAGTCTTTTACAAGCTGATGAGTGAAATGCTAAACATCAACTGAAAAGACCAGTTCACAAAGAAAGGATGGTACGACCCGTGGATGATACCAACTGAAATTATCTCCATCCAAGACACAAGATATATGCTACAACTTAAAACAAATGGAACAATTTATGTAAAACTCAGCAAAGAAACAGGCTACAATCAAACCATTAACACCAGACACGAACGCAATCATGCTAAAGCATCAACATGAAGAAATACCTTGTTACAACATAAAATTTGTTACACATATACAATTCATCACACAACAAATAACAACATACCTGCAATATGACAACAGATTCGCTAGAATCAAGCAGAAAAATGAAGACGTGGAAGAACAAAAACACTAAGGCTGCAAACAATTTTTGAAGATTAGTAGCCTTATCAATCAACAACAATGCTGCATAAGATTTTGAATATCGGCTAGCTATGAAGTGTTCAAACACACTCTTTTGAAGATGCAAAAACTCTGAGTGAAACCGTACTATTATAGTTGGTTGAAGTAGAAATTAAGTAGTAACCATATTACCTATAAAATGTTCTATATATGCGGAGAATTTTGTAAAAAAAAAATGATACAAGTGTACATAATTATAAAATTATATCAACCCCCTTCCAAACATTTCATACATCAACTACTATTACAAGAACCATTGGTAAGTAACTCAGTCCCGCGTCGCGAAGCGCGGGTAATTATGCCAGTTGAAATTTAAGAACAAAGAGTTAGAAGATACATTGTACAAGGCTCTTGTAGAGATTCAATCCGTGAAATCACAAAGGCCTGAGGTGGAAAAGACCTCAAATGCACCAAAACAAGGAGAGAATGCTCTAACTGTGATTGGTGCTGAGTATGAATCTGAAGATGAGGAGGTGATGGAAGACATTGTTAGTGATGTGGACGTGGATGAAATTGAAGTTATGGGTGATGTTGTGGATGAATCTCCTAAGTCTGATGAGACTGAGATTATGGAGGAAGGGGTGATGGATGAAGAACTAAAGGATATATTTAATAATATTGATAATTTTCCTCCAACTGCTATCACTGAAGAACCTAAGAGTTCTGAGGCAAGAAAGAAAAGAAAGGATAGGGAAAAGCAGTTGTTACAAATGATAATCTAGAAGAGCCCTCGGAAATTCCTGAACCAACATCTGGTGATCAATTTATGTGTGTTGATCCAACATCTTTTAGTGCCAGGGAAATTATAAAGAATAGAATAAGCAAAATGTATGAGCAACACTTTCAGTTCTTTGCTATTACTGATGAAGAGATTGAGGAACAAAGGGTCCTTCTTGAACAGGTATATATTGAAAAATAATTGAGGGATGAAGCTGATATGCTTGGAGAGGAGGAAATACCTCAAGAAATATAGGAATCCTTAATTGATTTAAAAGAGGTGATAAAAGAAAGGCTGAAGATAACGAAAATCTTGACAAGGAAGCTAAACCTGAACCTGGAGAGGTAAAAAAAAGATAACCAAATGGTGATTAAGATAGTGAAAGAATGGCCAGAAAAGATAGTACATTATGCAAGAAAGAAAAGAGGAACAACCGCTTCTGAGCATGTTAAAGATGTGCCTGTAACTGAAGTGCCTTTGGATTATGTACCATTAAGGCAATATAGGCCTAGTGATGACTTTGTGAGTGATCATACTCCAACTGTTTCTACTACTAAAAGACAAAAATCAAGTGCTAAACATATATTTAAAGGGAAAGCACGGTTAGAGAAGTTATTAAAGAAAAAGGATGAAATTTCATCTCAGGAAGAACCACATATATGTGCTTTGAATAACCTAACTGATGATTCCCTTGATGATGATGACATAGAAAATGAACCTGAGACTTAAACAGGACAAACTGAAAGCCCTCATGTCAATATGACTGAGGAGCACATGGTAAATATTTAGAAGAGAATGGATGAACTTAAAACAAAAGATCCAAAAATTCGAAGTCTACAAGATTTTGGGATGAGATTTGATGAAATCAAGGATCTATCAGATGAAGATCTTGATTATTTTTATCCTGAAGAAAAATGAGTTAGAAGAGAAAAGGGCTGTTGAACTCAGAATAAGAAACAGAAAGAGAACTTTTTAAAAAGTTACAATTATGAGCCTGATCATGTGGAAAGAATGACAACTGAAGAACGTGAAAGACACTTTGAAAGTGTCATAAAAAGATATAAAGAGGAAGCTGAAATTGAGGCCAAGAAAAGAGAAAAGGAAGATAAGGAAAAGGCTGATGAAAGAAAGAAGAGTTGAGAAAGTTTTGTGGTAAGAAGGGATTCCTTATTGATAAGGGTTATGATTATGAAAGGGTAAAATGTCAAAGAAGGAAGTTGAGCAAAATTGCAAAAGGTTTCAAGGAGAATCAGAGATGAAGAAAGAGTCACTTTTCAACAGCACAAAGAACCAGTGAAAAGAATATCTCATTTGAAAGCTTCTTCATCAAAACCTTCAGTACCAAAGAAAAGGAAACAAAAGGATGAAAAGTTGTTCTCTAATGACATGGCCAGCATCTTAAGAAGATTGTTGATCAGCAGAGGGGTCTCTGAATCAGAAATTGATAAACTTTCTAGAACCCAAATGAAGAACTTATTTGATATTGAGGTTAGAAAGTACAATCAAGAATTGAAAGAATATAAGATATCTCCACTCAAAAAAACAAAACCTTCCTCTTCCAAACCAGTCAAGGAAAAGAAAAAGGGAGGAGGTGAAAGATACAAATGAAGAAGAGGTAGAAAAAGAAGCTGAAAGCCAAAATCTTCACAACCATGATGAGAGAACTATGATGATGATAAGAAGACTGGCTGATAGAGCAAGAAACTATGATAAACTGATGATGTGTTCAAAAGAGGAAATTGAAAAATTGTATGTTGATGATCTTGATCTGGATGAACAAGTGAATAAAATAAAGCATAATACAGTGAATGATCCAGATGAAATTTAAGCATATATTGACAGAGCTGCACAAAGACCGAGTTTTACAAGAAGATTAACTAGACCACCATCCTCCATGCCTTCAACATCAAGACCTCCTGCTCCAACTACCATAGCATCTATTAGAAGGGAACTAAGTCCAAAAACTAATGAAGATATTCCTAAAGACATGTACTATGACCCTGAAACTGGTGAGCTGAGGATTATCATAAGAAGTGGGAAAGAGAAAGTAATGAAATACAAGGATGTCACACCCTGACTAGCAAATGCAAAAGCGTGAAACGGGAATGTAACAGATACCTCTGGTATCAACCACATTGATTATAAATAAACATCACAAACTAATTTACATTATATTACATTATTTTACTTTTGTTTACAATCTAGGTGGTATAAAAGAAAATCAATTCATTAACTGTCCCACTCCTTACTAGTATATTTGTATCTATTCACATAGCATCGATTGCATTCTAGAATAGGTAGCACATATACACATAGTTATTCTAGTTTCGGTAGAAAAGCACATTAAACGGGTCAACTATATATTGTTGGTGAGTTTCACGAGTTTCAAGAAATCAGTTATGCGTAATCAGAAGTCATAGTTTGTATATACACATGTATGTTTGTATGTATGTTTGTACGTATGTAAGTGATGTAATTATGCTAAGCTGCAGTGGAGCCTTGGCTGCTCATACATGTTGCGTGCCTCCATTTCCCATGCACAATCAACCACTGTGGCTCCCCTCCGCCCACAACATGCCCCAAGTAGCTATGTCTAACACTACATAGCATGTCCGTATAATTATGGTCATGTGAAAACGGCGTTATGTGTGATATGCTACCAGGCCGATTCCATTTGGGTTTGTCAAACCAATAGTACGATTCACAAGCCATCGGCTCGAAGTTAATCACTGAGTGTGTGGGGACTTTTATGTGTTAGCACTTAGATAATTCACATCATCACATGTTTCAGGTATATAGATATAAACAAACATGCTTTTCACCCCGGAAGTTCGTAAAGTAGTTTAGAAAAAGGGGTTATGAAACTCATGGTTTAGCAGGTATTCAGTACGGTATCAGCTCTTCGTCTCACTCGCTATCGTTTAGTCCCTATAATCAATATTATAATAATATTAATATTTTAATATTATTATAATCTCCATACTAAACTGGGCTGTATATCTAGTCTAGGTATAGCTGTCATGTCCAGAACATATCACTAGGCTTAAATTGTGACGTTGTTCAATGTCTAATGTTTAAAACGGAACTTGGCTCAATTTCACCGTTTCACCTGCTGGGCCAAGTTGATCGTTTACGCGTTTAGAAAACAGGTATGACCACATAAACTAGGGTAAATGTGTTAGTTGATAAAATGATTAAATTTATAAGAGAAATCATAGATTAGATGTCTTGATTCGCTACAGGGCTAATTTCCGTCTATTCAGGCTGGTTTGGAGAAAAGCGCGCACAATTCACCCGAATTATCCGGATTTCTCACAAAAAGTTCGCTTTTACTTAATTAACCCAAAAATATGATTTTTGATCACTCTTGATGTTCTGTTATTTCAACATGTTCGTTAATCACAAACCTATCGGTTTTTATTAGAATTGAATTTGTTTAACTTTCAAATTAGCGTTAATCACTAATTGTCTGTTTATCTTTAAATTACGAAACTTTATACACTCATTAATTAAATTATGTATATTTTCAGAAAAATATTTCTAGAATTATTGTTGCTTTAATAATTTATAAAAATTCATTTTATATGCTATTTTTAACCCGTAAAACGTCCGATTATACCAAACGATTTTCCAAAAATCCAATAACTTTACTGAGTGATCCAAATAACTGCCAAAATAACAGATAATGTAACGCCCGTAAATTTCGTTAATCGGCTCGATCGTTTATAAATGTTGGTCAAAAAGCCGGGGTTTCATCTTTCTAATTTAGAGCCTTGTAATACGTTTTAAAAGTCCGTTTGTCCATCCTTTTTTCCCAAAACATCCCCTCTTACGACTTAAAGTATTATACTAGTATGTAACACCCGACATTTTCGTTTATCGGCATGCACGTTGTAGAGTTTGTATATTTATCGGGTTTGAACCGGCTTACTTTGGGGACCTCCTTGTCATACCCATAAGTTGAATTACTTAAGTTTCATTCAAGTGTCACAACTTTCAACTTGGAAGGGCCAGAACGTAACATTTTATATTATAATCAAAAACCAAAACCCTAGCCCTCCTAGAACCTGCGATCGGCAGCAGCAACTCACCCAAACCATCCGATTTTTTTCTTTGCAGCTGTGATTAGGCCGTAAAAATCCAATTCAAGGTTAGTCCAATGTTCTCTCTAGCCTTTTACACCTTAAACCATCCTTATACATCGCGTATTGGTCGTTAAGGTTGAGTTTTGATGATAACAGTTTGCTGACAGATTCATATACGTTTATTGTAGGGTCTGTAACTCGATGAAAATATACTGTTTCTGATTGATTCTTGATTCCATGATATTCTACTTTGAGTCTAGTTTCCAGAAAGGTATAATACGTAATTTTTGGACAAGATTTGAATACTTTTTATGATATTATAAAATTGAGCGTCAAACCTGATGCGGGACGACGGATTCTGGTCTGTCTTCCTGACATCATAACCTTTTTTAGACAAGTCAAAATTGATTGGTTCCATTTCTGGAAGTTAATATTTTGAGTTAGGAACCAAACCCAATTGGAATCGTTTAATTTGGATGGGTAATGAATTTTATAAAAATAAAACCATTTTGTTGCGCAGCTGAAATAGCTGCACATACCTTTCTGTGTTGGAAGAATTTTTATGATTTTTGTGTCCACTAGAAAAATATAATAAAAATATTTTTATAAACTTAAGATATTTATGCAACACCGGTAAAAATTTAATAATTTAATTCTATGTTTTTCCTAAGTAATAAAATACATCTTTGCATGCTAAAATCTGCATGTTATATTCGTATTGATCGATAAGTTTGTTTTAGGCTTAACCGGTGGCTGCCCTTTCTCGCATCTTTCGGGGCTGTTCTAATTGAAGTTCGTTCTCCGTCAACTTCCTAGGTATGTCACTTACAACATAATAAAATTTCTTGGCCAATGGAGGTGTTTAGGTCGGTCAATCGATTTTAGTTCGAAAACTAGGGTTTATCGGGTGTAGAATTGTAAATTGTTGAGTTTGATGCGTTAATCGGTTGGATGACCAACCGAATCAGTTTTCATGGCCCTAGTGGAGTCTAAGGGCTGTGGGAAAATTATATTTTTGATACTCGGGGCTGTTTTAGTTGGTGATTGGTCAATCGAGTCGGTGGTGCGCGAATTTTCGTTTAAATGTTAAATTGAAAGTTGTAAAAAGGAACCGTCAACCCTATCAACTCGGGTGACATAATTATGATGTAAGAAAAGGTTAAGATGGGAATTTAGTCCATTTGGGGCTGATTCGTTTGACAATTGGTTTTAAGATTTATTACGCGCGTATTCGACTCGATTTGATTACCGGCGGGTGAGTTTGTGCATCATGGTTAGCCCCGGCCATAATCGTAGGATGGATTTGGTTAGTTGAAGGGTTTTAGGGCTGAGGTAAAGTAATTGGGTTTGGGTTGGGCCTCGGCCCAAGTTGTTGGGCCTGGGGCCAAGTGTTGGGCCTTGGGCCAAGTTGTTGGGCGTTGGGCCAAGTTGATGGGCCTTGGGCCAAGTTGTTGGGCCTTGGGCCAAAGTATTGGGCCTTGGGCCAAGTAGTTAGGCCTTGGGCAAAGTGGTTGGGCCTTGGGCCAAGTTGTTGGGCCTTGGGCCTAAGTGTTGTGCTTGGGCGGCCCATTAAGCAAGTGTGTCCTTGGGTTTAGTTTAATAACGCGTTGTGTATAATTTACAGGCCCTTGTTTGTGATTGTGCACTTAGGGATTTCCTAGCTCGTTGCAGGTGTTCGATTGATTCAGGTGAGTTCATGATGCCTTTTTTACTCTTTTACGTTTTGGGCTAGCATACACACCGTGTAACATCCCGAAATTTCCAAAATGATATTAATTATATTACTTATAATAGAGGGAAAGTTTACTCGGGTTGTCGGGAAATAAATATATATAGAGTAGGAGTTGGTATGGGTCGGGCTAGCGTTGGGTAGTGGATATGGGTTTTGGACTTAGATTAATGGAGATGGGTTAAATGAGAATAGGCCTTAGGTCCATGGGATTTAAGGGATATAAATATCCCCTAAAACCCCACACCATCATTCTTTCCATCTATTTTCTAACACACTCCAAAACACACACACCACACACCACCAACACCGCCGGCCGGCCGAGGAGAGGAACGGACAGATCCGAGAGAGAGTGAGGGCTAGTTGTGATTAACAAGTTGAACAAGATCCAAACAAGCTCAAAAAGGTATGATTTTTGATCTTTGAAGTTTAAAGATCCAAGCTTTTTAGTGTATAAACGACCGGAAACGGTTGGGGAACGTAGTGGGTGATGTCGAACCATAGCAAGGGTGTTAAAATGGCTCGAAATGCTGGTCAAAAACTTAAACAGCGGCTGATCTGGGCAACTTCGCCTGCATCTGGGCAACTTCGCCTTAAAAGCGATAACTTCGCCTGAGGCCAAGTTCGCCTAATTGATAACTTCGCTTACGGCTAAGTTCGCCTGATGACAACTTCGCCTAGAGCTAAGTTCGCCTGAGGCTTAACTTCGCCTAAAGCCAAGTTTGCCTGATGATAACTTCGCCTGAAGCTAAGTTCGCCTAAGGTTTAACTTCGCCTAAAGCCAAGTTCGATTAGGAAATAAATTAAAAACCTAATGAAAGATGTGTTAAGACAGTTAATGGAAATAAAATTTTTCCAAGCTGACCTGGCAGCTCGACCCCAGCCAGGGGCTCTGCCCCTTGGACCCTGCTAGGGACTGCCGCCCCTAGACCCCGCTGCCAGGGGCGCTGCCCCCGGACCCCCGTTCGTTGTGGGTCATATAAAGATAGAAATACATTATGAGAAGTGATAGTTAATTGATACGTATACTTGTTATACAGTCAGCCGTGCACAACTGAAGAAAGGGATTACGATTAACGGTGAACGTAACCGTGTTCAGGTGAGTTTCTAGCCCCATTCCTTGTTATGTTTTCGGGGCTGTGTGCATACTCGATGTGTTGTTAATACATTTATCCTAAGTGATAAGTGTATGCCATATGTGATATATGTGATGGATATGAATGATTACTTGTCGGTACGCGAACGATCTTCGGATATTGCGCGTACTGTCAGGTTAAAAATAAAGATACGAATATCATATATCGAAGATGTATGAACATTACAAATGAATACTTGTCGGGGCGTGAACGATCTTCGGATATTGCACGTATCGACAAGGGGTATGGTTGTTAAATGAATGATGTAAAGAACGCCTAGAGTGTCCTTATGCTATAATGTAATTATTGTATATGTGAAGTATGTGTATACAGGTACACGAATGGTATGTGAGTCCTACGTTCGACTTAGTAAGTTAGGGTGGCGAATCCCTCTAACTCCTGTTGGACATAGACTTGGCAGGTGATGGCGTAGTTAAGGACTGCGAGCCTTATACGTGATGTAGATAATAGATGTAAGCATAGGAAAGGACTGTGAACCTTATACGTGCTGATTTTGTAGCATAGGGGAGGACTGCGAACCTCGTACGTGCTATGAATTAGGTTGCAACATAGGGAAGGACTGCGAACCTTGTACGTGTTGTGGATGTATGTCAGCATAGGAAAGGACTGTGAACCTTATACGTGCTGATTTTGTAGCATAGGGGAGGACTGCGAACCTCGTACGTGCTATGAATTAGGTTGCAACATAGGGAAGGACTGCGAACCTTGTACGTGTTGTGGATGTATGTCAGCATAGGACAGGACTGTGAACCTTATACGTGCTGATTTTGTAGCATAGGGGAGGACTGCGAACCTCGTACGTGCTATGAATTAGGTTGCAACATAGGGAAGGACTGTGAACCTTGTACGTGTTGTGGATGTATTATGGTATAGGGAAGGACCGCGAACCTTGTACGTACCATAAATGGTGAACTTAGGTAAGGACTGCAAACCTTGTACGTGTTCACAACCTTGAGTACGGGTATAGACGGCGGACTATGAACGTACTCTCGGTAGACTGAGGTTAGTGATTGTAGATATGTATGTATGTATGGTAGCAAGTATGTACGTAGAACAGAAGGGTAACTAATGATGTATGGATATGTATCTACGGATAAGTATGTATGTGTATGTATTGTATGGCGTTCGATTAACTAGAACTCACTCAGCGTAGCTGACTTTAGTATGCACGCAGGTGAGCTGATTACAGAACTAGCATGAGGATGACGCATGGCATGGATTGAACGGCTGGCATCTGAAGAAAGAAGTAAAGATGTTTTAAATATAAAGTTTTGTGTTATGGTATCAAAGAAAAGATTTAATGTTTTGTAACAAATGATTGATGTTTTATATTCCGCGAAAAGTTTTAATAAACTCTGATTTGAAGAACTGTGTTTATGAGTAAATCCGACGCTAATTTTAAATGATTTTACTCGTTACAATGATTTGAATAGTTTTACATGGTCTCACTCGTGATGGTGCATTTTGAAAGCTATATTTGAATTATTTTATATGCCTTAGGATATTTTAGATTCGTTCATGGTCTTGTGTCCTTAAGGTTACATACACTATTGATGGTCTAGACTCAAGGACGTTAGTAGACTTGGTAGTAATTGAATATGAGTAGACCTATCTTCTTAGTTCCCGTATGGGATGATATATATATATATATATATATATATATATATATATATATATATATATATATATGTAGGAATATATATGTATGTATATATGGAGGTATGTATGTACGTATGAGGATGTGTTACCTTATAGCCTATGATTGTGTAATGATATTTAGTTCCTCGTGACTAAGAATGATGTATGTAGGCTTATTGATGTGTGTGTGCATGGTGATTCACGGCCGGGTCAAATATATTACTCGGGTTGTACCCATGGTGGAGAGGCCCGTGTGATGTGATCATCATTTTGGCGAGTCAAATATATGACATGGGTTTTAAAATCCCGTGGTGAAGAGGCCCGTTGATGTTGAGCCGTGATCGGGTCAAATATATTACTTGGGGAAGACCCGGGGTGAGGAGGCCCGTATCACCTGCTTGGATGTATGAGCCGGGATCGAGTCAAATATATTACTCGGGTTGTACCCGTGGTGGAGAGGCCCGTATCTCGTGCTTGGATGTATAAGATGTGACCAGTCAAATATATTACTCGGGTTTGACTCGTGGTGGAGAGGCTCGTGTCACATGCTTAGGCCTTACCGCGTCCGGGTCAAATATATTACTCGAGTCTTGACTCGTGGTGGAGAGGCCCGTGTACGTGTGTTCGACGATGATTGTATTACTTGGTGAATTATATATAATTTATTTTATTTATACCTTCTCTATTGTTTATAACTATAGCTTTGAAATAAAGTATGAATTATTGTTTATGAAAACTTGAACTCACTCAGCTCAAGCTGACTTTGTGTGTATGTTAGATTGACTTTCAGGTTGAGGATTAGAGATTTCCGCTTGGACGTGCTAGAGACTACTCGGACGGTTGAAGGCACATCTAGTCGAAGAATTAATAACGCAAACTGTTTCTTTTAAGTTATTACCATAAGTATTTAAAGTTTGATTTTGGACACCTGTACCCGTGTTTTGAGATTTTTAATACTTAAATTTTTCCGCTGTTATTTACTCTAAACTTGTTTTAAATACAAAGAATCGTTTGGTTTTAAATTTTTGTGAATTTGTGGATGTGATTACCAACTGTAGGATTCCCGGGATTCGGGGTCTTACATATAAAATTTCCAGAACCTAACAATCTTGCCAAGTTACCTTTTTGAGCAAAAAAAACAACCATAAAAACTCGAATAAACGCGAATCCAGAAAACATAGCTAGGGTTTTCCAAATAACCCCAAATTTTATATGTGATCATATTATGCCAATACTGAATTCTCCAAAATATTTTATAATTTTTCAAGTAGTTTAAGTATTTTTCCCAAATAAACGTCCCTAAAAAGTATTAAATTCGCCAAATATTTTCGGATGGTCGAAAAATTACCAAATTTGGACAGGGACACATTCATAAGGTACTGATGTGCTTGCAATTTTCACATGCTAACGACAAGCATGTCACCATCTAATCCTAAACAGCCCCTAAACGAGTAATTCGGTAATACCTTTGCGGTTTTCGTTTGTTTCAACTCTTTTCCTCAATTTTCCAGGTCCTATGTCATCTAAGTAATGTAACTACAGGTCCTATATCACAAAACCAAGCACATATCATCAAAAGATCAGCCTTGAAACATAGGGTTTCATTTAGGGTTTCAAACAGAACTTTTGAACCGTAAAAATGCGATTTAAACCCACGAATCCGTGTTTATGGCCAACAACTTATCAAATCAGATTCCTAACCATGTGTATGATCAAAATATGTTTTTGGACCATTTTTAGGGTTTTTGCATGATTAGAAGTAATTTTTGGTAATCAAACCATGTTTCTATGTAATTAAACATGTTTAAACAAATTAAAAATTGATCAAAATGATGAGTTCACCTAGGGTTTTGCTGGAAATCTTATGAGCAGAGCCTAAGCAGCTGCAAAGTCTGATATTTTTTGGAAAATAACTTGTTTATGAAACTAAATTTGTTTATATAATAAAAGGGTGTTTGGTCCTCTTTGGCGGCCGGCCCTTAATGGGCTCTCTTTGGGCCCAATTTTGCCCCATTACTCTTGTTTTGCATGCCCAAACGTGAAATACTTAGTCCAAGTTTATTTCGGGTTCGGTTTTTGATGAGAAAAACGTAGCGAGTGCGATAAACAGCGCGAAAACGAGCATTATTCTGCTAATTTCTTAAAGCATCCCAAGTAAGTGTTTTATAAGTCTTTTTCAGCTTAACGGATGATATAATGCTTGTTTCATAACTATCTTTCGTGTTTAAAGTCATAGTGGGTAGTTAAACGAGTATGTTTTCGTTTAACTGTTTTGCTATTGTATAAAGGCCATAATATCAATATGTTAGCTTATATTAAACGTATATCACATATAAATGGCCCCCCGGGATATCCGGATTATAAACAGACTCGTTTAGTTATTCGTTTGTTCGATACGCAATAAGCGGTTAATCGTTTATTCGGTAAATACATACTAAAGTGTACCTAGTTTTTTCATGAATATCACAAAGGATGACTTCAGAAATTTTTTAGTTGAGTAGCTATCCAAGCTTGATAAATTTTAGCGTTGTATGATTATGTGCACAGATACAAACTGTAAAGAGCTCAAAAGAATGATCTATCCAAGTATTTAAAAGACCAGTTCAGAAAAGGGATTTCCCTTTATTAAAAGAAAACCAAGAATGGAGCCTACTGAAGCTGAAAATAAAATAAGATATCAAAGAGCTCTTAAGAATAGGGATTCCAAATTACCTCCTAGTAATCAAAGATGGGCAATTACAGAAGCAATCAGCATGAGAAAAGAAATGTTGGGACGAAATGCTGAAGTAAGGAAGAATGAAAGAATCACTAAACTTAGATATGAAGAATTATCAGGAAGCTTCCTACTTATGGGCTCAATTAGATATCTTTTGGATGTCATCAAATTTAATTATGATTTACAGTTCTTACACATAGTTGAGTTGTGGGACATTGCTAAATGGGACTTGCCTGAAGATCACAAAATTTATACTAAACTCAGCATGTTTTAGCAAAGAGCTGCTGTTGTAAGATAAGAAAAGATTGACAAGAGAAATCAAGAATTCACAAGGCAAAAAGCAAGAGACAACTGTTAATGATTTCTTTAGTTTCTTGTAATTTTATTTTTGATGTAATTTTTGTTTTATTTTGATATGTAATTCCTTTCTTGGCGGAATTAAACTTGTAATCATTTCCTTTTTAAGTAATGTAAATTGCTGCTTTCAAGGATTTGATGTGTATTTTTGTCAAGTGTATGCAATCCATATATGTTTTGGTGCATCTGAGTTTGTTTCCATGAAGGGGGAGATTGTTGGGTCAAAAGGAATGATTGAAATCTTCTCAGCCTTCCCAGATTCGTCTAAGTCTAGAACTCAAGCAAGCTCAGGCACTTCAACCAAGGAAAGTACTTCCTCGAGCATGGTATCCTATTCGAGCAGGATATTACATTAGAAATCTTCTAATTGTTAGCTTCGAGCAAGCTGCAGTTTGTCGAGCAAGCTTGTTCTTGTATCAAGTAAGGTTTACTACCGAGCAAACCCTTGATAATACTTAGATTAAACTGAGTTCACGAGCAACTTAGTGGGTCGAGCAAGGTATTCAATAATGATGAATCTTAAGTATGCTGGTAGGGAGTTTATGGAAATTTATCTAAGTGTTACTCCCAGCATGATTTGACCTCGAGCATGTCTACAGTACCCGAGTATACTTAGAATGTTCAAATAAATCAAAGTAAAGGCTGAAGAGATTCGAGCAAGAACTTGTTTGCTCGTAGGAGCTGT
Organism: Bidens hawaiensis; assembly: GCF_021521415.1. Lineage (NCBI taxonomy): Eukaryota > Viridiplantae > Streptophyta > Magnoliopsida > Asterales > Asteraceae > Bidens > Bidens hawaiensis. The sequence continues at coordinate 300,033 of NW_027494085.1, forward strand.
CCGAGCAAAGTTTGGTTTGCTCGTGAAGATTGAAGCTTGCTTGAGAGGAATGTTTTCACTCCGAAAATATTATACCTATGGACCTGCTTGAAGTAATGCTCTGAGCATACTCAAGGATTACAGGGTCAAAGGAGCTCTACTCGTCAATGAATATGTCCACTCGAAGACATGTTTTACACTTGTAATAATTTCGTTTAGTATTTGTAATGATTAGAGTTTCTAGAAGAAATGCCAGGTGTGCCTATAAAAAGAATGATTAGGTCACATTGATGCGACACCTCTTTGAACATTTTAGATAGCCGCACCTGACAACTTTATTACATTCCAACATTCCTCCTAAAGCCCTAAGGGTATGTTTGGTATGAGGTAATCGAATTAATAAGAGAATGGAATAATCAGGGTAATGGAATTGACAAATGAATGAAATAAATTATTACCATTCCACTGTCTTGTTTAGTTACCATATATGAATGAAATTAATCACCACTTTATATTATTTTTTTAAATAGTAAACTACACACACAAACTATTTTCATCTATTAATAGAGGAAATAGCAAAACAATAATATAATAATATAAATATAATATATTTATAATTATAACTATAATTGTAACAATCATTGTTATATTATAATAAAAAATAGCATCAATAACAAAATAATAGTTATAATAATGATAATAATTATTTTGTTATAGAAAAAATAATATTGTTAATAAAATAATAATTTTAATATTAATTATTATTATTGTTATTATTATTATTATTATAGATAAAATTTTTTCATTTCATTCCTTGAAAGAATGAAAAAAAAACACCTTATCTCAAGTAATGAAAAAATCTATAATTGAAAGGAATTATATTCATTTGGAATGATCCATTTCAATAATTGTAACAATAATTGTTATATAATAATAAAAAATAGCATCACTAACAAAATAATAATTATAATAATGATAATAATATATTGTAATAGAAAAATAATATTGATAATAAGATAATAATTATAATATTAATTATATATATATATGTGGGGGGGGTGTGTGCGCGCGCATGTGTGTTATATAAATTTTAATGAATTGTAAACGTCTGATAATCTAGCATTATTATTATTATAAGGTATCACATTGTTAATTTTATTAAAAGAGCTCAATATACAAAGATAAATAGAGAAAAGTAACAATCTAAAACATAATTCTAAGTTATGCAACATATTTCTAACTTATACCATGAAACAAAAAAGACATTTTAGTTAAAACTCCACCATCTAATAAAGTTAAATGTTGTAAACCATGAAACGTAAACATGTAGATGTTGTAACATAAGTTGTGTGTTATAAAAACTATTCTTATTGAAATTATAAAACATTTAAGTACACAACATAAAAATACAAAAAATATGAATATAACAATGATATATAATTATAATTTTTATTAAATCGAGCGTTTAATAAAGCAACAATATAATCCAAACCTTGTGACTTAAACCACCATTTCAATCCAAACGTTCATAATTAATTTCCCAAAATTCAAAAAAAAACAACAACAAAGTCTCAACATTTAAAGAAGTAACTATGAAAACAGTTAATTATCTTTATTACTCAATAAATGATTATTATAATAATTTATTTTGAAACTTTCTTCAACTTAGGAGTTAATACTTAAAATTAATGTTCAAATTAACATGTGGAAATTATATAAATAGAAAATTGATGAGTTGGAAACCTATGTGGGCATGCTAGTTGAATGTCATGTAGAAACCTTGTATTGCTTTAATAGTATAGTAAGATAGTAAGATTATTATACGGTATCACATTGTTGTTTTTATTAAAAGAGCCCAACATACAAAGATAAATAGAGAAAAGTAACAATCTAAAACATAATTCTAAGTTAAGCAACATATTTCTAACTTATACCATGAAACAAAAAAGACATTTTAGTTAAAACTCCACCATCTAATAAAGTTAAATATTGTAAACTATGAATCGTAAACATGAAGATGTTGTAACATTAGTTGTGTGTTATAAAAACTATTTTTATTGAAATTATAAAACATTTAAGTATACAACATAAAAATGCTAAAAATATGAATATAACAATGAGATATAATTATAATGTTTATTAAACCGTGCGTTTAATAAGGAACAATATAATCCAAATCTCGTGACTTAAACCACCATTTTAATCCAAATGTTCATAAATAATTTCCCAAAATCCAAAAAAAAAACCAACAAAATCTCAAAAAAGAAAGTAACAATGAAAACAGTTAATTGTCTTTATTTCTCAATAAATGATGATTATAACAATTTATTTTGAAACTTTCTTTAACTTATGAGTTAATGTTTAAAATTAATGTACAAATTAAGATGTGGAAATTATATAAATGGAAAATTGATGAGTTGGAAGCCTATCTGGACATGCTAGTTGAATGTCATGTGGAAACCTTGCATTGCTTTAATAGTATAGTAAGATAAGATAAGATGACAACCAAACATGCTTAATTCAATTCATTTGGAATGATCCATTTCATTCCAACCTCCATTACTTTATTCCAAACACTACCTAATTTTCTGTGTATCTAAATCAATACTGATATTAATGATAACGGGAATCTTTTGGGTTTAATTTGCTCTTTAATCACTTACTAATTTTAGCAACTTACTGTTTGTGGTTGATCGCCGGCCACATTCTAGGGGGTTTTAATACTTTGTGTTTTGTGTGTTCTTGTCTGATTTATATTTTTATCACGAAATCCAATCCTGGCATACTAAATTCTAATTAATCTCAAGAATTTGTAAGGTATCATAAGCGCAATTAGAAAACAGTTTATTATTGTTCTAATAGTCTTAACATTAAATTTGCCACCAAAACTCATGATAGGTATTTGCTGAATATCTTGTAATGAAAAGTATAGAACTAGACTCAACTTATCATGTGTTAATTAGAATATTAAGATTAGTAGACTTAAATATCATTTATATATGATTACCGATTTTAGCCAGCTATTTTTTGAATTATGGATAGTCTTGTTGCTAATGCCTAATCTAATGGCATATATCTGTAGTGAGACTTCTCCTTGAAAAACTTAAAGCTAGAAGTAATACTTGTATTTTGTCCATAGACCATAGAATTATCCTCTTTTAGGTTTTAGCGGTAGTGAGTTTAATAACATCTTATTTTCTTGTACATATGTTTTTTTCTTTTTCTTTTTTTGTTTTTTTTTTGTACATATGTTGTTGATCAATCCACTCATTTTCCTTTGCTACTTCTGAGTGTTATAGTTGATTTTTAAGGTAACAAATTGTACTAGTGGAAAATTTATTATGTAATGCATTGGAAAAGTGTACTCATTTCCATATGTAAACCATTAATTTTATGGGTCATAATATTGCACATTATGATGTACTCAAAGATACCATTTCACCTTTAGTTAGAATTTAGAAGGAATGCATACATCTTAGGAGTTATTTTGATTATTTCACATAAAATATATTAGTCTTATGAAAAACTAAATCTATAATAACTTTAGTGATAGCATTTATTTAGATGAGTTATTGATGATCATAAGAGACATTTTATTTGACTCGTCCTATTTGTCATGCTCTAATTTTCAATAGTATGATTGTTATTAGAAAGAACGGGAGGATTGTCATATCATTGAAGGATAATCAAAAACGAGAAAAGCTAAATGTTATTGAAACCTTTTGTAACGCAAAATTAATGTTGTGTTTTGAGATTATAGTGGATGTTTTGGATGAGATACTTAAATATGAAAGGAAGTTATAGTGAGTAATGCTAAGAAATATTAAAGTAAGACAAATTAAAATTTGTGATCATTAGATTAATTAAAGATCATTAATGTGAGGATCATTAGATTTTATTGAAGACGTGATGTGTCTATTATTAGCATCAAACTAATAGACTATACTTAAAATTTATACTTAGACAAAAAATAAATCTCCTTTGGGTAGAATTAAAATTTATTTAAGTATGTATGCAACACAACTGTAACGTGTCACCTTTGGGCAGAAGTGAGACAATTATTTTAATTAAGAACGGGTTAGTTTTGCTAGATAAAGATGTAATACATCACCTTTGAGCAGAAGGAGATATTTGTATTATGCAAAACTAACAAAAACTTTTAGTTAGATAGAATGATAAGGTAGATGTAACACATCACCCTTGGGTAGAAGTGATACATCAAAATTTCATTCAAGTTAAGCCTTTTTAGTTTTGTTAAATTTTATAATGTTTAAGTATTTACAAAACTATTTAGTTAATAGCAAATTATCTGTTCTAGAAAAGTCAGTTTACGAGATTGAAATCCAGAAAAAAATAGTTTCCGGTAAATTAAGTGTTTCTGGGTTTTATTAGTTTTCGGATTTTAGTGGGTTTTCAAGAATTTTTATGATTCCAAGAAATTAGAGTTTTCGGGTTTGTGGAGTTTCTGGGAACAATGAGTTTCCATAATTTAGTTTCCGGTATTTTAGTTCTCAATAATTAGTGAGTTTTCGGGTTTATGGGTTATGAACCTGATGTGATCTGAATTATATATAGATGTTTCCTACACTTTGAGTACTTTTGAGTTAGGTTTATTGAATATTACTCCTATTTAACTCATATTTAAAGTTTTAAGGTCTCAAGTGATAATGATAACGAACTGAAAAAAAGGTATTTAAATTGTATACAGACAAGTGTGTATTGTATGAATCAATCTTGTTAAAAAATGAAATTATTTAAAAGCTATTGTAACTAGAGGATTTCTTGATAACTAAATATTAATAATTAAATAATAATAATAATAATAATAATAATAATAACAATAGTATGCTTTCATGTGCACATGTACCGTGTCACATTCTTGTGATTGGTTATTATTTATTTAATTAGTATTATTTCTTTATGCAGGTTACAAATAAAAGACCATGTGAATTATTGTCAAATTTAAACAAACCCTTAAGCCCAACAAAACAAGATAAATTATGGGCCATGCGATAGTGATTAATGGGCTGTAAACCTATGATTTAAGGAGTCGGTTGTTTACTGTTATAAGAGGAGAGACGAGAGACAGATTAAAGAGGAGGCAGCCGTGAAAGCAAGAAGAGAAAGAGAAAAGAAAAAGTCTTTGGTTCGACCAAATAGCGTACGGGTTCAACACCTATTCATCTAAGCATCCTCATTATTTGGTTTGAATTTATTAATTTCGTCATGAATTTATTGTTTGAACCTATTTATGTTCTTTTGGTCTTGAGTATGGTTGTTGGCTAAACCCTTAGACCGCCTAAGCTTATGATGAACCATTGATTGACGTTTTATTTTATTTGGAATTTGCTTTTCGTTATGGGTTTATGAATCAGTAAAGAGTTTAATATTATTTATTTGATGCATATGAGTACTTGGTTTTATTTGATGAATTTTATTGTTTCACGGAGTCTTTGGTGATTGCCTATCATATAATAGGATTCTATTAGGTCATTTACTATGTGTTCTTGACTAGTTTGTGATTGATTTATAGTAAGATCATAGAAACAATATTATTAATCAAATAAATAAAAGTGCGCTGCTAACTAAAAAGCTGTAAGGTGACAGGTTATTTGATAGGTCTTGGTTGATTAAGATTGCTAGTTCTAGTTCTTTGTAAGGAGTCCATCTATGTTTGATTTTTCAACTTTGTCTATTAATGTCGAATGAATTTATTAAACTGCCTTTGATTTCTGCGCTGTAAGGTAGGATTTCGTATAAAGGTACTTGTTCATAATTAATTAGATAACCGTAAGGAAGTTTAATATTAAAACCGGTGTTTTTAAGAATTTACTAGAAATCCATAGGTGTCTTCTTGAGAAGGGTCAGGGGTACTGTTCAGGTTTTCTTTTAAATGATTATTTTATGATCCCGGTTTCATAACAAAGCATTTTTCCAATTAATTGATAACTAAACTTTGGGGATTCTAGCCTAGGTGGTTTTTCATCGTCATCTATTTTCAAATCACTTTAATTGTCTTTTATTTATTTTATTTGTTTTTCTTAATTAGCCTAAAATTAGTTTTTACCAAACCCCCCTTTAATAATAATAATAATAATAATAATAATAATAATAATAATAAAATAGTCGTGTCAGTCAGTCGAGTCTAATTAGTTAATTTACGTAATTTAAAGAGTCTCGTGGGTTCGATATCCGGACTTACTTAGCTGTACTAGAGTCGACCGGTTCACTTGCTGGTTAGTAGTTTTAGTCGAGTTAAGAGTCTAGATTTATTACTTAGTGTCTAGATTAGCGTAATTTTAGTTAATAAATTTATAACTACTTTTAGCACATCAGAACCGCAAACCATTTTAGAAAAAAACCAGCAAACTCTTAGAATAGCTGAGAATTATACCCGTAAACTGTTTTATCCAAAATAAGGTTTTGCTTCGAAATTTTAAGAGATATAAATATTTTTCAAAATTTTATGTGTGGATTTTATCTTCTAATTTAGATCGAAATCAATTAATAAATTTAGATTATTCAAACTTTGGGATAAAGTTACATAATTTTAGGAAAACATAATAATCAATATCTTTTCACCAACTAAACAAACTTTTCACCAAAACTATGATGAACATCATGAACAATTCTAAGAACCCTAATGAATTATTCATGACTAGTTTATCAAATTTTCCGGAATCGAAACCTTGAGTATGATTTTAACAGATTTCGAAGACATTGAGTTTATTAAATATGAATATAGCAATTTTAACAGTTTGACAGTTTTTTTAAAAAATAAACTATTTTCGATATTAAAACTGGTTTCAAATCAATGAAAACCGAAAACATAATTAGGGTTTATCAAATTTAGTCCATGTCTTCTGATTTTAATTCCAGATTTATGGAAAACATGAATAATGGATTAATCAGCATCGCTCCAATACCACATGTTGATCAGTTCTTCATGTAACCACTAGAAAACATAATAAGTATTAAACCTATGGACCTGTTACAGCAGGGAGAGTAGTAACCGTAGCAGAGAAGGATCTAGACGACATGGTTGTCAGCTTGGTCAAGTTCCCCTTTATGATGCATAGTTAAGGATGGGGATTAGGGTTCTTGAGAGGAACCCGGTTTTAGGAGAGAGAAGGCACACAAAATTGTTATGTGCGACTAGGTTATGATGTTGATCTTTATCTTTCTTTATATACACGCAAGGGGAAACCCTTTATTAGTTAATTAAGGGTAATATGGCCCATTAACAATTACCAAACTAACATATAATAATGTATAATTAATATTTTGATCTAATATTATATAAATGATCGCCATACAAATACTATATTTATTCTTACATTTTGTGGCTACATGTTCATACCCATCTACAACTACTCTAAGAAAAAAATCTACTCTCATGTAAGGTTTTGAACCCTTCACTCTCAAGGCAAAAGCAAAGCCCCGATTAGAGCTGGAATGGCTATTATCATTCTTTTTAAAGCATGATTACTTACCAAAAGGAGGTACTTAATACTTGTAAGCATAAATACAACTCTAATGCTTGTTCCAAAACAATCTTTATCAGCATATAAACATACAAGATAAAAGAACCCACACATGAAAATAAGTCCCATGGTACATGATAACACAGGAAGATAATGCTTCACAATGTTAACTAATACAGTTTAAAACATTAAATGCCCATCATCAGCCATCATAACACGTAATATAACATATGAACATAACTTGCTTGATTTAGATCGGGAAAATCGTGTGGTTTTATGAAACCATATGCTATGGCTCGAATCCGTAGTCAATCCTATTTTTGATAGGGATAGTTGACAACGGAATCCGATTTTTCAGATTCTTTTCATATCCGCAATAGTGCGAAAGAAGGCCCGACCCCAAGTTGTTCAAGAATAGTGTCGTTGAGTTTCCCGAACCTTTGACTTAGGTTTAGTCAGTTCTATTTCTCGAAGGGGGTGGGTAGGGAAGGGAAATAACTCAGCAGTAGAGTGTCACCTTATCTAAATATATTAAATAACTTTTTTTTCTTATTATTATATTTATCTATATTTTATTTATCTATTTTAGAATTGTTTATATTGTTAAAACAAATCTTTCTTTTGTTTTACTCTTTATCGTATTGGATTGACCCAAATTTAGCAATGCAAGAAAATAAAGTTTTTGCAGGAAAATATTATTGTTGAAAATAAAAGGCGAATTCCTCTATTTGATGTCGACTCACCCACACTTCCATTCGTTGTAGCGGGGGCTAACTGCTTGCTGGCTAGGAGCTGTATGAGCGGTAACATTCAAGTACGGCTCCATGGGAAGGACGGTGGACAGAAATGGCCTTGTTGTACCTCACTCTCGTCTTTAATGGAGTCTGCTATTTCTTTTTTGGGAGCGTATGCCAATATGATATTAATGAGGTGCGGGGTTTGCATCTTACATTCGTTGGGCTTCCCTCTTTGTGAGTCTGTGTCCCGGAGTTTTTGCGCAATAACCCCTCCGGCGGAATACTAGTGGGAGGTGGTCCCGCAGAGCTTTCGGAAAAGGGAAGCCTAGTGTGTAAGCACAACAATGAACCACGATGAACTCCCAGACTACCTATCTAACATTAGTGGGGAGATCCTTAATCGTGATGACCCTGTCACTCTTTTACGGACTGATAAATATGTGTGTGTATATATATATATAATTTTTTTTAGAATCCATTCATTTCAATTAGATATGAAAAAAAAAACACGGTTAAACCAAACTGGCACTTAACCGACCAACACCGATCAAGAAACCGATAACAACCCGGTCATGGAACCTGTTTGTACTCAACCTGGTTTTGACCCTTTTCTTTCCTAATCCAACCGCTTTTTTACTTTGAAACCGGTTTATCCACCTCTAAATTCAACATTAGTTAATTTTAGTCATAACATTAAATTGAACTAAGGGGTGTTTGGAATTCCTTAATTTTGCCTCCTTGTAACTTATAAAAAAGTTAAAAAAAGTGTTTAGAATTGCTTAATATATGAGTGAAAAAGTTATATAAGTCATAAGGGTGTGACTTATGACTTTTCCATAAGTCATAAGAGGTAAAAATAAGAAATCCCAAACACCCCCTAAGGTGACACCTTTTAAATTTATGGGTCCTAACACGAATCATTTTCATTCAAACCCGTTTCAACTGCAACAACAGAGTATCATCCCATGGCCGGCTCTTAGAACGGATAAAAATTTTTAGGCCGAATGCGAAAAAATTTTTGGACCTTAAGTAAAAAGAAGTATTTTGTTGGGTTTAAACAATATAATTTTTAAATGGCCTTATTTGGTTATCATTTAGGTTGTGTAGATAGAATTTTTTTTTTTTTTTAATAAAATTAGGGTTAAAATGTCTCAGTAAGTTTAGAGCCCACAACCTTTTGGTTGAAAGTCACACCCCTTTGCTACTAAACCAAGCTAGTGGTTGTGTAATTAAGCGTATACATTATATACACATTGTTTTTCATATATATATATATATATATATAGGGGAGAGTTAACATACAAATGAAATTAACGTGCTAAACATGAGAATCAAGTAGAGTAATTATGTAATTACTCTATCGAGTAATTACATAATTACTCTACTTGATTCTCATGTTTAGCACGTTAATTTCATTTGTATTTGATCCAAACACTATATATATATATATAGGGGTTATAGTAAAAAGAGATAGTTTTATAGGAATAGTAAGAATAAATCTAGGCCCTTAGATCTAGGATCTAGTAGTTAAGATTAGTAGTTTCAAAAATACCAAATAGTTTACTAGGATTTAGGATTTAGCTTACATAGTTCCCTAAGTAGACTCAAATAGTTTCCTAACTCTAAATTTTATGTCCTTCCTATTCTTCCTACAAAACTATGTATTTTTATTTTAACTCTTTTCTATATATATATATATATATATATATATATATATATATAAATCCAGACCAATCAAGATGTCAGGGCCGGGGTCTCTCAACCACTCGGGCCTCCCTTTGAGCCGGCCCTGTAACATCCAACCCGTTCTGACCTGATACCCAACTTGACACGGCCCACCAATAATTTGAGCTTTAAAATCATGAGTAGACTTTTTCCTGAGGCCGTTGAATCGCTTTATATTAGAAAAAGACTTAAAACACCTTACAACACACGTCCTGTAACTTTCTAGATCCAACTTTCCATTCCTCACTAGAAACCTCATGGATCATCATCGTCTTAAATGGCCGCGGTCGTTCATCTTCCTCCTCCTCGTCGTCCTAACTATCTCCCACCCGTCCCACGGTGAAGTCGGGACATCCGCTCAATACGGTCCTCCATTCCTTCGTAAGTCCTCCTATCCATACATATCTATGACTATGCAAACAAAACTTCCACTTCCACCACCACACCTAATATTAATTAATAATTTTATTCATAACTAAATTAGCAACCGCATGTTACGGCAATGATCCTGGCCAGTTTCCGTCTAGCAATTTATTCGCTGCGGCCGGGGATGGCATATGGGACAATGGAGCCGCTTGTGGGCGGCAATATTTGGTTAAATGTATAAGTGCTGTGGAACAAGGGACTTGTGTTCCTGAACAGGTGATCCAGGTCAGAATAGTGGATTTCGCACTTATGACGGTGTCGCCGGCGTCCGAGGACGGGACTACGATGGTTCTGTCGGATACGGCGTTTGGAACTATAGCTAATTTTACCGCGACTTCTATTAATATAGAGTTTCAACAGTATGTCTCTCCCTCTCTTTATATGTTATGTTTTGACTTTTATTAGTTTTCTTAGATTAGATATTACGGTTACTTTGACTCGTTTATGTTATTTTAGTTTTGAATCTAGTAACTTTCAGAATCTATAATATTTTTTTTAGTTGCCGGGCCCCGTCCCCTTACTAATATTTTTGGTTACATATAATACTTTTTCCAATATAAAGTTAGATATAGTGTGATGGATTTAGAAGAGAAATTCACGGTATCTTAAAATCTTTTTTGGAATTATCGGTATTTTAATATTTGCTTTATGGGTATCCAAATATAATCGAGAAGATAAAAGAATATTTATACTAATTTTACACTTTAACGTGAAAGTTGAAACCCCGACATCCCCTCAACCCCCTGTATCCGCCCCAAGTATCACAAGCCTTTGAAAGTGAATACCTTTTAATATATGGCATGGTACCGCTAGGCTGCATTTAGTTATCGGGTTGCATTTTGTAATGATCAATGTTACATATATTCGTCAATGAATATTGAATATAATGTATTTGGTCAAGACAATATATTTTGGGAAAATTTCCAAAATGGCCCATCTAGAAAATGAGATTCCAACTTTGTCCCTCCAAATTCAAGTTTCCAGTTTTGTCCTATAGTTGTCTTGTCGCCGACGACGTGTTACTAAACGAACCGGAGAAAGACACGTGGCCGCCCATATAAAGGTTTAAAACGTAACGCATCGTCGACCATTCGTTAGCATCGGAAACGCATCTTCAACCCTGCTTTAGCACCAGAAATGCATCTTCAACCCTACGTTAGCACCAGAAATGCATCTTAAACCCTATGTTTTGTCAACAAGTCACCGGCCATGAGATCCAGTAAGCCGTCTCCGGTGATGTGAACACGAGTGTCATACATGACGTCAACGCCGGTTATCGAGGTTTGGAATCTCATTTTGAAGATGAGCCATTTCATCGCATACGATTTGATATACATGTTATTGTTCACGACGTCTGGCCATGAGATCCGGTAAGCCGTCGCCGGCAATGTGAACACGAGTGTCATACATGATGTCAACGCCGGTTAACGAGGTTTGGAATCTCATTTTGAAGATGGGTCATTTCATCGCAGACGATTTGTTATACATATTCTTGTTCACAACGTCAACGCCAGGCTGCCATACCTGACACTCGTGTTCACATCGCCGACGATGGCTTACTGGATCTCATGGCCGGTGACTTGTTGACAAAACATAGGGTTAAAGATGCATTTCTGGTGCTAACGTAGGGTTGAAGATGTATTTCTGGTGCTAACGCAGGGTTGAAGATGTGTTTCCGGTGCTAACGTAGGGTCGACGATGCGTTACGTTTTAAACCTTTATACGGGCGGCCACGTGTCGTTCTCCGGTTTGTTTAGTAACACGTCGTCGGCGACAAGATAACTATTGGACAAAATTGAAATCTCATTTTCTAGATGGGCTATTTTGGGAATTTTCCCACATATTTTTACGTTAATTAGAAAAATGCTATAGGGTTCCTATAGTATTTATTGATGACTGCGTTAACTAATCAAATATTTACTTGTGTTATTTTATATTAATTTCGAAATGTCAACATTATAAAAAGAAGTCTTTATCAAACCAATCCGAAGATCAGTAGTTATCAGCTTTTAAAACTTTGACGATATATACCTAAACCTAATAAATCACTCTAAGCTTTGGCATATGACCTAAACCTAATAAATCAGCCTAATCTATTTAATTTTTGACATTATATTGAATATAATACATTTTATCTGTAATTGTGTTTTTCCCTTTCCTTTTATATGAAATTAACTGTTCTTTTAAGATTATTTGTCATTCTTAGCTATCATAAGTTGCGAATGGAATGTGTTGTAATTTATAAAGGTTTTCTACCTTTACATTTTAGTTAATACTTTATTTGTTTGATTAAATTGTTTAGTTAACAATTTATTTAAAAGAAAATTAGAATGTGATGATTAAGAAACAATTATTTTAGACATGTGGGTTACAATCATCATTACTATATTGATTAAAGTTTTTTTTTTTTTTTGGCGCAACTTTCTAATCAATGAGGCTAATATTCTAATAATTCAAGCACCTTTCTTCAAGTCTTAATTGGAAGTTTCTAAATCACAATTAGACGATATTTGACTATGTCTATTTTTCAAAAATAATGTTTGCAGGATCTGATAAGCATTGAATGACTGAGAAGAGTCGGCTTTATGATTGACTATAATCTTCATAAATTGAAGAGTATGTGTATGTTTTTTCTATGCGTAAATCTATTATTAGTTATTGGAAAATAGAGTATTTGAAATGTGAAAAGAATTTTAGGGGGTCCATTTATTACATGACAATTTGATAATGGATATTTAAATGCACCGCGTTTGGATGTATGTATCAATCAAAGGAATTTCTCGTCTTGTTCCTTTCTTTGAAAGTTTCCACCCTTTGGTCGAAGTAGGTCCTGCTTTAGTAGCAAACCGTGGACTTCATAAAGATGAGCGTAGTGGGTGACAAAGTGGTGAGTTTTTTCGGCGAAATGGGGCTACATCACCGCCTCCCGGTGATATATGGGACGATAAGGGGGAGGGGAGGCGACATAGATTTATCACCGGTGTATGTTGGAAAATAATAATAAAAAGTTAAAAAGGAGGCGACAATACCACTACACCTCTAAAATTAAAATCGGTCATCTGCTAACGTGGTGCCATGTGTCGAACCCCCCCCCCCCCCTCTCCCCCTCCCGATCGTATTTCCCCCGAGATAAAAGAAAAGATGGGTAATCTGTCTTTTCAGAGCTATCGCCCTAGGGTGTGTTTGGTTGAAGGTAATGAAATGAATGGGGAATGTAATGGGAGAAGGAATGGAATAGACAAGGGAATTGAATGGATCATCGATCACCATTCCTTTGTTTTGTTTGGTTAACCTATAGGAATGAAATGAATTATTACTTTATGTTGTTTGGTATCCAAAAAAAATTGTAGGAATGAAATATAAATAATAAAAACACTCATATCTCAAAATACTTTTTACAATAATAATAATAATAATAATAATAATAATAATTACATGGTGACGGTGGTAGCTTCGATGACGAAAACGGTGTTGGCGGTGGCGATGGTGGTGGTGGTGGTGGCGGTCAGGCGACTTGCGTGGCGGTGGTTAAGCGGTGGTAGCATTGGTAGTGATGGCAATGGTACGATGGTGGTGGTCAGGAAACGAAGTGGTGGTGGCGGTGATGGTCAGGCAGCAACAGTGACAATGGTTGCGGTGGTTACGACGACGATGGTAGTGGTAACGCTGGTAGTAAGGTGGTGGTGGTGGCAGCGTAGTAGGTGGTGGTGCCGATGGTAGTACGTGGTGGTTGTTGTTGTTAAGTGGTGGTGTTGTTGAGAATGTAGGGTGAAGGAGGGTGAAGGAGGAATGGAATGAAAAAAAAGAAGGGCAGTGGGAAGGAATTGTCACACCCCGACTAGCACAATGCGGAAGCGTAAAACGGGAATGTAACAGACACCTCTGATATCAACACATTGTTTATAAAGAAACATCACAAACTAATTTACAATATATTACATTTCTTCGTTCTATCATTGTTTTACAGTCTAGGCGATACAAACAAAACTAGTTCGTTAACTAAACGTTCTTACTACTAACACCCTTGCTTCTATTCACATAGCATCGACCACACACTTCAGGCAAGTAACAGATCACCAAATTACTCCGATTT